>NC_069500.1:705122219-705464719 GCF_027579735.1 Bombina bombina | reverse complement strand
GGAACTTGTTTAATATCTTTAAAACCAGAATTGGCCTGAAAGTTCCCTCTTTTTTGGGAACTACAAACAGGTTTGAATAAAACCCTAGACCTTGTTCCCCTGAGGGGACTGGGTTTATCACTCCCATCTTTAATAGGTCTCTTACACAATGTAAGAATGCCTGTTTCTTTATCTGGTCTGAAGATAAGCGAGACAGGTGGAACCTTCCCTTTGGAGGAAGTCCCTTGAACTCTAGCAGGTATCCCTTGGAGACTATTTCTAGTGCCCAGGGATCCGGAACATCTCTTGCCCAAGCCTGAGCAAAGAGAGATAACCTGCCCCCTACTAGATCCGGTCCCGGATCGGGGGCTACCCCTTCATGCTGCCTTGGTAGCAGCAGTAGGTTTCTTGGTCTGTTTACCCTTGTTCCAGCCTTGCACGGGCTTCCATGCAGGTTTGGGCTGGGCCGCGTTACCGTCTTGTCTAGCGGCAGTGGAGTTATTAGCCTGTCCGTTCCTGAAATTGCGAAAGGAACGAAAATTAGACTTGTTCTTAGCCTTAAAAGGCCTATCCTGTGGGAGGGCATGGCCCTTACCCCCAGTGATGTCTGAAATAATTTCCTTCAATTCCGGCCCAAAAAGGGTCTTACCCTTGAAAGGAATATTAAGTAACTTAGTCTTGGACGACACATCTGCCGACCAGGATTTTAGCCAAAGCGCCCTCCGCGCTACTATAGCAAAACCAGAGTTTTTCGCAGCCAATTTCGTTATTTGAAAAACGGCATCCAATATAAAGGAATTAGCTAACTTTAGTGCGTGAATTCTGTCCATGACTTCTTCATAGGAAGTCTCTTTCTGGAGCGACCTTTCTAATTCCGCGAACCAAAAAGACGCCGCTGAGGTGACAGTAATAATACACGTAGCTGGTTGAAGGATGAAACCTTGCTGAACAAAAATCTTTTTAAGCAATCCTTCCAATTTTTTATCCATAGGATCTTTGAAAGCGCAGCTATCCTCTATAGGAATAGTTGTGCGCTTCGCTAATGTTGAAACAGCTCCCTCAACCTTCGGGACCGTTTGCCATGCGTCCCTTCTAGGGTCTACAATGGGAAACATTTTCTTAAATATAGGAGGTGGGGCAAAGGGTATACCCGGCTTTTCCCACTCCTTATCCACTATGTCCGCTACCCTCTTGGGTATTGGAAAGGCGTCATCGTGCACTGGGACCTCTAAGAATTTGTCCAATTTGCACAACTTCTCTGGTACTACCATAGAATCACAGTCATCCAGAGTAGCTAATACCTCCTTAAGCAAGGCGCAGAGAAACTTAAATGCTACTATATCAGGTTCTGCCTGCTGAGAAATTTTTCCTGAGTCAGAAATTTCTCCCTCAGACAGCCCCTCCCTCACAGCCAATTCCGATTGATGTGAGGGTAAAATAGATAAGGCATCGTCAGCGTCTAATTGTTCATCCTTTTTATCTGTATTTAAAACTGAACAATCACGCTTTCTCTGAAATGCTGGCAGTTTGGATAAAAGATTTGCTATAGAATTATCCACTACTGCTGTTAATTGTTGCATAGAAATAAATAAGGACTGGCGCGCTAGGTGTCGCCTGCGCGGGCAAAGCTGGTGTAGACACAGAAGGAGAGGATGTAGAACTATCCCCACTACCTTCATTAGATGAATCATCTTGGACAACATTATAAAATGTAACAGAGCTGTCCTTACTTTGTTTGGACGCTATGGCACAATTATCACAAACACTCGAAGGGGGGACCACATTGGTCTCTATACACACAGAACATAGGTTATCTGATGGCACAGACATGTTAAACAGATTTAGGCAGGCAAACAATGCAATAAAAACGATTTTAAACAAAAACGTTACTGTCTCTTTAAATAATAAAATGACACACTTTATTTCTGAATGTTCAAAAAACTATGAAGGCAATATCCGATTTTTAAGAAATTTGGACCCCAGTGTCTTAATGCTTTGAAAGTATTGCACAGCAAAAATGGAGACTCTAGCCCTTAAAACAAGCAAACCGGAGCTAAATTGTTGGATTTAACCGTTTTTATACACTACAATCCCTGCTACAGCTTTGCTGTAGCTTTTACCTTCCTTAGGGGTCAACCACCACAGAAATAAGCCTTTCTGTGCCACAGGACCCTCTCACATGAATCTGCATGCACTGCCTTGAAATCAACTGCGCAGCTGAAGCGCCAAAATGAGGCCTCCTCCCTCAGTATACTAGAGTGAAGGGGCCTTCCTGACTAGATTTAGGCGTCTAAAACAAGCCAGATCAATAAAAAACGTCCCCAAGTGTATATAAGCTTATAAAACATTTCAAATGCCATGATATTGTAATAAAAACCAATCGATTTGGCCCATAATAGTGTCTACCAGCATAAAAACCAAAAAGGGGAAGCCTGTAATCTTTTTTGCTGAGTTCAAAGAAAAAACATAATTTATGCTTACCTGATAAATTTATTTCTCTTGTAGTGTATCCAGTCCACGGATCATCCATTACTTGTGGGATATTCTCCTTCCCAACAGGAAGTTGCAAGAGGATCACCCACAGCAGAGCTGCTATATAGCTCCTCCCCTCACTGCCATATCCAGTCATTCGACCGAAACAAGCCAAGAAAGGAGAAACCATAGGGTGCAGTGGTGACTGTAGTTTAATTAAAATTTAGACCTGCCTGAAAAGGACAGGGAGGGCCGTGGACTGGATACACTACAAGAGAAATAAATTTATCAGGTAAGCATAAATTATGTTTTCTCTTGTTAAGTGTATCCAGTCCACGGATCATCCATTACTTGTGGGATACCAATACCAAAGCTAAAGTACACGGATGATGGGAGGGACAAGGCAGGAACTTAAACGGAAGGAACCACTGCCTGTAGAACCTCTCTCCCAAAAACAGCCTCCGAAGAAGCAAAAGTGTCAAATTTGTAAAATTTGGAAAAAGTATGAAGGGAAGACCAAGTTGCAGCCTTGCAAATCTGTTCAACAGAGGCCTCATTTTTAAAGGCCCAGGTGGAAGCCACAGCTCTAGTAGAATGAGCTGTAATCCTTTCAGGAGGCTGCTGTCCAGCAGTCTCATAGGCTAAACGGATTATACTCCGAAGCCAAAAAGAAAGAGGTTGCCGAGGCCTTCTGACCTCTCCTCTGTCCAGAGTAAACAACAAACAGGTTAGATGTTTGGCGAAAATTTTTAGTAGCCTGTAATTAAAACTTCAAGGCACGGACTACGTCTAGATTATGCAAAAGACGTTCCTTCTTTGAAGAAGGATTAGGACATAATGATGGAACAACAATCTCTTGATTGATATTCTTGTTAGAAACCACCTTAGGTAAAAACCCAGGTTTTGTACGCAGAACAACTTTATCTGAATGAAAGATCAGATAAGGAGAATCACAATGTAAGGCAGATAACTCTGAGACTCTTCGAGCCGAGGAAATAGCCATCAGAAAAAGAACTTTCCATGAAAGAAGTTTGATATCAATAGAATGAAGGGGTTCAAACGGAACCCCTTGAAGAACTTTAAGAACCAAGTTTAAGCTCCATAGAGGAGCAACAGGTTTAAACACAGGCTTAATTCCAACTAAAGCCTGACAAAATGCCTGAACGTCTGGAACTTCTGCCAGACGCTTGTGTAAAAGAATAGACAGAGCAGAAATCTGTCCCTTTAAAGAACTAGCTGATAATCCTTTGTCCAAACCCTCTTGGAGGAAGGACAATATCCTAGGAATCCTAACCCTACTCCATGAGTAATTCTTTGATTCACACCAATGAAGATATTTACGCCATATCTTGTGGTAGATTTTCCTGGTGACAGGCTTTCGTGCCTGTATTAAGGTATCAATTACTGACTCGGAGAAGCCACGCTTTGATAGGATCAAGTGTTCAATCTCCATGCAGTCAGTCTCAGAGAAAGTAGATTCGGATGATTGAAAGGACCTTGTATTAGAAGGTCTTGTCTCAGAGGCAGAGTCCATGGTGAAAAATATGACATGTCCACTAGGTCTGCATACCAGGTCCTGCGTGGCCACGCAGGAGCTATCAATATCACCGACGCTCTTTCCTGTTTGATTTTGGCAATCAGACGAGGGAGCAGAGGAAACGGTGGAAACACATAAGCCAGGTTGAAGAACCAAGGCGCTGCTAGAGCATCTATCAGTGCCGCTTCTGGGTCCCTGGACCTGGATCCGTAACAAGGAAGCTTGGCGTTCTGGCGAGACGCCATGAGATCCAATTCTGGTTTGCCCCAACGGAGAACCAATTGAGCAAACACCTCCGGATGGAGTTCCCATTCCCCCGGATGAAAAGTCTGACGACTTAGAAAATCCACCTCCCAGTTCTCTACACCTGGGATATGGATCGCTGACAGGTGGCAAGAGTGAGTCTCTGCCCAGCAAATTATCTTGGAGACTTCTGACATCGCTAGGGAACTCCTGGTTCCCCCTTGATGGGTGATGTAAGCCACAGTCGTGATGTTGTCCGACTGAAATCTGATGAACCTCAGTGTTGCTAGCTGAGGCCAAGCCAGAAGAGCATTGAATATTGCTCTTAACTCCAGAATATTTACTGGGAGGAGTTTTTCCTCCTGAGTCCATGAACCCTGAGCCTTCAGGGAGTTCCAGACTGCACCCCAACCTAGAAGGCTGGCATCTGTTGTTACAATTGTCCAATCTGGTCTGCGAAAGGTCATACCCTTGGACAGATGGACCCGAGATAACCACCAGAGAAGAGAATCTCTGGTTTCCTGATCCAGATTTAGTTGAGGGGACAAATCTGTGTAATCCCCATTCCACTGACTGAGCATGCATAATTGCAGCGGTCTGAGATGCAGGCGCGCGAATGGCACTATGTCCATCGCCGCTACCATTAAGCCGATTACTTCCATGCACTGAGCCACCGTGGGGCGCGAAATGGAGTGAAGAACACGGCAAGCATTTAGAAGTTTTGATAACCTGGACTCCGTCAGGTAAATTTTCATTTCTACAGAATCTATTAGAGTCCCTAGGAAGGAAACCCTCGTGAGAGGAGATAGAGAACTCTTTTCTTCGTTCACTTTCCACCCATGCGACCTCAGGAATGCCAGAACAATCGCTGTATGAGATTTGGCAATTTGAAAGCTTGACGCCTGTATCAGGATATCGTCCAGGTAAGGAGCCACCGCTATGCCTCGCGGTCTTAGGACCACCAGAAGTGAGCCCAGAACCTTTGTAAAAATTCTTGGGGCTGTAGCCAACCCAAATGGAAGAGCTACAAATTGGTAATGCCTGTCTAGAAAGGCAAACCTCAGGAACTGATGATGATTCTTGTGAATCGGAATGTGAAGGTAGGCATCCTTTAAGTCCACTGTGGTCATGTACTGACCCTCTTGGATCATGGGTAAAATGGTTCGAATAGTTTCCATCTTGAATGACGGAACTCTGAGGAATTTGTTTAGGATCTTTAAATCCAAAATTGGTCTGAAGGTTCCCTCTTTTTTGGGAACCACAAACAGATTTGAATAAAAACCCTGTCCTTGTTCCGTCCGCGGAACTGGATGGATCACTCCCATTACTAGGAGGTCTTGCACACAGCTTAGGAATGCCTCTTTCTTTATCTGGTTTGATGATAACCTTGAAAGGTGAAATCTCCCTTGTGGAGGAGAAGCTTTGAAGTCCAGAAGATATCCCTGAGATATGATCTCCAACGCCCAGGGATCCTGAACATCTCTTGCCCACGCCTGGGCGAAGAGAGAGAGTCTGCCCCCTACTAGATCCGTTGTCAGAGAGGGGGCCGCTCCTTCATGCTGTCTTAGAGGCAGCAGCAGGCTTTTTGGCCTGCTTGCCCTTGTTCCAGGACTGGTTAGGTTTCCAGGCCTGCTTGAATTGAGCAAAAGTTCCCTCTTGTTTTGAAGCAGAGGAAGTTGATGCTGCACCTGCCTTGAAATTTCGAAAGGCACGAAAATTAGACTGTTTGGCCTGATTTGGCCCTGTCCTGAGGAAGGGTATGACCCTTACCTCCAATAATGTCAGCAATAATTTCTTTCAAACCAGGCCCGAATAAGGTCTGCCCCTTGAAAGGAATGTTGAGTAATTTAGACTTTGAAGTCACATCAGCTGACCAGGATTTGAGCCATAGCGCCCTACGCGCCTGGATGGCGAATCCGGAATTCTTAGCCGTTAGTTTAGTCAAATGAACAATGGCATCAGAAACAAATGAGTTAGCTAGCTTAAAAGTTCTAAGCTTGTCAATAATTTCAGTCAATGGAGCTGTATGGATGGCCTCTTCCAGGGCCTCAAACCAGAATGCCGCCGCAGCAGTGACAGGCGCAATGAATGCAAGGGGCTGTAAAATAAAACCTTGTTGAATAAACATTTTCTTAAGGTAACCCTCTAATTTTTTATCCATTGGATCTGAAAAAGCACAACTGTCCTCAACCGGGATAGTGGTACGCTTTGCTAAAGTAGAAACTGCTCCCGCCACCTTAGGGACAGTCTGCCATAAGTCCCGTGTAGTGGCATCTATTGGAAACATTTTTCTAAATATAGGAGGTGGGGAAAAGGGCACACCGGGCCTATTCCACTCCTTACTAATAATTTCTGTAAGCCTTTTAGGTATTGGAAAAACATCAGTACTCACCGGCACTGCATAGTATTTATCCAGGCTACACAATTTCTCTGGCACTGCAATTGTGTCACAGTCATTCAGAGCAGCTAATACCTCCCCAAGCAATACACTGAGGTTCTCAAGCTTAAATTTAAAATTAGAAATCTCTGAATCAGGTCTCCCCGACTCAGAGAAGTCACCCACAGACTGAAGCTCTCCGTCCTCAGGTTCTGCATATTGTGACGCAGTATCAGACATGGCTCTTACAGCATCTACGCGCTCTGTATCTCGTCTAACCCCAGAGCTATCGCGCTTGCCTCTCCAATTCAGGCAATCTGGATAATACCTCTGACAGGGTATTATTCATGATTGCAGCCATGTCCTGCAAAGTAATCGCTATGGGTGTCCCTGATGTACTTGGTGCCATATTAGCGTGCGTCCCTTGAGCGGAAGGCGAAGGGTCCGACACGTGGGGAGAGTTAGTCGGCATAACTTCCCCCTCGACAGACCCCTCTGGTGACAATTCTTTTATAGATAAAGACTGATCTTTACTGTTTAAGGTGAAATCAATACATTTAGTACACATTCTCCTATGGGGCTCCACCATGGCTTTTAAACATAATGAACAAGTATCCTCTGTTTCAGACATGTTTGTACAGACTAGCAATGAGACTAGCAAGCTTGGAAAACACTTTAAAGCAAGTTAACAAGCAATATAAAAAAACGTTACTGTGCCTTTAAGAGAAACAAATTTTGACAAAATTTGAAATAACAGTGAAAAAAGGCAGTTACACTAACAAAATTTTTACAGTGTATGTAACAAGTCAGCAGAGCATTGCACCCACTTGCAAATGGATGATTAACCCCTTAATAACAAAAACAGAATAATAAATGACAAAAACGTTTTTTAAACACAGTCACAACAACTGCCACAGTCTACTGTGATTGTTACCCTCCTCAAACACGACTTTGAAGCCTTTTGAGCCCTTCAGAGATGTCCTGTATCATGCAGAGGGAATCTGAATGTCTGTCAGTATTTTTAGCTGCACAGAAAAGCACTAAAATAGGCCCTTCCCACTCATATTGCAACAGTGGAAAGCCTGTTACTAGGCAAAAATCAAGCCAGCCATGTGGAAAAAAACTAGGCCCCAATAAGTTTTGTCACCAAACATATATAAAAACGATTAACATGCCAGCAAATGTTTTATATTACACTTTTATAAGAGTATGTATCTCTGTTAATAAGCCTGATACCAGTCGCTATCACTGCATTTAAGGCTGAACTTACATTAATCCGGTATCAGCAGCATTTTTCTAGCAAATTCCATCCCTAGAAATATGTTAACTGCACATACCTTATTGCAGGAAAACCTGCACGCCATTCCCCCTCTGAAGTTACCTCACTCCTCAAAATATGTGAGAACGGCAGTGGATCTTAGTTACTTCTGCTAAGATCATAGAAATCACAGGCAGATTCTTCTTCTAATGCTGCCTGAGATGAAACAGTACACACCGGTACTATTTAAAAATAACAAACTTTTGATTGAAGTTAAAAAACTAACTATAATACACCACTCTCCTCTTACTACGTCCATCTTTGTTGAGAGTTGCAAGAGAATGACTGGATATGGCAGTGAGGGGAGGAGCTATATAGCAGCTCTGCTGTGGGTGATCCTCTTGCAACTTCCTGTTGGGAAGGAGAATAGGCCACAAGTAATGGATGATCCGTGGACTGGATACACTTAACAAGAGAAATGGCTTACCGTTTTCCCTGAGGGGAAAAATGACTGTCATCTAGCATTAGCCTGTGTTGTTAGAAGGAGACTAGTCATACCTGAAGCAGATGAGTCTGCAAACTGTTACCCCCAACTGAAGTTCTCTGGTTTCAACAGTCCTGCGTGGTAACAGCAATGGATTTTTAGTTACGTGCTAAAATCATAGCCCTCTTAAACAGAAATCTTCATCACTTTTCTGTTGTAGAGTAAATAGTACAAGCCAGCACTATTTTAAAATAACAAACTCTTGATAGAAGAAATAAAAACTACAACTAAACACCACAAACTCTTCACCATCCCCGTGGAGATGCTACTTGTTCAGAGCGGCAAAGAGAATGACTGGGGGGCGGAGCCTGAGGAGGGGCTATATGGACAGCTTTTGCTGTGCTCTTTGCCATTTCCTGTTAGGGAAGAGAATATCCCACAAGTAATGGATGACGCCGTGGACCGGACACACCAATGTTGGAGAAATAGGGATGTATGTGTGTGTGTGTATATATATATATATATATATATATATATATATATATATATATATATATATATATATATATATATATATATATATATTGTAGTAGCCGGTGGCCTAGCACTCCATCCACATCAATACTTCTAGTGCCCGGGTGCGATCCTCAAATGATATACATAGACTGTTAGTAGAGATGGAGGGCACTCACAGGACTTCATACAAGAAATAGCTTTTATTATTGTAGTTATACAAATATAGTGTCGACGTTTCGGCCTTTTCTTAGGCCTTCTTCAACACAATATTCATAGTCTTAACTAATGCGGAACACGGCCTCCGCGTAGAACTCCCAGAATGACAGAGACTCTGTCATTCTGGGAGTTCTACGCGGAGGCCGTGTTCCGCATTAGTTAAGACTATGAATATTGTCTTGAAGAAGGCCTAAGAAAAGGCCGAAACGTCGACACTATATTTGTATAACTACAATAATAAAAGCTATTTCTTGTATGAAGTCCTGTGAGTGCCCTCCATCTCTACTAACAGTCTATATATATATATATATATATATATATATATATATATATAAAAGAACTAGGAAAGGGAGGGCACTCTCAGAATTTGTGTAATTTGCATATAAGCAATAAAAGTTAGTTTATTGTTTTTGACAACAACATTTGTAAATCATAGGTCCTATGATTGTCCCTTTAATCAATACTAAAATAATATTGATTATTGTTTTTATATTATTGTATTTTTAAAGACTTGTTATACCAGTTGCAGCGTACAAAATGTATGAGAAATTGCTGTTCCAGGATTTCTCTAGTGAGACCTCAGCCAGGAGAAAAGTTATGGCCCTGTATTGTACGCAACTAATAAATAAAGGCATTAATGCCTGGCTGAGCTATCCGGCCAGAATTATAATTAATGATAATGGTAATAGGCAGGTCTTTAGTGAAACAGCAGAGATAATTGAATTTCTAAAGAAAATAGGATAATAATGAAATACCGATATTTGTTGTTCAAAATGTTCAAAAGTTTTATTAAGAGTAAGATACTCAAAATGTCACTGGATCTGTGTTTCCCCCTTATTCTTTTTTTTTTTTTTTTTTTTTTTTTCCCCCTCCCCCACGCCTCCTATCTTGTTTAAGGATAAAATTGCTAATTAGTAGTATTTTAAAAAAATGACAGCGGAAATTAGGATGTTTTCCTGGAACGTGGGGGGCATTGGTTCACCAATGAAACGTAAATTGATTCTTAGAACATTAGCTCAGATGCAGCCTGATCTGGTATGTCTTCAAGAAACACATCTTAAGGAGATAGAATCAGTTAAACTCAAGATTAAATGGGTTGGGGAAGTAATCTCCACTAATGGTTCTAATAAAACATGTGGAGTCGCAATACTATTACATAAACAATTAGACTATAAGATTATAAAAACAGAGATTGATGATGAGGCCAGATTCATTTTACTGCATATAATGATAAAAAACATAAAATTTATAATTTGTTGTATTTACGCTCCCAACAAATTTTCATTAGTTTTCTGGGATAATATCCAAAATAAGTTGTTTCCGCTTATTGGGAACAACTTAATTTTATGCGGAGATTTCAATATGACGTTAGATCCCTCAATAGACAGGTTCTCACGTAAAAATATAGTTAGTAATAGACAAAGTGCTAAACATTTCCAGAGACTTTGCTATAAGTTAAAATTAATAGATATTTGGCGGATTCAAAATCATGACACTGCGACATTCACTTGAATCCAAAGGGCATAAGACATTCTCTAGCATTTATCTATTTTTGGTCTCTGAGTCATTGTCTGTGTGGCAATCTAAGGCGATGATAGGAGAAGTTCTGATATCGGACCATGCAATAATCTCATTAATATTTTCCTCATTTAAAAAAGATAGGAGTCAGAAACCGGTATTTTGTTTTCCTCGGTATTTATGTTCTGACCCTAGGTTCCGGTTATGGTTACAATCAAAATGGTTTGAGTATGGCTCCAATAACAGGGAATATGGAAACAAAGTTGAAATTTTTTGGGAGGCCTCTAAGACGGTTTTAAGAGGTGAGATTATGGCCTACTTAAATATACGTGGGAAAAAGATTAAACTACGGGAGGTTACTTTGGCCGAGAGAGTGAAGAAGGCTTTTATATTAGTTCAGAATGCCCCATCACAAAATAATTGGGATGACTACTTTGTTATTAGAAAGGAGAGAGATCTCTTTCTTAAAGAACAAGCTCAAATAGAGGAGATCAGAATAAAACAGAATTTATGCTTACCTGATAAATTACTTTCTCCAACGGTGTGTCCGGTCCACGGCGTCATCCTTACTTGTGGGATATTCTCTTCCCCAACAGGAAATGGCAAAGAGCCCAGCAAAGCTGGTCACATGATCCCTCCTAGGCTCCGCCTACCCCAGTCATTCGACCGACGGACAGGAGGAAATATGCATAGGAGAAACCATATGATACCGTGGTGACTGTAGTTAGAGAAAATAATTCATCAGACCTGATTAAAAAAACCAGGGCGGGCCGTGGACCGGACACACCGTTGGAGAAAGTAATTTATCAGGTAAGCATAAATTCTGTTTTCTCCAACATAGGTGTGTCCGGTCCACGGCGTCATCCTTACTTGTGGGAACCAATACCAAAGCTTTAGGACACGGATGAAGGGAGGGAGCAAATCAGGTCACCTAAATGGAAGGCACCACGGCTTGCAAAACCTTTCTCCCAAAAATAGCCTCTGAAGAAGCAAAAGTATCAAATTTGTAAAATTTGGCAAAAGTGTGCAGTGAAGACCAAGTCGCTGCCTTACATATCTGGTCAACAGAAGCCTCGTTCTTGAAGGCCCATGTGGAAGCCACAGCCCTAGTGGAATGAGCTGTGATTCTTTCAGGAGGCTGCCGTCCGGCAGTCTCATAAGCCAATAGGATAATGCTTTTAAGCCAAAAGGAAAGAGAGGTAGAAGTTGCTTTTTGACCTCTCCTTTTACCAGAATAAACAACAAACAAAGAAGATGTCTGTCTGAAATCTTTAGTAGCCTCTAAATAGAATTTTAGAGCACGGACTATGTCCAAATTGTGTAACAAACGTTCCTTCTTTGAAACTGGATTCGGACACAAAGAAGGTACAACAATCTCCTGGTTAATATTTTTGTTGGAAACAACTTTCGGAAGAAAACCAGGCTTAGTACGCAAAACCACCTTATCTGCATGGAACACCAGATAGGGCGGAGAACACTGCAGAGCAGATAACTCAGAAACTCTTCTAGCAGAAGAAATTGCAACCAAAAACAAAACTTTCCAAGATAATAGCTTAATATCTACGGAATGTAAGGGTTCAAACGGAACCCCTTGAAGAACTGAAAGAACTAGATTAAGACTCCAGGGAGGAGTCAAAGGTCTGTAAACAGGCTTGATTCTAACCAGAGCCTGAACAAACGCTTGAACGTCTGGCACAGCTGCCAGCCTTTTGTGAAGTAAAACAGATAAAGCAGAAATCTGTCCCTTCAGAGAACTTGCAGATAATCCTTTCTAAAAACCTTCTTGTAGAAAGGATAGAATCTTAGGAATTTTTATCTTGTTCCATGGGAATCCTTTAGATTCACACCAACAGATATATTTTTTCCATATTTTATGGTAAATCTTTCTAGTTACAGGCTTTCTAGCCTGAATAAGAGTATCTATTAAATTTTAAACTGAACACACTTTATTACTGAATATGTGAAAAAGTATGAAGGAATTGTTCAAAATTCACCAAATTTTCACCACAGTGTCATAAAGCCTTAAAAGTATTGCACACCAAATTTGAAAGCTTTAACCCTTAAAATAACGGAACCGGAGCCGTTTTTACATTTAACCCCTATACAGTCCCAGGTATCTGCTTTGCTGAGACCCAACCAAGCCCAGAGGGGAATACGATACCAAATGACGCCTTCTATAAGCTTTTTCAGTGGTTCTTAGCTCCTCACACATGCATCTGCATGCCTTGCTCTCCAAAAACAACTGCGCATTAGTGGCGCGAAAATGAGGCTCTGCCTATGACTAGAAAGGCCCCCATCTGAAAAAGGTGTCCAATACAGTGCCTGCCGTTTTTCTTAAAACAATCCCCAAGATTATAATAACTATAAGAGTTATAATCTGCCAAATATGTTTAGTAAAGTGATCGTTTTAAACACCAAAAAACTCTTAGCCATCTCCGTGGAGATGTTGCCTGTGCAACGGCAAAGAGAATGACTGGGGTAGGCGGAGCCTAGGAGGGATCATGTGACCAGCTTTGCTGGGCTCTTTGCCATTTCCTGTTGGGGAAGAGAATATCCCACAAGTAAGGATGACGCCGTGGACCGGACACACCTATGTTGGAGAAATAGGCATTACAAAGGGTTCCATGGTTGCTCTGCCAAACATTTGGCTAAGCTTACCAAAATCAGGAAGAGAAAAAATCTTATACCGGTCATCAAAGAGAATAAGACCAGATATATGGAGACCACGGAGATCTGTAAGGTTTTTGCTTCTTATTATCAAGATATATATTCTTCAGTTAAAACTAATCCGGATATTCAGGAGATATTTTGGTCTAAAATTGATACACCCAGGATTCAGATGGAAGAATTAACAATGTTAAATGATCACATAACTAGACTAGAAATTAGTAAGGCCATTGATAAATTGAAATCTAACAAAGCCCCTGGCCCAGATGGATTACCCGCGGAATATTACAAATGTCTTAAGGAAGACCTGATACCAGTACTAGAGAAGCTATTTAACGAATATTATACACTAGATGATATTCCTATATCGTCTTATTTTTCAATGGCCAACGTCACACTGATATTAAAAAAGGGTAAAGATCCAGAGGACAAAACGAAATGGATGGCGCTGGTCTTGCAGAATAGTTAGTTTCTAATGATAGATAGAAATGGACTTGATGTGCAAGTTAAATCCGTTGTAATAATGTGCAATATACTCACTCCTTAAGTAATGTGAGTCCTGCTTCTATGGTATATCCCTCTACGGTATGTCCCTCTCCAGAGGAAACAACAGGGTGGTTTTCAACAGGGCTGGAAAAGGATTAAAACCCCATCAGCAGTAAAGTAATAACTTAAGTTGAAAAAACAAGTAGTAACTTACTTATCCAAAATAGCAAGTCCGGCTCGTCACAGAAAAAGTGATTCAAATGTAAGAGATAAAAAGGTTTTATTTTAGCTCTACGCGTTTCAACGCTCAAGCGTCTTTTTCAAGAGCAGTAAAAGACAATAAAAACAAGTAACAGTTTGTATAACAGTATACAAAATGTTACTTGTTTTGTATAACAGTATACAAACTGTTACTTGTTTTTATTGTCTTTTACTGCTCTTGAAAAAGACGCTTGAGCGTTGAAACGCGTAGAGCTAAAATAAACCCTTTTTATCTCTTACATTTGAATCACTTTTTCTGTGACGAGCCGGACTTGCTATTTTGGATAAGTAAGTTACTACTTGTTTTTTCAACTTAAGTTATTACTTTACTGCTGATGGGGTTTTAATCCTTTTCCAGCCCTGTTGAAAACCACCCTGTTGTTTCCTCTGGAGAGGGACATACCGTAGAGGGATATACCATAGAAGCAGGACTCACATTACTTAAGGAGTGAGTATATTGCACATTATTACAACGGATTTAACTTGCACATCAAGTCCATTTCTATCTATCATTAGAAACTAACTATTCTGCAAGACCAGCGCCATCCATTTCGTTTTGTCTATTGCTTATACAGTCCTTGGGGAGAGACTGAGGAAGGGCAGCGGTCATTTCATTCAATAAGGAGAGTATTGTTTTTTAGCACATTGTGTTGAGCATATCTGTTTTTTGTTAACATCTATTTATTTGCCACACACATTTTTTGTTTATAAAAGATCCAGAGGAGCCAGGTTCGTACAGGTCGATATCAGTTTTAAACTGTGACTATAAGATCTTAGCCTCTATTTTAGCTAATAGATTATCTCTCTCCTTACAGAAACTTATACACTTGGATCAGACTGGCTTTATGGTCAAGAGGAATGCCTCTAAAAATATTCGGAAGTTAATCACGCTGATAGATTACGCCTGGAATATGGAGCAAAAATCTAGTACAAGTAATTTTAAAGACATGGCCGTTCTTACACTGGACGCAGTTAAAGCGTTTGATTCCATAGTAAACGGAATGATCTCGCCTAAAATAACACTTCAGCGAGGTACAAGGCAAGGATGCCCATTGTCTCCCTTGCTGTTCAATGTAGCATTAGAACCGCTAGCGATAAGATTAAGAAATAGTCTATCGGGGATTACAATGGGTTCTCTTCGTTTAAATACATTACTATATGCTGATGACATTCTAGTGTTTTTAGAAAATACACAACAATCTATCCCTATTTTGAGACAGATACTAGAGGATTTTAGCTCATTCTCAGGCTACAAAGTAAACACGGAAAAAAGGGAATTAATGTACATTGGGAAAGTAGCCGTAAGCTATCCCAGTAATCCGTTTAAAGAGGTAGATTCTGTTCAATATTTGGGTCTTTTATTGCATAAAAATCCGAAGTACTGGTACACAGATAATTATCTCCCGCTATTTAAAAAAATCAAACAAGATCTACAATTATGGATTTCTTTCCCTATATCACTTACTGTAAGAGTAAATCTGATTAAAACCATTATATTTCCACGCCTTCTCTACCCAATGCAAAATTTGCCCTTGTTTATAACTAGCCGGGACCGTAGAAGTTTGTTCTGTTCTTTTTCTAAATTTATCTGGCAAAATAAAAAAACACGCATTGCACTAGCTAGGCTAATGCAGAAATCATGGGCTGGTGGCTTATCATTGCCCGATATTAATCTATATAATATTGCAGCGATGGCAAAAATTGCTATTGATTGGTTGGCAAACACAGCTACATTTTCCTCTTTGGTACAGGAATCTTTCCTGATATACCCTTTCGCATTACCTGCGATTTTGCATTGTAAGCCTCGTCAATTACCTTCTAACGTTTCCTCACTAATTACAATTAAAAATATAGTCTTGGCGTGGCATAAACTATGTAAATTGCTGGAAATAGATTTTTCCGTGTCAGAATTTCTCCCCATTCGGGGTAACCCGCTTTTTTCCCCTGGTTTACGCCAAAATACTTTTAAGAATTGGGCCGAAAAGGGGTTAAATAGAATCTCTCAATTAATCGGCACAGATGAGGTAGTGTTAGAAGGTGAAACTTTGTTTTCCCTTTTTCAGTTACCAAGATCAGATTTATTTGCGTTTTTTCAGGTACGTCATTTTATTGTGACACAGGATTGGAAGTTTCCCTCATCGGTTGCATGGTCTGATATCAGAGTTTTAATACAGAAATTTGTTGCGGGTGTCACCTCGATCTCACTAATTTATGACATTATGCTTTCTAAACAAACGCAAGGCTTCCTTAGTAAGATCTGCGGTCAATGGTGTAGGTCAATCCGGGATATAGATCCCGATAGAATTACACAAAGTTTCAAGTCTCTAGAAAATTGTAAAGTCCCCTCAATATGGAAGGAATCGCATATGAAAGTAATAAACAATTTTTATCTCCATCCAGTTAAATTGGCGCGATTTTATCCATCTAGGTCAGCTCATTGCCCTAGGTGTGCTTACAAGGAAGCGGACTTATCGCATATGTTCTGGACATGTCCTAAGATAAACCAGCTCTGGTTGAAATTTATATATTGGTTTAATAATATACACGGTGTGTCTGTCTCCCTCACGTTCCGGGATATTATCCTATTGATTCAATCCTCGAGCAGTTCAGACAGGCATTGGATCCGCTCTTTAAACACTTCAATATTAGCCGTAAGACAGACTATTCTTAAAAAATGGAAAGCAAAAAAAGGGCCTGCATTATCTGAGATCTTGTATGCTATCCAAGATCAAATTATCTTTGAATCATACCATCTACAGGATGCCTCAGAACCTAGAATTAAAAAGTTTCTACTTGGCTGGTATCCCATTATTAACTCTTATCCTGTGCCTATACAAAAACAGATTTTAGCGCCCTTCACATCCTCAGTAAGCTTTGCTGAAATGGTCATATTAGATCTTTTACCACATTCATGGATATCTAATGGTACAGAAATTTAATATCAATTTTAGTTAGGATAAGGGGGCTGAGTGAGGGGATTCCCTTCCTTTTTTTTTTTTTTGCTCTCTCTCCCTCCTTTTTTCTTTTCCTCATTTTTTCTATTCTCCTGTTATTTGTTTTTTGCCGATGTGAGTGTTTTATTGTTTTTTGGTGTACTTAAAACAGAAAAAACCCAGCTCAGTGCACAAATATTGCACACAAGGAGATGATTAATCAACTGTGAGAAAGTATATATGTTGCTCTAATTTGTTATGTTTTTGCTTTATAACATGCTTTACCTTGCCCTGTGTGGCATAAAAGGCTGGATTTATTTGATTGTACACTGTGTTGGATATAAAATAAATATATGGAAAAAAAAAGAGAAATTGCATTTTCGGGTTTATTTTTGTATATGAAGTAGCTGTTTTTTGTACTTTTAAACCACAGCCTATACAATGGGTTGAGTTTCAGGTAATATATCTTGTTATGTTATCACTTTGTGCACACACACTTGCTTCCTTATCTTATATTTGTCAGGAACACCAAAGCTCAACACTTAGAGAGAACAAATGGAAAATTATAATTTCCTTACTTAACTATCCTGCACCCCACTTGGAGTGTAATTTCTTCTGCTGGCTTATCGATAGCTGAGACTCCAGTATACAAACTTTCAGTATAGGTGGGGACACACAGTCTAAATCTGCTATTTCAAATGCCAAAGTATGGGTAAAGGAGCTACTTGTAAACAATTTAATATACTCCAGCAGGTAAAATGGATCATTGGTAACAATTTAAAGGGGGGAACATTTTTGGGTGAACTGTCCCTTAAAGTGAAATGAAACAGCTACCAAGATTTCTCAAAATGCCACACCTACCAAGGTTTACCAATTCTAAGTCCTTACAGCAAATATGACTGCCAGTAGACACCTAACAACATGATTCTAAATAAAGGTGTCTAAACATTCTGATGTATAATAATCTTCATAACAAAGGATTAGGATTAAAGTGAAAATGTATCAAGCTGCATTTACAGCTTCTTGTGCAGGCTATTGTGCAGCCTTGACCTTTCACCAAGTGACCCTTGAGAACTTGTCTGCCTGCAGCTTGATACATCTTCCTGTAAAAAAAAATTAAAAACATATATGTCCATGGTAGCCACTAAAAATTGAAAACAAAATTGAGTGATAAACATTGAACATAAGTATATTTGTTCATTTCAACAGCATTTGAATAAATACCATTAAAGAGACAATTCAAAAGCAAATTATTTTGTTTTGGAACTTAAGTCATCTTAGCTTTCAGTCAAAATTCCATACTTATAAAGTGCAAACATTCATACTGAACCAAGGGATAATTTAGTATATTCATCAAATCTGAATAGCTTGAACTAAAACAAACCGTAACTAGAAAACGCATTCATAATAAAGAAAACCAAACAGTAAGGAAAATATATAATGCTATTACCTTAAAAATAACATGCTTTTTTTTTTTATTAAGATTATTTATACAGGCTTTTAAAATGTACACAAGGTTACCCTCAGTGTACAATGTATCAAATAGGAGCTCTGCTTTTAAATAATGGACCGCTCAGCTAAAAAAAAAAATGGGCATTTCCTAGGTCTCTGTGCAAAGTTAATTTTGTTATCTCAGCAGGATAATAATGTAATCAGATAATCTTTTATCTCTGAATTTATAAACAGCATCTGTGTGTGTCCCATTAAATAAAGACAGGACAGCATTACCAGCGAGAGGACTGAACGCCTCCTCTGCAATGATCCAAACATCCCGGGCAGCTGAAGACGTTGTGCCAACAGCAGCGTTTGTAATTGCTTCTCCTACTGTGAACTGAAGTTCCACTTGCTTTGCCTGGATAAAAAGATGCAAACAGAAAACAGCAAATCCATTACATTTCCTGGTCACCTAAAACAGGTACATATAAGTAAAAAAAATAATGCATGACAACCAACAGAAAAAGTTAAAGGGACAGTCAAATCCCAAAAAAAAAACCTCATGATTCAAATAGGGCATGCAATTGTAAACAACTTTCCAATTTACTTTTATCACCAATTTTGCTTTGTTGTCTGGGTATTCTTAGTTGAAAGCTAAACCTAGGATATTCATTTGCTAATTAATAAGACCTTAAAGGCCGCCTCTAGTCAGAATGCATTTTGACAGTTTTCCACCACTAGAGGGCATTAGTTTATGTGTTTCATATAGATAACATTGAGCGCATGCATGTGAATTTACCGAGAAGTGAGCACTGATTGGCTAAAATGCAAATCTGTCAAAAGAACTGAAATAAGGGGGCCGTTTGCAGAAGCTTAGATACAAGGTAATCACAGAGGTAAAACGTTTATTATAACTGTGTTGGTTATGCAAAACTGGGGAATAGGTAATTAAAACAACAAAAATTCTGGTGTTGACTGTCCCTTTAATAAAGACCCAGCAGTGTGTGCTAAAAAAGAAACTTCTTTAGCTGTTTTCAGGAAAATTAAACTCAAAGTTTAATTCCCTATAAAATGCTTAATTACACAGTGGGGAAAAATGACAATGTTCTTTTCATTATTCAAAAATCAATTAAAATTATGCTAAAAATATTTTTAAATGTATTTAAAACTTTTTGTTTTATTTGTTTATGCAGATCTTTTTATTTATGGTACATAAACAACAAAATTACTTTAAAACGTAAAATTACTTTAAATGTACTTTGACATTAAAAGGACATGAAACCCAAATTTTTTCTTTCATGGTTTAGAAAGAGCATGTCATTTTAAGCAACTTTCTAATTTACTTCTATTATATAATTTGCTTCATTCTCTTGATATACTTTACTGAAAAGCATATCTAGATATGCTTAGTAGCTGCTGATTGGTTGCTGCATATAGATGCCTCATGTGATTGGCTCACGATGTGCATTGCTATTTCTTCAACAACGGATATCTAAAGAATGAAGCAAATTAGATAATAGAAGTAAATTAGAATGCTGCTTAAAATTGTATTTTCTACTTGAATCATGAAATAAAATATTTGGGTTTAGTGTCCCTTTAAAGCTGAACCATGCGCTTGCGGCTGGGCACTAATTGCTATGTACGTGCTAAGCATTCAGCTGGACGGCTGATAATTTAATTTGAACTTTATATTCTTTAATTCCTTCATAATGGGTGGGTTAGGTGCCTAAGCCCAGCTGATCGGGTAAACTGGCTTTTATAGCAAGCATTACTTCTACCTTACATTTTGAGCTACACTGCTTCATATTCTCTCTTATTTTATTTCTAATACCTGCAAACAAATATAACTTTGCAATAAATATTACAGTACTTTTAATGGGAAAAAAAAGTGTCTTAAGTTTCTTGTGTCATACTTTGATGGGAAAAATTCTCGATTCATGAGCAACTCCCTGATTTAAAACTTTCTTTAAAAAGTGTTACAGCTTAATGTCTCATACACATTATGGCTGCTTTGCCTGCTGAAACTGTCACCTATATTGAACATATCAGTACTCAAATATTGGCTACAGAAACGCTATGCAAACATGATGCAGCAGGAGCAATCACACTCACACTCATATCCCTATAAGGTAAAAAAACATAATTTATGCTTACCTGATAAATTTATTTCTCTTGTAGTGTATCCAGTCCACGGATCATCCATTACTTGTGGGATATTCTCCTTCCCAACAGGAAGTTGCAAGAGGATCACCCACATCAGAGCTGCTATATAGCTACTCCCCTCACTGCCATATCCAGTCATTCAACCGAAACAAGACGAGAAAGGAGAAACCATAGGGTGCAGTGGTGACTGTAGTTTAATTAAAATTTAGACCTGCCTTAAAAGGACAGGGCGGGCCGTGGACTGGATACACTACAAGAGAAATAAATTTATCAGGTAAGCATAAATTATGTTTTCTCTTGTTAAGTGTATCCAGTCCACGGATCATCCATTACTTGTGGGATACCAATACCAAAGCTAAAGTACACGGATGATGGGAGGGACAAGGCAGGAACTTAAACGGAAGGAACCACTGCCTGTAGAACCTCTCTCCCAAAAACAGCCTCCGAAGAAGCAAAAGTGTCAAATTTGTAAAATTTGGAAAAGGTGTGAAGCGAAGACCAAGTCGCAGCCTTGCAAATCTGTTCAACAGAGGCCTCATTTTTAAAGGCCCAGGTGGAAGCCACAGCTCTAGTAGAATGAGCTGTAATCCTTTCAGGGGGCTGCTGTCCAGCAGTCTCATAGGCTAAGCGTATTATGCTCCGAAGCCAAAAGGAGAGAGAGGTTGCCGAAGCTTTTTGACCTCTCCTCTGTCCAGAGTAAACGACAAACAGGGCAGATGTTTGACGAAAATCTTTAGTAGCCTGTAAGTAAAACTTCAAGGCACGGACTACGTCCAGATTATGCAAAAGAAGTTCCTTTTTTGAAGAAGGATTAGGACACAATGATGGAACAACAATCTCTTGATTGATATTCCTGTTAGAAACCACCTTAGGTAAAAACCCAGGTTTGGTACGCAGAACTACCTTGTCTGAATGAAAAATCAGATAAGGAGAATCACAATGTAAGGCAGATAACTCTGAGACTCTTCGAGCCGAGGAAATGGCCATCAAAAACAGAACTTTCCAAGATAAAAGTTTAATATCAATGGAATGAAGGGGTTCAAACGGAACTCCCTGAAGAACTTTAAGAACCAAGTTTAAGCTCCACGGGGGAGCAACAGTTTTAAACACAGGCTTAATCCTAACCAAAGCCTGACAAAATGCCTGGACGTCTGGAATTTCTGCCAGACGCTTGTGCAAAAGAATAGACAGAGCAGAGATCTGTCCTTTTAAAGAACTAGCTGATAAGCCTTTGTCCAAACCCTCTTGGAGAAAGGACAATATCCTAGGAATCCTAACCTTACTCCATGAGTAACTCTTGGATTCACACCAATAAAGATATTTACGCCATATCTTATGGTAGATTTTCCTGGTGACAGGCTTCCGAGCCTGTATTAAGGTATCAATGACTGACTCGGAGAAGCCACGCCTTGATAGAATCAAGCGTTCAATCTCCATGCAGTCAGTCTCAGAGAAATTAGATTTGGATGATTGAAAGGACCTTGTATTAGAAGGTCCTGCCTCAGAGGCAGAGTCCATGGTGGAAGAGATGACATGTCCACTAGGTCTGCATACCAGGTCCTGCGTGGCCACGCAGGCGCTATCAGAATCACAGATGCTCTCTCCTGCTTGATTTTGGCAATCAGTCGAGGGAGCAGAGGAAACGGTGGAAACACATAGGCCAGGTTGAAGAACCAAGGAGCTGCTAGAGCATCTATCAGCATTGCTCCCGGGTCCCTGGACCTGGATCCGTAACAAGGAAGCTTGGCGTTCTGGCGAGACGCCATGAGATCCAGTTCTGGTTTGCCCCAACGATGGACCAGTTGAGCAAACACCTCCGGATGGAGTTCCCACTCCCCCAGATGAAAAGTCTGACGACTTAGAAAATCTGCCTCCCAGTTCTCTACGCCTGGGATGTGGATCGCTGACAGGTGGCAAGAGTGAGACTCTGCCCAGCGAATTATCTTTGAGACTTCTAACATCGCTAGGGAACTCCTGGTTCCCCCTTGATGGTTGATGTAAGCCACAGTCGTGATGTTGTCCGACAGAAATCTGATGAACCTCAGTGTTGCTAACTGAGGCCAAGCTAGAAGAGCCTTGAATATTGCTCTTAACTCAAGAATATTTATTGGGAGGAGTTTCTCCTCCTGAGTCCACGATCCCTGAGCCTTCAGGGAGTTCCAGACTGCGCCCCAACCTAGAAGGCTGGCATCTGTTGTTACAATCGTCCAATCTGGCCTGCGAAAGGTCATACCCTTGGACAGATGGACCCGAGATAGCCACCAGAGAAGAGAATCTCTGGTCTCTTGATCCAGATTTAGTAGAGGGGACAAATCTGAGTAATCCCCATTCCACTGACTTAGCATGCATAATTGCAGCGGTCTGAGATGCAGGCGCGCAAATGGCACTATGTCCATTGCCGCTACCATTAAGCCGATTACTTCCATGCCCTGAGCCCTGACGGGCGTGGAATGGAATGAAGGACACGGCAAGCATTTAGAAGTTTTGATAAACTGGACTCAGTCAGGTAAATTTTCATCTCTACAGAATCTATAAGAGTCCCTAGGAAGGAGACTCTTGTGAGTGGTGATAGAGAACTCTTTTCCACGTTCACTTTCCACCCATGCGACCTCAGAAATGCCAGAACTATCTCTGTATGAGACTTGTCAATTTGAAAGCTTGACGCCTGTATCAGGATGTCGTCTAGATACGGAGCCACCGCTATGCCTCGCGGTCTTAGAACCGCCAGAAGTGAGCCCAGAACCTTTGTAAAAATTCTCGGGGCAGTGGCCAACCCGAAGGGAAGAGCTACAAATTGGTAATGCCTGTCTAGAAAGGCAAACCTTAGGAACCGATGATGATCTTTGTGAATCGGTATGTGAAGGTAGGCATCCTTTAAGTCCACTGTGGTCATGTACTGACCCTCTTGGATCATGAGTAGGATGGTCCGAATAGTTTCCATTTTGAATGATGGAACTCTGAGGAATTTGTTTAAGATCTTTAGATCCAAGATTGGTCTGAAGGTTCCCTCTTTCTTGGGAACCACAAACAGATTTGAATAAAATCCCTGTCCTTGTTCCGTCCGCGGAACTGGATGGATCACTCCCATTACTAGGAGGTCTTGCACACAGCTTAGGAATGCCTCTTTCTTTATCTGGTTTGATGATAACCTTCAAAGGTGAAATCTCCCTTGTGGAGGAGAAGCTTTGAAGTCCAGAAGATATCCCTGAGATATGATCTCCAACGCCCAGGGATCCTGAACATCTCTTGCCCACGCCTGGGCGAAGAGAGAAAGTCTGCCCCCCACTAGATCCGTTTCCGGATAGGGGGACGTTCCTTCATGCTGACTTGGGGGCAGCAGCAGGCTTCCTGGCCTGCTTGCCCTTGTTCCAGGACTGGTTAGGTTTCCAGGCCTGTCTGGAATGAGCAACAGTTCCCTCTTGTTTTGAAGCGGAGGAAGTTAATGCTGCTCCTGCCTTGAAATTTCGAAAGGCAGGAAAATTAGACTGTTTGGCCTTTGATTTGACCCTGTCCTGAGGAAGGGTATGACCCTTGCCTCCAGTAATGTCAGCAATAATTTCCTTCAAGCCAGGCCCGAATAAGGTCTGCCCCTTGAAAGGAATGTTGAGTAATTTAGACTTTGAAGTCACGTCAGCTGACCAGGATTTAAGCCATAGCGCCCTACGCGCCTGGATGGCGAATCCGGAATTCTTAGCCGTTAGTTTAGTCAAATGAACAATGGCATCAGAAACAAATGAGTTAGCTAGCTTAAGCGTTCTAAGCTTGTCAATAATTTCATTCAATGGAGCTGTCTGGATGGCCTCTTCCAGGGCCTCAAACCAGAATGCCGCCGCCGCAGCAGTGACAGGCGCAATGCATGCAAGGGGCTGTAAAATAAAACCTTGTTGAATAAACATTTTCTTAAGGTAAACCTTCAATTTTTTTATCCATTGGATCTGAAAAAGCACAACTGTCCTCAACCGGGATAGTGGTACGCTTTGCTAAAGTAGAAACTGCTCCCTCCACCTTAGGGACCGTCTGCCATAAGTCCAGTGTAGTGGCGTCTATTGGAAACATTTTTCTAAATATAGGAGGTGGGGAAAAGGGCACACCGGGTCTATCCCACTCCTTGCTAATAATTTCTGTAAGTTTTTTAGGTATAGGAAAAACGTCAGTACACACCGGCACCGCATAGTATCTATCCAGCCTACACAATTTCTCTGGAATTGCAACTGTGTTACAGTCATTCAGAGCAGCTAATACCTCCCCAAGCAATACACGGAGGTTCTCAAGCTTAAATTTAAAATTAGAAATCTCTGAATCAGGTTTCCCCGAGTCAGAGATGTCACCCACAGACTGAAGCTCTCCGTCCTCCTGTTCTGCATACTGTGACGCAGTATCAGACATGGCTCTAACAGCATTTGCGCGCTCTGTATCTCTCCTAACCCCAGAGCTATCACGCTTGCCTCTTAATTCAGGCAATCTAGATAATACCTCTGACAGGGTATTATTCATGATTGCAGCCATGTCCTGCAAGGTAATCGCTATGGGCGTCCCTGATGTAATTGGCGCCATATTAGCGTGCGTCCCCTGAGCGGGAGGCGAAGGGTCTGACACGTGGGGAGAGTTAGTTGGCATAACTTCCCCCTCGACAGAACCCTCTAGTGATAATTATTTTATAGATAAAGACTGATCTTTACTGTTTAAGGTGAAATCAATACATTTAGTACACATTCTCCTATGGGGCTCCACCATGGCTTTCAAACATAATGAACAAGTAGGTTCCTCTGTGTCAGACATGTTTAAACAGACTAGCAATGAGACTAGCAAGCTTGGAAAACACTTTAAAACAAGTTTACAAGCAATATAAAAAACGTTACTGCGCCTTTAAGAAACACAAATTTTCCCAAATTTTGAAATAACAGTGAAAAAATGCAGTTACACTAACGAAATTTTTACAGTGTATGTAATAAGTTAGCAGAGCATTGCACCCACTTGCAAATGGATGATTAACCCCTTAATACCAAAAACGGAATAACAAATGACAAAAGCGTTTTTTAAACAGTCACAACAACTGCCACAGCTCTACTGTGGCTTTTTACCTCGCTCAATACGACTTTTGAAGCCTTTTGAGCCCTCCAGAGAAGTCCTGGATCATGCAGGAAGAAGCTGGATGTCTGTGTCTGTAATTTTTGCTGTGCAAAAAAACGCCAAAATAGGCCCCTCCCACTCATATTACAACAGTGGGAAGCCTCAGGGAACTGTTTCTAGGCAAAATTCAAGCCAGCCATGTGGAAAAAACTAGGCCCCAATAAGTTTTAATCACCAAACATATGTAAAAAATGATTAAACATGCCAGCAAACGTTTTAAAATACACTTTTATAAGAGTATGTATCTCTATTAATAAGCCTGATACCAGTCGCTATCACTGCATTTAAGGCTTTACTTACATTACTTCGGTATCAGCAGCATTTTCTAGCAAATTCCATCCCTAGAAAAATATTTTAACTGCACATACCTTATTGCAGGAAAACCTGCACGCTATTCCCCCTCTGAAGTTACCTCACTCCTCAGAATATGTGAGAACAGCAAAGGATCTTAGTTACTTCTGCTAAGATCATAGAAAACGCAGGCAGATTCTTCTTCTAAATACTGCCTGAGATAAACAGTACACTCCGGTACCATTTAAAAATAACAAACTTTTGATTGAAGAAATAAACTAAGTATAAAACGCCACAGTCCTCTTACGACCTCCATCTTAGTTGAGAGTTGCAAGAGAATGACTGGATATGGCAGTGAGGGGAGGAGCTATATAGCAGCTCTGCTGTGGGTGATCCTCTTGCAACTTCCTGTTGGGAAGGAGAATATCCCACAAGTAATGGATGATCCGTGGACTGGATACACTTAACAAGAGAAATAAAGTGCCATGTGTTACATATATACATGCAGATATACATATACTCACTTCCCTACTCTGTTTACATAATCTGAAAGAATGGTCATCATTATGCTCAGTGTAGACTAACTGAACACATGAAATTAATCTGTGGCATACTGGTACACAACAGTAATAAACTGTATGCATTGTAAAATGTGCCACACATATACCCACATCATTAACATATCTCATATCATAACAGTTGCTTTTGTAACCTAATTATTAAGCACATATAAAAAACGAGAACTGCCTTACTTCGACTGACTCCATAAGCCCTTGAAGAAGCATCTTCTGATGGGGGAAATGACCATCCCCGACAGGAAAGTAACCCAAGGTCCTTATGGCTCGTTCTTTGGACTGTAATTAAATAAAAAACAATATTTATTAAACAACTTTTCAAGTATATTAACTCTGAAAACTGGCATTTATTGTTAAACTTATGAAACAAGCCATATTTAAACATCCTATATTTTATTTAACAGAAAAAATAGTTTGCTGTTAGAATTCTGCAACTTGTATAGAAGCATTTAAGACCAGCTTAAAATTGAAGTGACTTGCTGAGAGCTCAGCACATTGTCAGTTCTTGAGGGGGATTCATCCCTATTCATTGCTGTAAAGCCAATATGGTTTATACGTACAATACTACAATTAAAGCATTATAGACCATTACTTATTATTCTAGGAGCAAATACAAAAACTTGTTTGAAATGGTATCAATGTGTGCCCATTGTTCCTTTTGACTGATTATGGAAAGATATAAAAATATATATACATTTGATAATGAAGAATTGGGATAAAGCCCCTAAGCAAAACCCATTAAATGAACATGATACCTAAATGTTGAAAGCACTTAAACTGATGCAGCATAGCTGTAACAAGCTTACTATAAAATATCACCTGAATATCTCTATGTAGAAAAGGAAGATATTTTACTTCAAAATTCCCTCAGAAGGCACATTCCATTGTAAAGGGTATGTGCAGTCACAGTCATGTTATTTCCCTCCTCAGTTTAAGGAAGTTTACTATAACATTTTGCAAGATATCAGTAAAATCTCACGAGACCTCAGTAAAGCAAAGAGTGAAATTCCTAACATGCAACCGACAGTAGCTGAAGTATAACTGATTACAAAGCACTATTGTGAGCTAAAGAAATTTTGAGGTAAAATATCTTCCCCTTTTTTATATAGAGATATTTAGGTGATAATTTTTGTCAGCTTTTTACAGATATGCTGCATTACTTTCAAGTGATTTAGCATATAGGTATTATGTCCCTTTAAGTAAATTTATTTTGTTGATGGATACTGTGGTTTGTCAGTTTCACTAATATTATTCTAATGTATTGCACCAATATTTAAAGAGCTCTTATGAAGCATAGCATGCCCTTCTGTTATTTAAACTATTAAAAGGACCCACTTTAAATCTCACCGCTGGAGATACGTTAAGGTTTCTCTCATTCCTTACTTTTACTGAAACTCTAGTCCCTACCAAATTTAGCTATGACACTATACAGCCACAATTTGCATTCATGTGTGTATATCATACTCTAATTTTAACCATTTGTGTATTTATATCACACACACATATATATATATATATATATTGGATATAAAAAGTCTACGCACCGCTGTTAAAATGTCATGTTTCTGTGTTGTAAAAAAAATGAGACAAAAATAAATCATTTCAGAACTTTTTCCACCTTTAATGTGACCTATAAACTGTACAACTCAATTGCAAAACAAACTAAAATATTTTAGGTGGAGGGAAGTAGAAATAAAAAACTAAAATAATATGGTTGCATAAGTGTGCACACCGTTAAACTAATACTTTGTTGAAGCACCCTTTGACTTGGCAAGATTTGCCCACTCTTCTTTGCAAAAACACTCCAAATCTTTCAGATTGTGAGGGCATCTCTTGTGCACAGCCCACTTAAGATCACCCCACAGATTTTCGATTGAATTCAGGTCTGGGCTCTGACTGGGCCATTCCAAAACTTTAATCTTCTTCTGGTGAAGCCATTCCTTTGTTGATTTGGATGTATGCTTCGGGGCGTTGTCATGCTCAAAGATGAAGTTCCTCTTTATGTCCAGCATTCTAGCAGAAGCCTGAAGGTTTTGTGCCAATATCGTCTGGTATTTGGAACTGTTCATAATTCCCTCTACCTTGACTAAGGCCCCAGTTCCAGCTGAAGAAAACAGAATTTATGCTTACCTGATAAATTACTTTCTCCAACGGTGTGTCCGGTCCACGGCGTCATCCTTACTTGTGGGATATTCTCTTCCCCAACAGGAAATAGCAAAGAGTCCCAGCAAAGCTGGCCATATAGTCCCTCCTAGGCTCCGCCCACCCCAGTCATTCGACCGTCGGACAGGAGGAAATATATATAGGAGAAACCATATGGTACCGTGGTGACTGTAGTTAGAGAAAATAATTCATCAGACCTGATTAAAAAACCAGGGCGGGCCGTGGACCGGACACACCGTTGGAGAAAGTAATTTATCAGGTAAGCATAAATTCTGTTTTCTCCAACATTGGTGTGTCCGGTCCACGGCGTCATCCTTACTTGTGGGAACCAATACCAAAGCTTTAGGACACGGATGAAGGGAGGGAGCAAATCAGGTCACCTAAATGGAAGGCACCATGGCTTGCAAAACCTTTCTCCCAAAAATAGCCTCCGAAGAAGCAAAAGTATCAAATTTGTAAAATTTGGCAAAAGTGTGCAGTGAAGACCAAGTCGCTGCCTTACATATCTGGTCAACAGAAGCCTCGTTCTTGAAGGCCCATGTGGAAGCCACAGCCCTAGTGGAGTGAGCTGTGATTCTTTCAGGAGGCTGCCGTCCGGCAGTCTCATAAGCCAATCGGATGATGCTTTTAAGCCAAAAGGAAAGAGAGGTAGAAGTCGCTTTTTGACCTCTCCTTTTACCAGAATAAACAACAAACAAGGAAGATGTTTGTCTGAAATCTTTAGTAGCCTCTAAATAGAATTTTAGAGCACGGACTACGTCCAAATTGTGTAACAAACGTTCCATCTTTGAAACTGGATTCGGACACAAAGAAGGTACAACTATCTCCTGGTTAATATTTTTGTTAGAAACAACTTTAGGAAGAAAACCAGGCTTAGTACGCAAAACCACCTTATCTGCATGGAACACCAGATAGGGCGGAGAACACTGCAGAGCAGATAACTCTGAAACTCTTCTAGCAGAAGAAATAGCAACCAAAAACAAAACTTTCCAAGATAGTAACTTAATATCTATGGAATGTAAAGGTTCAAACGGAACCCCTTGAAGAACTGAAAGAACTAGATTTAGACTCCAGGGAGGAGTCAGAGGTCTGTAAACAGGCTTGATCCTAACCAGAGCCTGAACAAATGCTTGAACATCTGGCACAGCGGCCAGTCTTTTGTGCAGTAAAACAGATAAAGCAGAGATCTGTCCCTTTAGAGAACTTGCAGATAATCCTTTCTCCAAACCTTCTTGTAGAAAGGATAGAATCTTAGGAATTTTTATCTTGTTCCATGGAAATCCTTTGGATTCACACCAACAGATATATTTTTTCCATATTTTATGGTAAATCTTTCTAGTTACAGGCTTTCTAGCCTGAATCAGAGTATCTATTACAGAATCTGAAAACCCACGCTTTGATAAAATCAAGCGTTCAATCTCCAAGCCGTCAGTTGGAGGGAAACCAGATTCGGATGTTCGAATGGACCCTGAACAAGAAGGTCCTGTCTCAAAGGTAGCTTCCATGGTGGAGCCGATGACATATTCACCAGGTCTGCATACCAAGTCCTGCATGGCCACGCAGGAGCTATCAAGATCACTGAGGCCCTCTCCTGATTGATCCTGGCTACCAGCCTGGGAATGAGAGGAAACGGTGGGAATACATAAGCTAGGTTGAAGGTCCAAGGTGCTACTAGTGCATCTACTAGGGTCGCCTTGGGATCCCTGGATCTGGACCCGTAGCAAGGAACCTTGAAGTTCTGACGAGACGCCATCAGATCCATGTCTGGAATGCCCCATAATTGAGTTATTTGGGCAAAGATTTCCGGATGGAGTTCCCACTCCCCCGGATGGAATGTCTGACGAAAAAATCCGCTTCCCAATTTTCCACTCCTGGGATGTGGATCGCAGACAAGTAGCAGGAGTGATCCTCCGCCCATTGAATTATTTTGGTCACTTCTTTCATCGCCAGGGAACTCCTTGTTCCCCCCTGATGATTGATATATGCAACGGTCGTCATGTTGTCTGATTGGAACCTTATGAATTTGGCCTTTGCTAGTTGAGGCCAAGCTCTGAGAGCATTGAATATCGCTCTCAGTTCCAGAATGTTTATCGGGAGAAGAGACTCTTCCCGAGACCATAGACCCTGAGCTTTCAGGGATTCCCAGACCGCGCCCCAGCCCACTAGACTGGCGTCAGTCGTGACAATGACCCACTCTGGTCTGCGGAAGCTCATTCCCTGGGACAGATTGTCCAGGGTCAGCCACCAACGGAGTGAATCTCTGGTCTTTTGATCTACTTGAATCATCGGAGACAAGTCTGTATAATCCCCATTCCACTGTTTGAGCATGCACAGTTGTAATGGTCTTAGATGAATTCGTGCAAAAGGAACTATGTCCATTGTTGCAACCATCAATCCTATTACTTCCATGCACTGCGCTATGGAAAGACGAGGAACAGAATGAAGTACTTGACAAGAGCTTAGAAGTTTTGATTTTCTGACCTCTGTCAGAAAAATCCTCATTTCTAAGGAATCTATTATTGTTCCCAAGAAGGGAACTCTTGTCGACGGGGACAGAGAACTTTTTTCTTTGTTCACCTTCCATCCGTGAAATCTGAGAAAGGCTAGGACGATGTCCGTATGAGCCTTTGCTTTTGACAGGGACGACGCTTGTATTAGGATGTCGTCCAAGTAAGGTACTACTGCAATGCCCCTTGGTCTTAGAACCGCTAGAAGGGACCCTAGTACCTTTGTGAAAATCCTTGGAGCAGTGGCTAATCCGAATGGAAGTGCCACAAACTGGTAATGCTTGTCCAGAAAAGCGAACCTTAGGAACTGATGATGTTCCTTGTGGATAGGAATATGTAGGTACGCATCCTTTAAATCCACGGTAGTCATAAATTGACTTTCCTGGATGGTGGGTAGGATCGTTCGAATAGTTTCCATTTTGAACGATGGTACCCTGAGAAATTTGTTTAGGATCTTCAAATCCAAAATTGGTCTGAATGTTCCCTCTTTTTTGGGAACTACGAACAGATTGGAATAAAATCCCATTCCTTGTTCTCTTATTGGAACTGGATGTATCACTCCCATCTTTAACAGGTCTTCTACACAATGTAAGAATGCCTGTCTCTTTATTTGGTTTGAGGATAAGTGAGACCTGTGGAACCTTCCCCTTGGGGGTAGTTCCTTGAATTCCAGGAGATAACCTTGAGAAACTATTTCTAGCGCCCAAGGATCCTGAACATCTCTTGCCCAAGCCTGAGCAAAGAGAGAGAGTCTGCCCCCCACTAGATCCGGTCCCGGATCGGGGGCTATCCCTTCATGCTGTTTTGGTAGCAGTGGTAGGCTTCTAATTGATCTTATTATTGAATTTAAAAAGACATTACGTCAGGAGTTGACTGCAGAAAAATTAAAATTGCAATCATTTTTGCGCCCACTTAGTGAAAACCCTGAATTTACAAAATATGACAACAAACTTAATAAAGTGATTACTGATTTTAAAAAAGATCTCTGGCACTTTAAGAAACAAAAGATACTCAGAGATAAGCAAGATTATGAACTTAACAAAGTTTACAAGTGGACCGTGTCAGATACTAGGAGACGGTATAGGAGAAACTCCAGAAATACAAATGCAGATAATAAGCAAGTAAGATTTGCAGACACTGACACGGAGTATGATTATGACTCTTCTGATCCTGAGACCACAAGTTCAATAAAAGAGTCTACTGCAGCAAGTGGATCCTTTTCCCTTGGCACTGATGTTGTGACACCCACTCTTTCACAGCCAAAAAACGGGCAGCGCCCACAGAAGCCCTATGTACGCAGAAAAAAGTACGCAGAGGGGGCCGAGGAGGGTCGCGCAGATCAACACCAAGACTCAGAGACATTAACACCGAAGTCTCGTCGATACCCACAGAGGAGGAAGGCCAATCCATCACAGAAATATGCTTAGACACTGATAATGTTATTAACCTTTCCTCCACAGTACTCACTAAACCACAGATAGAGGTACTATCCTTAGGTCTTGGTTTTTCCCCCACGGCACACTTTAAACTATTTGACACAATAGTTGATCTAAATAGATTTGTTAGATCTATTGTCCTCAAAAAGCATTTTTTGGGCTCAACTAGTCAGAGTATGGAAGTGGGGGAAAAACATGTTCAAAGAAAATTTGGTTTTGATTTTTCAGATGAATGTTCAGCATTAGATCTTTTGGCACTAGATAGAGAGAATTTGGATTTCTCTGATGTTCTGGCATCTGGTGATGTACAGGACATCACCAGGCTCAAGAGAAAATCTAAATTTTATCCTGTCCAGGCACGATCTAGTGCCATTGAAGTTTTCCAAAAAACTGTTGAACTAGAGTTAAAGAAATTGTCTGGTAGGGCTCTTAATCCCTATAAAGATAATTTGTCTAAGGCACAACATTTTGCAATTAAGCAATTACAGGCTAACTCTAAGTTAGTCATACGTAACTCTGATAAAGGGGGTAAGGTTGTTGTTTTGGACAGGCAGGCATATTTAACTGAGGCGTATAGACAATTGTTGGATACTACAGTGTATGAAAAGCTCAAATTTAATCCCATTTTCTTTTATAAATCTGAGTTACGTAACATATTGGTTACAGCATTAAATGAGGGAATTATTAAACAATCTAACTTTGACTTTCTATACACTGAGCATCCGGTCATGGCCATTTTTCACTATTTGCCGAAGGTCCATAAGCATGGCACCAACCCCCCAGGGAGACCCATAGTGGCAGGGATTGGATCCCTCAATGAACCCCTTTCGGAACTCATTGACGGTTATCTTCAACCATTTGTATTAAACCTCACAAGTTACATTAAGGACACGTCAGATGTTATTAGCCAGGTTGAAACCATTGAATGGCATAAAGAATTTACTTTTGTCACCATTGACGTGTGCTCACTGTATACTTGTATACCACATCAACAGGGCATACAAGCAATTGAATTTTTTTTGAATACATATTCAAAATATGAGGAAAATTTGAAACTGTTTATCAAGACTTCTGTGGAATATTTGTTGACACACAATTTTTTCTTGTTTGAGGGGGAGTTCTATCTCCAGAGGCGTGGGACGGCTATGGGGGCCAAATTTGCCCCCTCCTATGCCAACCTTTACATGGGTTGGTGGGAGCTGTCCCACGTCTATGGAGATAGAAACCCCTTCAGACAATTCATTCAATATTATGGTCGGTACATTGACGACATCCTTCTTATCTGGAAGGGCCCAATTGATCTTCTTGAACAGTTTCAAATTTATCTTCAGGACAATTTGTTGAATCTTAAATTCACTATGGAGGTAAACACATCTTCGATTTCATTTCTTGACATCGAATTATGTGCTAATTTGCATACCTCCACTATAGAAACACAATTGTTCCGTAAATCTAGTGCAGGAAACACTATTTTGAATGCCCGGTCTTGTCATCCCAGACATACAATAAATTCCATACCCAAGTCCCAATATATCAGGGTTAAACGTAACTGCAGTAACCATGAGACTTATTCCGAATTTTCTGCAGAACTAACAGCCAGACTTATTGAGAGAGGTTATTCTAAGGACCTTCTTGAACGGACCAAACAGGAAGTAGATCAGTTTGACAGGAAAACTTTTTTCCAGTCACACAGATCTACTAAAATGAGTGGTTTCAATAAACTCAAGTTCATCACTACATACAGTGTTGAATTTGGGCAAATCTGTGATATAATAAGGAGAGCATTACCAATTTTAGATACTGATGAGAGTCTTAAGAGCATTGTGAGAGATGGCACATGCTTTGTGTCACGAAAATCACTTACTTTAGGGAATATTCTCTCTCCCTCCATGTTGCCACGGACACCACATACACAGAATTGGCTTTCAATTAAGCCAGGGTTTTTCAAATGTGGGAGCAGGAGGTGCAAATCTTGTTCTCATGCTTCTTTTGGGACAAGCTTTGTATCTTCTGCTAATGATAAGAGTTTTCAAATTCGGGAACACATGACCTGTAACTCTTGCTATGTTATCTATCTTTTAACATGCAAGGGTTGTTCTAGGCAATATGTAGGTCAAACCACACGTGCCTTGAAAGATCGCTTTCTTGAGCATTTACGCTCTATAGAGGACCCTGAGTCCACTACCCCAATATCTTTACATTTCAAAAAATGTCACAACTCTGACATTTCCCTCTTGACATTCCAGGGCATCCAATGTATCCCGAGACACCCCAGAGGGGGTAATAGAGGGATAACCCTCAGTAAAAGAGAGGTTTTTTGGATCTTTCAATTGGATACTCGAATGCCAACTGGTCTTAACTCAGAGTGGGATGTTAAGCTTTATGTGGATCAATAGTAAGCCTCATTTGAATTTTTATTTTTATTTTTATTCATTATCATTTTTTTCTTCATAACTGTTTTTCAACAAACAAAAAATTTTATTTTTATTTTTGACATTGTTTATCACTGTACCTTTAAATTGTTCATCACATTCTGCATCTAAAGAAATGTGTCTTTAATTGTTGTTTTTTAGAAACAATCATACACATGTGAATACTGCGTATCCCAAACGTTTTCAGTATATTATGGATGTCAAATAATATATATTAATATTAAGTCTTTTTTTGACTTTTTGGGTTTGCAGTATACTGAGCGTGTTATTTCTAACAATCCCCCTAGTGTGTACCTAATTATTCCTATATGTGCAGTTTCTCCATATTTGCCCTGTTTTGCTTACATTTAATTGGCTAGGCAATCACCTAGGAGGTGTTTACCTGTGCATATAAACTCAGGAATTATGGGTACACACTAATGGTCACTGAGGAGCTAAGGAGCTAATGCATATTATGTGCTTAATGCACTAAGAAACGCGTCTGACCTTTTTGTTTGTTTTTTTCCTAATCTGACCTGAGCTGCCAACCGTATTATTTTTGATGCCCTAAACATTTGTAATGTAATGTGATTTGTTACAATAAACAAGTCGGATCAAATATTATCTTTCTATTCTTTTACCTACCTGGGTGCGCTGACTACTAACATAGTTGATTGAATTTGGAGCGCAGGTGGAACGTTCCTGTCCTCGCACCAGTTCGGTGAAGCAGTGACGTCATTACGACGCATTGGAGGGGGTGTGACTCTCTACGTGAAGGCCACTGCAGGGTTCCTGGTAACCTTTTGCCGCATCGAGTGCAGTGTCTGAGCGCTTCCTGGAACTTTTGGTGGTAGGCTTCTTGGCCTGCTTACCCTTGTTCCAGCCTTGCATTGGTTTCCAGGCTGGTTTGGGCTGTGAGGCATTACCCTCTTGCTTAGAGGATGCAGAATTAGAGGCTGGTCCTTTCTGCGAAAGGGACGAAAATTAGGCTTATTTTTAGCCTTAAAAGACCTATCCTGTGGGAGGGCGTGGCCCTTTCCCCCAGTGATGTCTGAAATAATCTCTTTCAATTCTGGTCCAAATAATGTTTTACCTTTGAAAGGGATGTTAAGCAATTTTGTCTTGGAAGACACATCCGCTGACCAAGACTTTAGCCAAAGCGCTCTGCGCACCACGATAGCAAACCCTGAATTTTTCGCCGCTAATCTAGCTAATTGCAAAGCGGCATCTAAAACAAAAGAGTTAGCCAATTTAAGTGCGTGAACTCTGTCCATAACCTCCTCATATGGAGTTTCTCTACTGAGCGACTTTTCTAGTTCCTCGAACCAGAAACACGCTGCCGTAGTGACAGGAACAATGCATGAAATTGGTTGTAGAAGGTAACCTTGCTGTACAAAAATCTTTTTAAGCAAACCTTCTAATTTTTTATCCATAGGATCTTTGAAAGCACAACTATCTTCGATAGGAATAGTAGTGCGTTTGTTTAGAGTAGAAACCGCCCCCTCGACCTTGGGGACTGTCTGCCATAAGTCCTTTCTGGGGTCGACTATAGGAAATAATTTCTTAAATATAGGGGGGGAACAAAAGGTATGCCGGGCTTTTCCCACTCTTTATTTACTATGTCCGCCACCCGCTTGGGTATAGGAAAAGCGTCGGGGGGCACCGGAACCTCTAGGAACTTGTCCATCTTACATCATTTCTCTGGAATGACCAAATTGTCACAATCATCCAGAGTAGATAACACCTCCTTAAGCAGTGCGCGGAGATGTTCTAATTTAAATTTAAAAGTTACAACATCAGGTTCAGCTTGATGAGAAATTTTTTCTGAATCTGAGATTTCTCCATCAGACAAAACCTCCCTCATGGCCCCTTGAGATTGGTGTGAGGGTATGTCAGAACAATTATCATCAGCGCCCTCTTGCTCTTCAGTGTTTAAAACAGAGCAATCACGCTTTCTCTGATAAATAGGCATTTTGGATAAAAGATTTGCTATAGAGTTATCCATTACAGCCGTTAATTGTTGCATGGTAATAAGTATTGGCGCACTAGATGTACTAGGGGCCTCCTGTGTGGGCAAAACTGGTGTAGACACAGTAGGGGATGATGTAGTATCATGTTTACTCCCCTCATTTGAGGAATCATCTTGGGCAATATCATTATCTGTGGCATTACTGTCCTTACTTTGTTTGGACGCTATGGCACAATTATCACATAAATTTAAATGGGGAGACACATTGGCTTTCATACATATAGAACATAGCTTATCTGAAGGTACAGACATGTTAAACAGGCTTAAACTTGTCAACAAAGCACAAAAAACGTTTTAAAATAAAACCGTTACTGTCTCTTTAAATTTCAAACTGAAAACACTTTATTTCTGAATATGTGAAAAAGTATGAAGGAATTGTTCAAAAATTACCAAAATTTCACCACAGTGTCTTAAAGCATTAAAAGTATTGCACACCAAATTTCAGAGCTTTAACGCTTAAAATAACGGAACCGGAGCCGTTTTTAAATTTAACCCCTATACAGTCCCAGCTATAGTCTTTGCTGAGACCCAACCAAGCCCAGAGGGGAATACGATACCAAATGACGCCTTCTAGAAGCTTTTTTAGTGATTCTTAGATCCTCACACATGCATCTGCATGCCCTGCTCTCCAAAAACAACTGCGCAGTAATGGCGCGAAAAACAGAATTTATGTTTACCTGATAAATTACTTTCTCCAACGGTGTGTCCGGTCCACGGCGTCATCCTTACTTGTGGGATATTCTCTTCCCCAACAGGAAATGGCAAAGAGCCCAGCAAAGCTGGTCACATGATCCCTCCTAGGCTCCGCCTACCCCAGTCATTCGACCGACGTTAAGGAGGAATATTTGCATAGGAGAAACCATATGATACCGTGGTGACTGTAGTTAAAGAAAATAAATTATCAGACCTGATTAAAAAACCAGGGCGGGCCGTGGACCGGACACACCGTTGGAGAAAGTAATTTATCAGGTAAACATAAATTCTGTTTTCTCCAACATAGGTGTGTCCGGTCCACGGCGTCATCCTTACTTGTGGGAACCAATACCAAAGCTTTAGGACACGGATGATGGGAGGGAGCAAATCAGGTCACCTAGATGGAAGGCACCACGGCTTGCAAAACCTTTCTCCCAAAAATAGCCTCAGAAGAAGCAAAAGTATCAAACTTGTAAAATTTGGTAAAAGTGTGCAGTGAAGACCAAGTCGCTGCCCTACATATCTGATCAACAGAAGCCTCGTTCTTGAAGGCCCATGTGGAAGCCACAGCCCTAGTGGAATGAGCTGTGATTCTTTCGGGAGGCTGCCGTCCGGCAGTCTCGTAAGCCAATCTGATGATGCTTTTAATCCAAAAAGAGAGAGAGGTAGAAGTTGCTTTTTGACCTCTCCTTTTACCGGAATAAACAACAAACAAGGAAGATGTTTGTCTAAAATCCTTTGTAGCATCTAAATAGAATTTTAGAGCGTGAACAACATCCAAATTGTGCAACAAACGTTCCTTCTTCGAAACTGGTTTCGGACACAGAGAAGGTACGATAATCTCCTGGTTAATGTTTTTGTTAGAAACAACTTTTGGAAGAAAACCAGGTTTAGTACGTAAAACCACCTTATCTGCATGGAACACCAGATAAGGAGGAGAACACTGCAGAGCAGATAATTCTGAAACTCTTCTAGCAGAAGAAATTGCAACCAAAAACAAAACTTTCCAAGATAATAACTTAATATCAATGGAATGTAAGGGTTCAAACGGAACCCCCTGAAGAACTGAAAGAACTAAGTTGAGACTCCAAGGAGGAGTCAAAGGTTTGTAAACAGGCTTGATTCTAACCAGAGCCTGAACAAAGGCTTGAACATCTGGCACAGCTGCCAGCTTTTTGTGAAGTAACACAGACAAGGCAGAAATCTGTCCCTTCAGGGAACTTGCAGATAATCCTTTTTCCAATCCTTCTTGAAGGAAGGATAGAATCTTAGGAATCTTAACCTTGTCCCAAGGGAATCCTTTAGATTCACACCAACAGATATATTTTTTCCAAATTTTGTGGTAAATCTTTCTAGTTACAGGCTTTCTGGCCTGAACAAGAGTATCGATAACAGAATCTGAGAACCCTCGCTTCGATAAGATCAAGCGTTCAATCTCCAAGCAGTCAGCTGGAGTGAGACCAGATTCGGATGTTCGAACGGACCTTGAACAAGAAGGTCTCGTCTCAAAGGTAGCTTCCATGGTGGAGCCGATGACATATTCACCAGATCTGCATACCAAGTCCTGCGTGGCCACGCAGGAGCTATCAAGATCACCGACGCCCTTTCCTGATTGATCCTGGCTACCAGCCTGGGGATGAGAGGAAACGGCGGGAATACATAAGCTAGTTTGAAGGTCCAAGGTGCTACTAGTGCATCCACTAGAGCCGCCTTGGGATCCCTGGATCTGGACCCGTAGCAAGGAACTTTGAAGTTCTGACGAGAGGCCATCAGATCCATGTCTGGAATGCCCCACAGTTGAGTGACTTGGGCAAAGATTTCCGGATGGAGTTCCCACTCCCCCGGATGCAATGTCTGACGACTCAGAAAATCCGCTTCCCAATTTTCCACTCCTGGGATGTGGATAGCAGACAGGTGGCAGGAGTGAGACTCCGCCCATAGAATGATTTTGGTCACTTCTTCCATCGCCAGGGAACTCCTTGTTCCCCCCTGATGGTTGATGTACGCAACAGTTGTCATGTTGTCTGATTGAAACCGTATGAACTTGGCCCTCGCTAGCTGAGGCCAAGCCTTGAGAGCATTGAATATCGCTCTCAGTTCCAGAATATTTATCGGTAGAAGAGATTCTTCCCGAGACCAAAGACCCTGAGCTTTCAGGGATCCCCAGACCGCGCCCCAGCCCATCAGACTGGCGTCGGTCGTGACAATGACCCACTCTGGTCTGCGGAAGGTCATCCCTTGTGACAGGTTGTCCAGGGACAGCCACCAACGGAGTGAGTCTCTGGTCCTCTGATTTACTTGTATCCTCGGAGACAAGTTTGTATAGTCCCCATTCCACTGACTGAGCATGCACAGTTGTAATGGTCTTAGATGAATGCGCGCAAAAGGAACTATGTCCATTGCCGCTACCATCAAACCTATCACTTCCATGCACTGCGCTATGGAAGGAAGAGGAACGGAATGAAGTATCCGACAAGAGTCTAGAAGTTTTGTTTTTCTGGCCTCTGTCAGAAAAATCCTCATTTCTAAGGAGTCTATTATTGTTCCCAAGAAGGGAACCCTTGTTGACGGAGATAGAGAACTCTTTTCCACGTTCACTTTCCATCCATGAGATCTGAGAAAGGCCAGGACGATGTCCGTGTGAGCCTTTGCTTGAGGAAGGGACGACGCTTGAATCAGAATGTCGTCCAAGTAAGGTACTACAGCAATGCCCCTTGGTCTTAGCACAGCTAGAAGGGACCCTAGTACCTTTGTGAAAATCCTTGGAGCAGTGGCTAATCCGAAAGGAAGCGCCACGAACTGGTAATGCTTGTCCAGGAATGCGAACCTTAGGAACCGATGATGTTCCTTGTGGATAGGAATATGTAGATACGCATCCTTTAAATCCACCGTGGTCATGAATTGACCTTCCTGGATGGAAGGAAGAATTGTTCGAATGGTTTCCATTTTGAACGATGGAACCTTGAGAAACTTGTTTAAGATCTTGAGATCTAAGATTGGTCTGAACGTTCCCTCTCTTTTGGGAACTATGAACAGATTGGAGTAGAACCCCATCCCTTGTTCTCCTAATGGAACAGGATGAATCACTCCCATTTTTAACAGGTCTTCTACACAACGTAAGAATGCCTGTCTTTTTATGTGGTCTGAAGACAACTGAGACCTGTGGAACCTCCCCCTTGGGGGAAGCCCCTTGAATTCCAGAAGATAACCTTGGGAGACTATTTCTAGCGCCCAAGGATCCAGAACATCTCTTGCCCAAGCCTGAGCGAAGAGAGAGAGTCTGCCCCCCACCAGATCCGGTCCCGGATCGTGGGCCAACATTTCATGCTGTCTTGGTAGCAGTGGCAGGTTTCTTGGCCTGCTTTCCCTTGTTCCAGCCTTGCATTGGTCTCCAAGCTGGCTTGGCTTGAGAAGTATTACCCTCTTGCTTAGAGGACGTAGCACTTTGGGCTGGTCCGTTTCTACGAAAGGGACGAAAATTAGGTTTATTTTTGGCCTTGAAAGGCCGATCCTGAGGAAGGGCGTGGCCCTTACCCCCAGTGATATCAGAGATAATCTCTTTCAAGTCAGGGCCAAACAGCGTTTTCCCCTTGAAAGGAATGTTAAGTAGCTTGTTCTTGGAAGACGCATCAGCTGACCAAGATTTCAACCAAAGCGCTCTGCGCGCCACAATAGCAAACCCAGAATTCTTAGCCGCTAACCTAGCCAATTGCAAAGTGGCGTCTAGGGTGAAAGAATTAGCCAATTTGAGAGCATTGATTCTGTCCATAATCTCCTCATAAGGAGGAGAATCACTATCGACCGCCTTTACCAGCTCATCGAACCAGAAACACGCGGCTGTAGCGACAGGGACAATGCATGAAATTGGTTGTAGAAGGTAACCCTGCTGAACAAACATCTTTTTAAGTAAACCTAATTTTTTATCCATAGGATCTTTGAAAGCACAACTATCTTCTATGGGTATAGTGGTGCGTTTGTTTAAAGTGGAAACCGCTCCCTCGACCTTGGGGACTGTCTGCCATAAGTCCTTTCTGGGGTCGACCATAGGAAACAATTTTTTAAATATGGGGGGAGGGACGAAAGGAATACCGGGCCTTTCCCATTCTTTATTTACAATGTCCGCCACCCGCTTGGGTATAGGAAAAGCTTCTGGGAGCCCCGGGACCTCTAGGAACTTGTCCATTTTACATAGTTTCTCTGGGATGACCAACTTGTCACAATCATCCAGAGTGGATAATACCTCCTTAAGCAGAATGCGGAGATGTTCCAACTTAAATTTAAACGTAATCACATCAGGTTCAGCTTGTTGAGAAATGTTCCCTGAATCAGTAATTTCTCCCTCAGACAAAACCTCCCTGGCCCCATCAGACTGGTTTAGGGGCCCTTCAGAACCATTATTATCAGCGTCGTCATGCTCTTCAGTATCTAAAACAGAGCAGTCGCGCTTACGCTGATAAGTGTGCGCATTTTGGCTAAAATGTTTTTGACAGAATTATCCATTACAGCCGTTAATTGTTGCATAGTAAGGAGTATTGGCGCGCTAGATGTACTAGGGGCCTCCTGAGTGGGCAAGACTTGTGTAGACGAAGGAGGGAATGATGCAGTACCATGCTTACTCCCCTCACTTGAGGAATCATCTTGGGCATCATTGTCATTGTCACAATCACATTTATTTAAATGAGAAGGAACTCTGGCTTCCCCACATTCAGAACACAGTCTATCTGGTAGTTCAGACATGTTAAACAGGCATAAACTTGATAACAAAGTACAAAAAACGTTTTAAAATAAAACCGTTACTGTCACTTTAAATTTTAAACTGAACACACTTTATTACTGCAATTGCGAAAAAATATGAAGGAATTGTTCAAAATTCACCAAAATTTCACCACAGTGTCTTAAAGCCTTAAAAGTATTGCACACCAAATTTGGAAGCTTTAACCCTTAAAATAACGGAACCGTTTTTAACTTTAACCCCTTTACAGTCCCTGGTATCTGCTTTGCTGAGACCCAACCAAGCCCAAAGGGGAATACGATACCAAATGACGCCTTCAGAAAGTCTTTTCTATGTATCAGAGCTCCTCACACATGCGACTGCATGTCATGCCTCTCAAAAACAAGTGCGCAACACCGGCGCGAAAATGAGGCTCTGCCTATGATTTGGGAAAGCCCCTAAGAATAAGGTGTCTAAAACAGTGCCTGCCGATATATCTTATCAAAATACCCAGATTAAATGATTCCTCAAGGCTAAATATGTGTTAATAATGAATCGATTTAGCCCAGAAAAAGTCTACAGTCTTAATAAGCCCTTGTGAAGCCCTTATTTACTATCTTAATAAACATGGCTTACCGGATCCCATAGGGAAAATGACAGCTTCCAGCATTACATCGTCTTGTTAGAATGTGTCATACCTCAAGCAGCAAGAGACTGCTCACTGTTCCCCCAACTGAAGTTAATTCCTCTCAACAGTCCTGTGTGGAACAGCCATGGATTTTAGTAACGGTTGCTAAAATCATTTTCCTCATACAAACAGAAATCTTCATCTCTTTTCTGTTTCTGAGTAAATAGTACATACCAGCACTATTTTAAAATAACAAACTCTTGATTGAATAATAAAAACTACAGTTAAACACTAAAAAACTCTAAGCCATCTCCGTGGAGATGTTGCCTGTACAACGGCAAAGAGAATGACTGGGGTAGGCGGAGCCTAGGAGGGATCATGTGACCAGCTTTGCTGGGCTCTTTGCCATTTCCTGTTGGGGAAGAGAATATCCCACAAGTAAGGATGACGCCGTGGACCGGACACACCTATGTTGGAGAAATGAGGCTCAGTCTATAACTAGAAAGGCCCCCTGACTAAAAAAGGTGTCCAACACAGTGCCTGACGTTTTTTAAACGTTCCCCAAGATTATAATGCCAATTGTTAGCTAGAATCTGAATAATATGCACAAATAAAGCAATCGAATTAGCCCATAAAAATGTCTACCAGTTTTTTAGCCCTTTTTAAGCCCTTTATTCTTATATGTTTGACTAAGAAAATGGCTTACCGGTCCCCATGAGGGGAAATGACAGCCTTCCAGCATTACTCAGTCTTGTTAGAAATATGGCTAGTCATACCTTAAGCAGAAAAGTCTGCTAATTGTTTCCCCCAACTGAAGTTACTTCATCTCAACAGTCCTGTGTGGAAACAGCAATCGATTTTAGTTACTGTCTGCTAAAATCATCTTCCTCTTACAAACAGAAATCTTCATCCTTTTCTGTTTCAGAGTAAATAGTACATACCAGCACTATTTTAAAATAACAAACACTTGATAGAAGAATAAAAACTACATTAAAACACCAAAAAACTCTTAACCATCTCCGTGGAGATGTTGCCTGTGCAACGGCAAAGAGAATGACTGGGGTGGGCGGAGCCTAGGAGGGACTATATGGCCAGCTTTGCTGGGACTCTTTGCCATTTCCTGTTGGGGAAGAGAATATCCCACAAGTAAGGATGACGCCGTGGACCGGACACACTAATGTTGGAGAAAAACAGACCCAAAGCATGATACTGCCACCAAAATGCTTCACTGTGGGTATGGTGTTCTTTTGGTTATATGCAGTGTTGTTTTTGCGCCGAACATATCTTTTGGAATTATGGCCAAAAAGTTTAATCTTGGTTTCATTAAACCAGAACACCTTTTGGAATATGCTTTTGGGAGACTTCAGATGTGTTTTTGCAAAAATTTAGCTGGGCTTGGATGTTTTTTTTCGTAAGCAAAAACTTCTGTTTTGCCACTCTACCCCATAGCCCAGATATATGAAGAATAAGGGTGATTGGTGTCACATACACCACACAGCCAGTACTTGCCAGATATTCCTGCAGCTTCTTTAATGGTGCTGTAGGCTTGGCAGCCTCCCAGACCAGTTTTCTTCTCGTCTTTTCATCAATTTTGGAGGGACGTCCAGTTCTTGGTAATGTCACTGTTGAGTCATATTTTCTCCACTTGATGATGACTGTCTTCACTGTGTTCCATATTATATCTAATGCCTTGGAAATTCTTTTGTACCATTCTCCTGACTGATACCTTTTAACAATGAGATCCCTCTGATGCTTTGGAAGCTCTCAGCGAACCATGGCTTTTGCTGTAAGTTGCGACTAAGAAAATGTCAGGAAAGACCTACTAGAACAGCTCAACTTTATTTGGGGTTAATCAGAGGCATTTTAAATTATGGCAGGTGTGTACTGACTCCTATTTAACATGATTTTGAATGTGATTGCTCAATTCTAAGCACAGCTACATCCCCAGTTATAAGAGGGTGTGCACACTTATGCAACCATATTATTTTATTTTTTTATTTTTACTTCCATCCACCTAGAAGTTTTTTTGTTTTTCAATCAAGTTGTACAGTTTATAGGTCACATTAAAGGTGGAAAAAGTTCTGAAATGATTTATCTTTGTCTCGTTTTTTTACATCACAGAAACCTGACATTTTAACAGGGGTGTGTAGACTTTTTATATCCTGTGTGTGTGTGTATGTATATATATATATATATATATATATATATATATACACACACACACACACACACACACACACACACATATGTGTTCTTTAAAAACACTGTTCAACAATAGTTATGCCTTGTCAATATAAACATATTTGTTGGGTTTAAATTTCATAATGATTTTTTTTTTTTTTTTTTTTTAACCAAACCACCTTTTAAATATGGCAATGTATTTATACTTTTAACAAGATAAGGTGCGTTTTTGCTTGAGCTTATATTCACTTCTAACTACAACCATCACTAAAGAAGAGCAGATTATGTTTGGTAATTAGGAGTGCAATAGTCAATTCATCCACAGTTAGGGATAGCCATAGTAAAATGTAAAATGGGCTATATAAGTTCTAAATGATTAAATTAAGTAATTCTTTATATGCACAAGACACACAGAAGTAGACAATCTTGCCTTGTTTGTCTCCTTTCCAGAGGGTATTCGGGCCAGCAGGGTTTCAACAAAGTGCTGTTTGGAAAGCCCAGGTCCTTCATCTGGAACAGGGAGTGGCCCATTCCTTCCTATCTCGCCCAGAGCAGTAGTGGCAGCAATGGCTAACATAGGAGACGCATTATCTAAAAGTGAACCTGAAAAAGCAGATGGATAAATAAAGCACATGCTCAAATGAGATCACCCTCCTGAAACAGACGCTTCAACTATTTTTTTAATTAAAAATTGTGCATACGCATGCATACATGTATCACACTTACAGCAGCATTATTTGTTAATTATGATCTGAAATACATTTTTCATTGAAAAGTTGTGACAATCTGGTTTGCATTGAATTTGTGATGGCAAGATCAGAAAGGAAGGTTTGCTTAGCTGCCTTATATGGGCCCTAAATTTGGATTTATTTACATAAGATGGCCTGCAGAATTTTTTTCCACACCACCTTAAAATCTCTCTTTTATAGAGGCTAGAATTAAAAAAATTAAAAAAGCAAAACAGAGAATAGAAAATAATTTTACTATGCAAAACAAATCCATGTTTAAAACACTAGGCCTCTATGAAAAATATTTAACACATTTCACCTGTGTAGGTGATGGACTAAGTCTACGTGATGTCATTATAAAAAGGAAAAAATCCAAAGGTCATTAGTAATTGTCCAAATGGCACAGAAGAATAAGCATCTTGCTGCTGTACTGAATTTCACAGACTCAAGAACCTACTTTGGCAGTTAAAAGTTCCAGTTTTAATTGTATTAATTATATATCAGACAAACTTCTTAAACTTACACAAGAAAATAATAAGTTATTTCTTTTAATTAAGAATTGCACATCATTTGCAGAGAGTCTGCATGCAAACACCTTAAACCTGCTTCTGTGATCTCATTAAAAAAACGTAAAATTACCAACGTGTCCAGAGAGCCCCACTATCTGTAAAAAACCTTCAAATACAGGAAGTGTAATAGTTTCAGCTCTCTATTAACCAGATCAGTACACTTACCAATAGTTTCTGTGCAAGTCTTGAAGATTTCATCCTGCACAATATCTAGAGCAGGTTTTGACACTTCTACCAATTCTAAATCTTTCCTATTGTACTTGGCCAAGCACCTTCCGATTAGGTATCCCAGAGCTAGCAAACATCCATGCTGGGCCTCAGGATTCTGCAAAACATTCAAAGAAATCAGCGTTTTAGGCTTAGAAAAAATGTATGCAGATTACAATGTACTCCATACATGTTATGTGGTTTAGGCTGTAGATAAATGTGTTCTATAACACAGATAAAAAAAAAACGAACATGTTTTGTTTTTTTAAAGTTATCCTTCATAAATCTGCACACGTGTGATTCAGTGACATTTGTCCTATTAATCAGGAGAATTTAAATTAGCACCTATCCTATATATAGAGAGAAACCAGTATGCATCATAAAATTATTTAAAAAGCAAAAAAAAAAAAAGGTTTCCCGCACTACAAAATTGTGGCACACAACAGTTATATATTGTATACATTCAGGCTCCAGGGGATTATCATCACTTATATATTAGGCAAATATAGCACAGAAGTGTTACTTACACTGTTATCCTTTGCCATCTTAAGTAGATACTGAAGTTTAGACTTTAGTTCAGCAGCCGATACAGTGGAAATAACAACTGCATAAAGCTGTGATGCAAGCTCACGCATTTCTTCTTTGCTTGAAATCATCAGACCCTAAAGATAAGAAACATTTACAACACTTAGGATCGTACTGATGGGCAGCTTCTTATATTAGTTTATTTGCTTCAACATTGAAAAGAAAGTTCATCAATTCTAAGTACTTATATAAATATGAACCAATTTAAAACTTCAATTTGTTAACATAGTTATTCCCGTAACGACCGCAATGTATCCTGTACGTCACTGGTCATTAAGGGATTGTCTGAGTATAACAGTGCGGGTCTTGCCGCAAGCGACAAGACCACACTATTAGACCCTCCCTCCCGAATGCTTACTAAAAATAAAAAAAATCGGCAAGACCACACTATTGAAAACTTCACCCCCAAAGAAAGACCAGAGACGTACAGGGCACATTGCTGGTCATTAAGGGGTTAAAGGGGCATGGAAGTCAAAATTAAACTTTCATGGTTCAGACAGCATGCAATTTGTATTAAATAAAATCTCAATTTACTTCAATTATGAATTATATTTTGCATGCTAGCTTCTGAATGTTGGATACATACATATGCCTCGTCACTAGTTGAGCAGATGTGTCCAGCTAGGTCCCAATAGAGCATTGCTGCTTGGAGAGGACTTTACCCATGTGTTTAACTCATTTGCAGTGGTTAAAAGGGATAACATTTTTATGATTCAGATAGAGCATGCAATTTTAAATAACTTTTTAATTTACTTCTATTATACATTTTTCTTCATTTTCTTAGTATATTTTCTTGAAAAGCAACGACATAGGAGACGGCCTATTTTTGGAGCACTATATGGCAGCAGTTTTGCAAGAATGTTATCCATTTGCAAGAGCACTAGATGGCAGTACTGTTTCCTGTCATGTAGTGCTCCAGATGCCTACCTAGGTATCTCTTCAACACAGAATATCATGGGAACAAAGCAGATTTGATAATAGAAGTAAATCAGAAACTCTTTTTAAATGTTATGCTCTGTCTGAATCACAAAAGAAAATACAGTAGATTTGTATAATCAACAAATGCATGATAAAGACTATGAGTAGTAGTTTTTCAAACTTTTGTCTATTTCTACTCCCCCTGTATCATGTGAAAGCCATCAGCCAATCACAAATGCATATACGTATATTCTATGAATTCTTGCACATGATCAGTAGGAGCTGGTGACTCAAAAAGTATACATATAAAAAGATTGTGCACATTTTGTTAATGAAAGGAAATTGAAAAGTTGTATACAATAGCATGCCCTATTTAAATCAATAATGTTTTATTTTGACTTTAAGGTATGCTTACAAAAAACAAAATTTCTGCTTACCTGATAAATTATTTTCTTTCCTGTCATGGAGAGTCCACAAATCCATTCAATTACTAGTGGGTGATATATACACATACACACATATACATATATATATATACATATATATATATATATATATATATATATATGTGTGTGTGTGTGTGTGTGTGTGTGTGTTTGTACATTGCTCCTCCCCTATTTCACTATGAATGTTGTGGGCGTGCCGTGGGGCTTGCGAAGTTGCGCTGTTAGCCTAAACCTGCCTGCCTATCTGTGCTCACTGCTCAGTGACGTGTGGAGCAGTGGAGCCACTCACTGCTGTGTTGTCTCTCTAAACGGGAACTGGGAAATCGTGAGGGGGATGCCTGGCACCTGACCGCATTACTGTCTGACACTGTCTCTAAAGTGAAGGAGCTACCTATGATGCTCACCAGACCGGTACGGTTACGGTTCACTAAGTGCACACTGAAGAGGTAGGAGGGGAGGGCGGACGGGGGTCTGGGGGTGGGCAAAGAGCAGAGGTGCTTGGCCATAAGAAGCGGTAGGCACGCGGCCCGGGGCTGTGCACTGATAGACTTGGAACAAAGTCAAAGAGCAGAATTCTCAGAATTTTCATAGTTTGCGCACCTAAACCTTTTCTTTAGCGATTTATTTTTAGAGTGCTCTGTTTATCTTTCATTTGATGCTCTGCTGAGCCAGGGAGCAGCTCTAGACATGAGCTTTATAATTAATGCAGTGCAGTTTACATATTTTGTATGTGTGTGTCTGAGTGTTTCTGTGTGTGTGCGTGTGTGTTTCAGGGTGTTTTTGTGTTTTGTGTGTGTGTGTGTGTGTTTCATGGTGTTTTTGTGTTTTGTGTGTGTGTGTGTGTGTGTGTGTGTGTGTTTCAGGGTGTTTTTGTGTTTTGTGTGTGTGTGTGTGTGTTTCAGGGTGTTTTTTTGTGTGTGTGTGTGTGTGTGTGTTTCAGGGTGTTTTTGTGTGTGTCTGGGTGTTTTTGTGTGCGTTTTTGTGTGTGTGCCTGAGTGTTTTGTGTGTGTGTTTCAGGGTGTTTTTGTGTGTGGCTGGGTGCTTTGTGTGTTTCCGAGTGTTTGTGTGTGTTTTTAAGTGTGTCTGAGTGTTTGTATGTGTGTGTGCCTGTGTATTTGTGTGTGTGCCTGTGTGTTTGTGTGTGTCTGCTTTCTGGGGGGGGTGACACCATAACTTACCGCACCGGGTGACACCAACCCTAGTGACGCCACTGAATATTAGTGCCCTAAAAACACTTATACTAGTGTCTGAACATGAAACAATACATGTTACAGATATAATATAAAACTATATACATATATAAATATCACTCAATACTGTAAGTATGTAAAGAATTTGGAGCATATGTTATGAAAGAATTATAAGCCTGAACTGTTGAGATATTAAGAGCCAGTACAAGGCGAACGCTAATGAATGCCATTGCGGCATGCTCATACCAGCATGATAGTAGTTCTAGATATGAAACCTAAAATATCCTATACAGAATATTCCACAAAGGAACCCTAGAGAAGGTCCTGTAACTGTAACCTCTATTACGGTGTTAGAAACAGTAAAATACATTTTTACAGTGAACTACCATTAGTCACCACCAGGTGGCAGACCACACCAATAAAATTACAGCAAGAAATAAAGGTAGATTCATTCTTAAATGACAAAAAGCTCTCAGCCCATAGAATTAAACACATAAGAGCCCGAATGATTGGACAAAAAAGGGGCGCTCAAAATCATCAGGCTTGAGTTTGTACTACCAGCTGCTCCCAGTGGAAAGCACTAGTGCAGGGACTCTGATAAGATTGATAAGGGAGAGACTGCAAACCCCCTGTAAATCTGAGACACCATACATTCACACAAATATTACGCACACACAATGGCTCAACTGCAATAAATATTAGCAGCAGCACAGAGTCCAGTACTCACTGCCCATCGATAAATCCCAACCATGAGGAGATTTTAACTATGCTCAGCTCCATAATGTAAAACTTAAATACTTTTAACATTTAAAATAGCCATTCGAAAAGTCATGTTTAATTTTGTTTTATTAAATTGTCTTTTCAGATTAACATTGTTTAATAGCACAGATCAATATGCAATCTGAATAAACTTAAAGGGACAGTTTACCCCCAAATTTTCTCCCCTTTAATTTGTTCCCAATAATCCCTTTTACCTGCTAGAGTGTATTAAATGGTTTACAAATAGATCCTTTACCCTTATTTCGGCATTTGAAATAGCCGATTTAGACTGTGGTATCCCCACCTATACTGAAAGCTTATAAATTTAGGTATAGGCTATTGACAAGCTATGTAAACACAGTCAGCAGAATAAATTGCACTCCCAGTGGGGTGTAGCAGAGATACATAATAAAATAATAATTTTCAATTGATCTCTCTAAGTATTGGGCTTTGGTTTACAGACAAATATAAGATAAGGAAATTATAAAATAAAGAGATCTGATTTTACCCGTAAGCTCAACCCATTTTAATAGGTTGTGGTTTCAATGCATAACACCAGCTATTTCATATGCACAAATAAAATCTGAAAATGCAATTTCTCATACATTTTATACTTGGCAGCTGTTATAAAAAGTCATTGAAAATAAATTGAGAAAACAATTTTACAGTATAATGCCCCTTTAAATTAAAACAATATATAAAATAAATAAAAAGTAATGTTACGCTTATAAGAAGGAAGCTTCTATTTCCAGTACAAGAAAATCAGATAAAATGCAGGGGAGATAATCACTAACTCAGTGACCTCCTCTCTGCAGCACTGATGTTGGCGCCAGTAAAAAACAAAATATGTCTTACGTCTAAACATCACACATCCTGATATTAGTCTGTTAACTAGCAGTGAAATCAGTGCTGCAAGGAGACCGCTATAGCAGGTTTCAGATTGCAAAGAGATTAAATCATTAAATGGTAGCAAAAATATGAATGTAAACTAGCAATTGGCAAGTTGACTTCTATATCTATTAACAAAGGATGATTATAGAATAAGTAGAATATAAATCTGCTGCTTTTAGCAAAGTAGATTTTTGCCCTATACAAATTTATCTAACGGTAAAACTCTCACTATGCAAAATACTGCAGCTTTTATTTTGTAGTGTTAATCATTTGTGGCCCACACAAAATGCTCACAACCTGCTAGAGATCTGAGCAGAGGTCAGCGTTCACTGCAAAAAATACAGGTTTATCCTCCATCTTTGAACTTTCTAGAACTGTTAAAGGCACTGCAGCAATATTTTATTTAAGGAAGAATATGGTTTGTGTAGCTCTTACCTTTATCCAGTCTGTTTTATCTGCTAAACTGACAGCCAACTTCTGGGGACAGACCGAGACTACTTCAAGAAGGCAGTACATTACCTGCAATCCTACGAGTCACAAAGAAACAGAATAATAAAATAAATGCACAGGGTGGTTAAAGTAAAACTCAGTCACATGGAGTATCACATATCTCAACACCATAATGTGTGTATGCAAGTTGTTGTTTTTTTTTTATATATATATATATCAACAAATCTCATTATCAATTAGGTGGTCAGCGATTAGTTGGTCAGTTGAACAGCACCAACTGCTTAATCTGATGATCTACTGCAACTAAGATTGTGCAAAAAAAAATGAATGTATTTATTTATTTTTATTTTTTTTCTATCCGATTAATCGGACAATAATCATCCGATTAATCGGATAGAAAAACTAAAAAAAATGTATGCACAATACCATGTGCAGTAGATCATCAGATTGAAGCAGCTGGTGCTGTGCAATTAACCAACTATTCGCTGACCACCCAATTGATAATGCGATTCTTTGACAACTATTTTTATGATTAATCTTACCGATTAGTTGTTGCAGCCCTAATATATATATATATATATATATATATATATATATATATATATATATATATATATATATATATATATATATATATATATATATATAAATCTATATATATCTAAATCTATATATGTCACACACACACACACACACTAATTCAGTAATACAAAGCTCATTAAAAGGGAAGTGAATAAAACTACTTTTTTCTGAAATTAAAACACTTGGGGCAAATACATTCTGTACCTGCAGATGACGACAGTAACTGATGGAGAAGGCCTATGTACATCTCTACTGGGTTGGCATCTTGAGTTTTTGCAGAGGGAGACCCTGTTGTGGGGATATTGCTGGACACCAGCTCCCTTATGTAGCGACCTATAGCAGGGGCCTGGTCTTGCATGTCTGCTAATGACTGGGTTGTGGGAGTCACTCCTGCACTGTGTGCCAGACACATCCTCAGGTACAGGATTATCTGAATAAAGAGAAGATTAATTCAAATTCAGTAATAAGAAACAAGGTAGATGCAATACTCTAGTCAATTAGTTTACAAAGAATTAGAGTAATGTGCGGGTGTTTCTGAGGTGGTACTAAAAGTTTGGTAAAACCAAATTTACTTAGTTCTCATGTTCTTTGTTGAAGAGATACCTAGACTCTTCTCCACCTTTAACTCTCTACTAAACAAAACACGTACTTATCCAAAGCAACATCCCAACACCAACCTGAAATATTCCACCAACAGGCCCAGTTACTCCCTCTGCCACCCCCTGCATCTTCTATCCAGCCACTGAGAATGAAGTTTCTTCCTTACTATCTTCCTCACTACCTGCCCGCTCGACACTATCCCTTCCCATCTAATACCCTCCCTATCTTCCACCCTCACTCCTACTCTTACCCACATCTTCAATCTCTCTCTCTCTCTCTACCGGCTCATTACCATCTTCTTTCAAACACGCAAAAGTCACTCCCATACTCAAAAAACTCTCCCTCGACCCCAATTCTCTTGAAAGCTACCGCCCCTTATCACTGCTTCCACCAACATCAAAACTCCTTGAAAAACTAGTTTACAATCGCCTAACCCACTTCCTGTCCGCCAACTCCTTGCTTGACCCCCTGCAATCCGGATTCCGCCCCAAACACTCAACTGAGATTGCCCTTACCAAGGTTACAAACGATCTTCTCTCTGCTAAAAATATTGGCCACTACTCTATACTCATCTTACTAGATCTCTCAGCTGCCTTCGACACAGTTGACCACCCCCTCCTCCTACAGACCCTTAACTCTTTTGGCCTCTGTGACACTGCTCTTTCCTGGATTCACTCCTATCTTTCTCACAGGTCTTTTTCTGTGTCATTTGCCAGTGACGACTCCTCTCCAATGCCTCTGTCTGTTGGAGTACCTCAAGGATCTGTTCTGGGTCCTCTACTCTTCCCCATTTATACTTCTTCGCTGGGTAAACTTATCAACAGTTATGGCTTCAATTATCACCTCTATGCTGATGACACCCAGATCTAACTCTCCCCCTCTGTCCTTTCTCATGTCAGCGACTGCTTATCTGGTATTATTACCTGGATGTCCTCTCACCACCTAAAGATTACCATGTCCAAAAATGATCTCCTTCTTATCACCCCCAAGCTCTACGCCGACTTGTGACTTCTCTATCACTGTTGAAGGCATCGCCATTTCCCCATCGCACCAAGTCTGCTGCCTCTGAGTTACACTTGACTCAAATCTATCCTTCATCCCCCATATCAAATCACTTTCTACATCCTGCCGCAACCATCTACGCAATATTTCCAAGATTCAACCTTTTCTGTGCGCTAACACCACAAAGCAAATAATCCACTCCCTTGTTATTTCCCAACTTGACTACTGCAATAACCTACTTACTGGCCTTCCTCTTTCCCGTCTCTTCTCTCCCCATTTCAATCCATCCTAAATGCCTCTGCCAGGCTGATCCACCTTTCCCGTCGCTCTGTATCTGCTGCACCTCTCAGTGAGTCCCTTCATTGGTTCCGCCTTCACAGCAGAATTAAATTCAAAATTCTCACCCTTACATACAAAGCTCTCACCAACTCCGCTCCCCTCTACCTATCCTCTCTAATATATAAGTATACTCCAGCCCATCCACTAAGGTCCAACAATGACCTGCTCCTTGCATCCATGACTATCACCTCCTCTCATGCTATACTGCAGGACTTCTCTCGTGCAGCACCTACCCTCTGGAATACTCTCCCTCGTGCTGTCAGGCTTTGTTCTAATCTTTCTTCCTTTAAATGTTCCCTGAAGACTTTTCTGGTCAGGGAAGCCTACCACCCAAGTCAATAATAAATTAATTTCACTTACCTAACATTTCCCTCATCTAACTCTGTATTAACATCTTTCTCAATCTTGCAGTCCTCACCTCCTGTTTCTCAACCTCCCACCCTTCTAGATTGTAAATTCCCACGGGAATAGGGCCCTCAATCCCTCCTGTATGTGTTTGTAAATGTTGTCCTCTCTCTTACAAGTTTTGTATTGTTTTATTTACATGAATTGTATCCATGGACAGCGCTGCAGAATATGTTGGCGCTTAATAAATAAAGTATAATAATAATAATGATAGGTAATGTACACATGACTGAAAATAGTGTTGCCATCTAGTGCTCTTGCTAATGTATAACATTGTTGCAAAACTGCTGCCATCTAGTGCTGCAGAGACGTGCACACTCCTGAGCTTACATCCTTGTTTTTCAAGAAAGGATATCAAGAGAACGAAAAACATAATAGAAGTAAATTAGAAAGTTGTATGTTCTATCTGAATGAAAAATTTGGGGTTTTATGTTCCTTTAACTGCGATGCAAATAACAGGAAATTATTTTTAGAAACTAGAAAAATGTAGAATGGGTACTTAAAAATTGAATAATGTTTTATTTAAAAGGACAATGCACTGTAAAATTGTTGTCCCTTAAAGGGACATGAAACAAATTTGTTTCTTCTTTCATGATTCAGAGAGAGCATGCATTTTCAACAACTTTCCAATATGCTTCTATTATCTAATTTGTTTTGTTGGTATCCTCTGTTGAGAATCATACCTAGGTAGTCTCAGGAACAGCTGATTGGTGGCTGCACATATAAGCCTATGTTATTGGCTCTCCCATGTGCATTACTGCAAGGATACCAAGAGAATGAAGCCATTTAGATAACAGAAGTGAATCAGAAAGTTGTTTAAAATTGTATTCTCTATTTGAATCATGAAAGAAAAAGTTGAGTTTTTGTCCCTTTAATGTGTTTCCAATGACTTGATATACCAGCTGCAGATTATACTATATGTGTGAAATAGATTAGTTAGGTATATTTTTGTATATGAAATAGCCGATTTTGTTCTTTGAAAACACAGCCCATTAAAATGGGCTGAGCTTACAGGGTAATCATATATCTTTATCACTTTCTGTACACACACACACACTTCTTTATATTATCTGTCTGCAAACTAATGCCCAATACTTAAAGAGAACAATTGTAAAACATAATTTATGTAAGAACTTACCTGATAAATTCATTTCTTTCATATTGGCAAGAGTCCATGAGCTAGTAACGTATGGGATATACATTCCTACCAGGAGGGGCAAAGTTTCCCAAACCTCAAAAATGCCTACAAATACACCCCTCACCACACCCACAAATCAGTTTAACGCATAGCCAAGAAGTGGGGTGATAAGAAAAAAGTGCGAAAGCATAAAAAATAAGGAATTGGAATAATTGTGCTTTATACAAAAAAATCATAACCACCACAAAAAAGGGTGGGCCTCATGGACTCTTGCTAATATGAAAGAAATGAATTTATCAGGTAAGTTCTTACATAAATTATGTTTTCTTTCATGTAATTAGCAAGAGTCCATGAGCTAGTGACGTATGGGATAATGACTACCCAAGATGTGGATCTTTCCACGCAAGAGTCACTAGAGAGGGAGGGATAAAATAAAGACAGCCAATTCCGCTGAAAATAATCCACACCCAAAATAAAGTTTAAATCTTATAATGAAAAAAAAATGAAATTATAAGCAGAAGAATCAAACTGAAACAGCTGCCTGAAGTACTTTTCTACCAAAAACTGCTTCAGAAGAAGAAAACACATAAAATGGTAGAATTTAGTACAAACTTACTTCACCACCTCCACAGGAGGCAAAGTTTGTAAAACTGATTTGTGGGTGTGGTGAGGGGTGTATTTATAGGCATTTTGAGGTTTGGGAAACTTTGCCCCTCCTGGTAGGAATGTATATCCCATACGTCACTAGCTCATGGACTCTTGCTAATTACATGAAAGAAAACAGAATTTATGTTTACCTGATAAATTACTTTCTCCAACGGTGTGTCCGGTCCACGGCGTCATCCTTACTTGTGGGATATTCTCTTCCCCAACAGGAAATGGCAAAGAGCCCAGCAAAGCTGGTCACATGATCCCTCCTAGGCTCCGCCTACCCCAGTCATTCGACCGACGTTAAGGAGGAATATTTGCATAGGAGAAACCATATGGTACCGTGGTGACTGTAGTTAAAGAAAATAAATTATCAGACCTGATTAAAAAAACCAGGGCGGGCCGTGGACCGGACACACCGTTGGAGAAAGTAATTTATCAGGTAAACATAAATTCTGTTTTCTCCAACATAGGTGTGTCCGGTCCACGGCGTCATCCTTACTTGTGGGAACCAATACCAAAGCTTTAGGACACGGATGAAGGGAGGGAGCAAATCAGGTCACCTAAATGGAAGGCACCACGGCTTGCAAAACCTTTCTCCCAAAAATAGCCTCAGAAGAAGCAAAAGTATCAAACTTGTAAAATTTGGTAAAAGTGTGCAGTGAAGACCAAGTCGCTGCCCTACATATCTGATCAACAGAAGCCTCGTTCTTGAAGGCCCATGTGGAAGCCACAGCCCTAGTGGAATGAGCTGTGATTCTTTCGGGAGGCTGCCGTCCGGCAGTCTCGTAAGCCAATCTGATGATGCTTTTAATCCAAAAAGAGAGAGAGGTAGAAGTTGCTTTTTGACCTCTCCTTTTACCAGAATAAACAACAAACAAGGAAGATGTTTGTCTAAAATCCTTTGTAGCATCTAAATAGAATTTTAGAGCGCGAACAACATCCAAATTGTGCAACAAACGTTCCTTCTTTGAAACTGGTTTCGGACACAGAGAAGGTACGATAATCTCCTGGTTAATGTTTTTGTTAGAAACAACTTTTGGAAGAAAACCAGGTTTAGTACGTAAAACCACCTTATCTGCATGGAACACCAGATAAGGAGGAGAACACTGCAGAGCAGATAATTCTGAAACTCTTCTAGCAGAAGAAATTGCAACTAAAAACAAAACTTTCCAAGATAATAACTTAATATCAACGGAATGCAAGGGTTCAAACGGAACCCCCTGAAGAACTGAAAGAACTAAATTGAGACTCCAAGGAGGAGTCAAAGGTTTGTAAACAGGCTTAATTCTAACCAGAGCCTGAACAAAGGCTTGAACATCTGGCACAGCAGCCAGTTTTTTGTGAAGTAACACCGACAAGGCAGAAATCTGTCCCTTCAGGGAACTTGCAGATAATCCTTTTTCCAATCCTTCTTGAAGGAAGGATAGAATCCTAGGAATCTTAACCTTGTCCCAAGAGAATCCTTTAGATTCACACCAACAGATATATTTTTTCCAAATTTTGTGGTAAATCTTTCTAGTTACAGGCTTTCTGGCCTGAACAAGAGTATCAATAACAGAATCTGAGAACCCTCGCTTCGATAAAATCAAGCGTTCAATCTCCAAGCAGTCAGCTGGAGTGAAACCAGATTCGGATGTTCGAACGGACCCTGAACAAGAAGGTCTCGTCTCAAAGGTAGCTTCCAAGGTGGAGCCGATGACATATTCACCAGATCTGCATACCAAGTCCTGCGTGGCCACGCAGGAGCTATCAAGATCACCGACGCCCTCTCCTGATTGATCCTGGCTACCAGCCTGGGGATGAGAGGAAACGGCGGGAACACATAAGCTAGTTTGAAGGTCCAAGGTGCTACTAGTGCATCCACTAGAGCCGCCTTGGGATCCCTGGATCTGGACCCGTAGCAAGGAACTTTGAAGTTCTGACGAGAGGCCATCAGATCCATGTCTGGAATGCCCCACAGCTGAGTGACTTGGGCAAAGATTTCCGGATGGAGTTCCCACTCCCCCGGATGCAATGTCTGACGACTCAGAAAATCCGCTTCCCAATTTTCCACTCCTGGGATGTGGATAGCAGACAGGTGGCAGGAGTGAGACTCCGCCCATAGAATGATTTTGGTCACTTCTTCCATCGCTAGGGAACTCCTTGTTCCCCCCTGATGGTTGATGTACGCAACAGTTGTCATGTTGTCTGATTGAAACCGTATGAACTTGGCCCTCGCTAGCTGAGGCCAAGCCTTGAGAGCATTGAATATCGCTCTCAGTTCCAGAATATTTATCGGTAGAAGAGATTCTTCCCGAGACCAAAGACCCTGAGCTTTCAGGGATCCCCAGACCGCGCCCCAGCCCATCAGACTGGCGTCGGTCGTGACAATGACCCACTCTGGTCTGCGGAATGTCATCCCTTGTGACAGGTTGTCCAGGGACAGCCACCAACGGAGTGAGTCTCTGGTCCTCTGATTTACTTGTATCTTCGGAGACAAGTCTGTATAGTCCCCATTCCACTGACTGAGCATGCACAGTTGTAATGGTCTTAGATGAATGCGCGCAAAAGGAACTATGTCCATTGCCGCTACCATCAACCCGATCACTTCCATGCACTGAGCTATGGAAGGAAGAGGAACGGAATGAAGTATCCGACAAGAGTCTAGAAGCTTTGTTTTTCTGGCCTCTGTCAGAAAAATCCTCATTTCTAAGGAGTCTATTATTGTTCCCAAGAAGGGAACCCTTGTTGACGGGGATAGAGAACTCTTTTCCACGTTCACTTTCCACCCGTGAGATCTGAGAAAGGCCAGGACAATGTCCGTGTGAGCCTTTGCTTGAGGAAGGGACGACGCTTGAATCAGAATGTCGTCCAAGTAAGGTACTACAGCAATGCCCCTTGGTCTTAGCACAGCTAGAAGGGACCCTAGTACCTTTGTGAAAATCCTTGGAGCAGTGGCTAATCCGAAAGGAAGCGCCACGAACTGGTAATGTTTGTCCAGGAATGCGAACCTTAGGAACCGATGATGTTCCTTGTGGATAGGAATATGTAGATACGCATCCTTTAAATCCACCGTGGTCATGAATTGACCTTCCTGGATGGAAGGAAGAATAGTTCGAATGGTTTCCATCTTGAACGATGGAACCTTGAGAAACTTGTTTAAGATCTTGAGATCTAAGATTGGTCTGAACGTTCCCTCTTTTTTGGGAACTATGAACAGATTGGAGTAGAACCCCATCCCTTGTTCTCTTAATGGAACAGGATGAATCACTCCCATTTTTAACAGGTCTTCTACACAATGTAAGAATGCCTGTCTTTTTATGTGGTCTGAAGACAACTGAGACCTGTGGAACCTCCCCCTTGGGGGAAGTCCCTTGAATTCCAGAAGATAACCTTGGGAGACTATTTCTAGCGCCCAAAGATCCAGAACATCTCTTGCCCAAGCCTGAGCGAAGAGAGAGAGTCTGCCCCCCACCAGATCCGGTCCCGGATCGGGGGCCAACATTTCATGCTGTCTTGGTAGCAGTGGCAGGTTTCTTGGCCTGCTTCCCCTTGTTCCAGCCTTGCATTGGTCTCCAAGCTGGCTTGGCTTGAGAAGTATTACCCTCTTGCTTAGAGGACGTAGCACCTTGGGCTGGTCCGTTTCTACGAAAGGGACGAAAATTAGGTTTATTTTTTGCCTTGAAAGGCCGATCCTGAGGAAGGGCGTGGCCCTTACCCCCAGTGAAATCAGAGATAATCTCTTTCAAGTCAGGGCCAAACAGCGTTTTCCCCTTGAAAGGAATGTTAAGTAGCTTGTTCTTGGAAGACGCATCAGCCGACCAAGATTTCAACCAAAGCGCTCTGCGCGCCACGATAGCAAACCCAGAATTCTTAGCCGCTAACCTAGCCAATTGCAAAGTGGCGTCTAGGGTGAAAGAATTAGCCAATTTGAGAGCATTGATTCTGTCCATAATCTCCTCCAAAGGAGGAGAATCACTATCGACCGCTCTTATCAGATCATCGAACCAGAAACATGCGGCTGTAGCGACAGGGACAATGCATGAAATTGGTTGTAGAAGGTAACCTTGCTGAACAAACATCTTTTTAAGCAAACCTTCTAATTTTTTATCCATAGGATCTTTGAAAGCACAACTATCCTCTATGGGTATAGTGGTGCGTTTGTTTAAAGTGGAAACCGCTCCCTCGACCTTGGGGACTGTCTGCCATAAGTCCTTTCTGGGGTCGACCATAGGAAACAATTTTTTAAATATGGGGGGAGGGACGAAAGGAATACCGGGCCTTTCCCATTCTTTATTAACAATGTCCGCCACCCGCTTGGGTATAGGAAAAGCTTCTGGGAGCCCCGGCACCTCTAGGAACTTGTCCATTTTACAAAGTTTCTCTGGGATGACCAACTTGTCACAATCATCCAGAGTGGATAATACCTCCTTAAGCAGAATGCGGAGATGTTCCAACTTAAATTTAAATGCAATCACATCAGGTTCAGCCTGTTGAGAAATGTTCCCTGAATCAGTAATTTCTCCCTCAGACAAAACCTCCCTGGCCCCATCAGACTGGGTTAGGGGCCCTTCAGAAATATTATTATCAGCGTCGTCATGCTCTTCAGTATCTAAAACAGAGCAGCCACGCTTACGCTGATAAGTGTTCATTTTGGCTAAAATGTTTTTGACAGAATTATCCATTACAGCCGTTAATTGTTGCATAGTAAGGAGTATTGGCGCGCTAGATGTACTAGGGGCCTCCTGAGTGGGCAAGACTCGTGTAGACGAAGGAGGGAATGATGCAGTACCATGCTTACTCCCCTCACTTGAGGAATCATCTTGGGCATCATTATCATTATCACATAAATCACATTTATTTAAATGAATAGGAATTCTGACTTCCCCACATTCAGAACACAGTCTATCTGGTAGTTCAGACATGTTAAACAGGCATAAACTTGATAACAAAGTACAAAAAACGTTTTAAAATAAAACCGTTACTGTCACTTTAAATTTTAAACTGAACACACTTTATTACTGCAATTGCGAAAAAACATGAAGGAATTGTTCAAAATTCACCAAATTTTCACCACAGTGTCTTAAAGCCTTAAAAGTATTGCACACCAAATTTGGAAGCTTTAACCCTTAAAATAACGGAACCGGAGCCGTTTTAAACTTTAACCCCTTTACAGTCCCTGGTATCTGCTTTGCTGAGACCCAACCAAGCCCAAAGGGGAATACGATACCAAATGACGCCTTCAGAAAGTCTTTTCTAAGTATCAGAGCTCCTCTCACATGCGACTGCATGCCATGCCTCTCAAAAACAAGTGCGCCACACCGGCGCGAAAATGAGGCTCTGCTGATGCTTTGGGAAAGCCCCTAAGAATAAGGTGTCTAAAACAGTGCCTGCCGATATTATTATATCAAAATACCCAGATAAAATGATTCCTCAAGGCTAAATATGTGTTAATAATGAATCGATTTAGCCCAGAAAAAAGTCTACAGTTTTAATAAGCCCTTGTGAAGCCCTTATTTACGATCGTAATAAACATGGCTTACCGGATCCCATAGGGAAAATGACAGCTTCCAGCATTACATCGTCTTGTTAGAATGTGTCATACCTCAAGCAGCAAGAGACTGCACACTGTTCCCCCAACTGAAGTTAATTGCTCTCAACAGTCCTGTGTGGAACAGCCATGGATTTTAGTGACGGTTGCTAAAATCATTTTCCTCATACAAACAGAAATCTTCATCTCTTTTCTGTTTCTGAGTAAATAGTACATACCAGCACTATTTCAAAATAACAAACTCTTGATTGAATAATAAAAACTACAGTTAAACACTAAAAAACTCTAAGCCATCTCCGTGGAGATGTTGCCTGTACAACGGCAAAGAGAATGACTGGGGTAGGCGGAGCCTAGGAGGGATCATGTGACCAGCTTTGCTGGGCTCTTTGCCATTTCCTGTTGGGGAAGAGAATATCCCACAAGTAAGGATGACGCCGTGGACCGGACACACCTATGTTGGAGAAATTAACATTTTATTACTTATCTCGCCTAATTCACACGTTAAACTGCTGAGGTTTCAGTGGCTCTGTAAAGTCCAAATCTCTATTTTCTTTAGAGCGTGAAAATGTTATTAGATAACCGTTTTGCTAATTTTCTTTTCATTCACACTTTATTTCCAAATTTTGTTAAAACAAAAATGCACGATGGATAAATGCATTATATTTGTTAAGGCCATTAAAAAGAAAAATTAGACTACAGTGTGTGTGTGTGTACTGTATATATATATATATATATATATATATATATATATTATTTTTTTTTTATTTTATTTTTTTTTAAGTAAAGCTCTGCAAATGAAAATGTAACATTACTTCTTTGTCCAAAATGCAGTGTAAACCTGTATGGAAATGAAGATTAATATACTGGAATCTTTAAAAAATACATCAAATACCTCTAAAAATGCAGCTGGATTAAATGGGAGAACGGAGGTTGTATTCACAAAATTGACAGGAGATTTCATCCGGTGATAAGCCTATGAAGGGAAACGAACAACATACAGATATTGGATTTTGTAAATTAATTAGCTTCAGTTTACCTTGTTCACTAATTCACACTTTTAATAATGCAAAATTCCCCCAGTACTGAGTTGAAATAAAAGACCAATAACGAGACTGCACAAGTGCCGATAAAGTACAACCTATTACAAGCCAGGGTTTTCCCTAGCACCTACATTTTAACAATTATTTGGCATTTTAAATATTACTAAAAACAGAAAGGAAAAATGGAATTTGCCGTTGAGCTGCAGAAAGTATAAATAAGAAAATATTTCTGCAAAACTGTGCGTTAGCTAACAGTTGGTTTTGATATAAAATATATCATTCAGTTAAATGCAAGTTCATAATATGGTAATAACACAGGATTTCTCTTCTCAGCAATCAACCCAGAAAGAAACATTTTCTGAGAAGGAATAAAACAATCTAACCAGACAAAACCATTAAACTTTTTTAATTCAAATACAAGGCAGACTAATATAACATTTTGTATCATGTTGCAGTGTCATTTCCCAGTGCTAGATACCAGTAAGTTTTTCATTCATACCTTTTCCACAATATGCTGGACCATCACTGGGAAGGACGGAAGTTTTTGATGTGGGCCATCTTTTTCCCCGCTTGCAGAAAAGGTCCTGAGGGCCCTCTGTGCCTCCCCATACACCTCCTCACGTCTTTATTTAAAAGACAGATACATTATTGACAAACTCAATGCTAGAAAAAAATGCTAAATTAAACTATTAGTGCCCAAGCTGGACCAGCAAATATAAAAAAGGTATTTATATACACAACAGCTAGATTTAAATCTAGAAACAAATACTGATACCTGTTCTTAAAAATGTATATCATGTTTAATATACTCTTTACTGTACATTTTTACATTGCAAACGTTATGACAATTTCATCATTCTATAAAAAGTATGCTGATCATGAAAATGAAGGTTTATGCTAAGATAGTCTACGACTATGAATGATAAACTTGTCTTAGCAGAATTAGTAGCTGCATTGAAAGGAAGATTAAACAGCATAAGATTGTAATATAAAATGTTTAATTTTGTGTAGTGAATAAAATTTGCAATCTACATTTATTTTGTCTCCTTTTCCTGTACTTAATCTCTGAAAATTAATTTTCTACATTCCACTGAGTTTTCATAAAGTAATTGATACCACCATGTTTGAAATTAAGTTGCTCCTTATCCTTTCCTCTGCTGAAGACAATTAGGGACAGATATCAAAAAGGCAATAAAAGAGACTGCCCAAACAAGGCTGTGTGGAACATAGTATAATCTAAAAGGGATTCCAAACAGCTTTGTTGGCACAGAAATAAATAGAAAACTAGTTCAAACATGGCGGCGCCCATTACTTTTAGAAACAAAACCTTTACACTTATATTTTCAATATTTAAATAATATAATTGTAAAAATACATCTGCACATTATTATAAGGCTAGAATTTACTTTGTATATATCATTACGTCTAGCATCTATCTAATGTTTGACACCATATTAAATACAACTGATGTTAATAAGCAGTGTAAGACTTATTGTTTATTTATAATGTACCATCATATTTTGAAATTAAAAATAAAAACAAAAACAAACAGAAATGTAGTTTACATTTGCTTTTACCTCAGTATTGACTAATAAGATTCCACATAATTTAGTTCTACATACTATATTATTAACTGCATATCTTCAGTCTTAGAATATACCAATGTGTTTTACACTCAATATTTCTTTTATTTTCTAAAATGACATTCCTACATGAAATATAGTCTTTATCAAACGATCACTTCCAGTAAAATAGTTCTACATAAAATCAGCCCATAAATATGTACAGATTATATTCCTCCCAAACAGCTGTATGTTCCGCAGCGTTGGTTCCCACAGATATTTTCCCAGAGGGCTAAGCAATAAACTTGCCATAGAATAATAATATCATTGAAAACATGCACACTAAGAGAGAGTTTATTGCCGTACTCACTAGCTGCACATTGTTTTAAACATGGTGGCTACAGGGAACGATTACGCTTCAATATAAGGAGAAAGCTTTCAGGACACCCATGCTCCACAGGTCTCCCATTATAGCAATAATTTTTTAAGCAAATAATTTTCTAGTAAATAAGTATATTACCAAATACATAAAATATTTCAAACAGAATTTGAAATGGAGTGAAGTAAGTATAAAATTTGACCAGAATATCTTTTTTAATATCCATTTTCATTCAGTTACTACTGCAACTTTATGAAGAACACAGCTTTGGACTTAAATGACCATTAAATATAGAAGAATAACAATTAACAAATGTATAAAAAAGAAAATGAAATAGCACTTACTTTGAATTTCAAATGAGTAGTAGATTTTTTTTTTAAAACAATAGCATGTTTTAAAGTTACTTCCATTTTCCCTGCATCATGTGACAGCCCTTAGCCAATCACAAAATACACATATCGTGAACTCTTGCACTGCTTAGTAGGAGTTGGTGTCTTAGAAAGTGTGGACATAAAATGTTTGTGCACATTTTGAAAATGGAAGAAAATTGGAAAGGTTTTTTATTTTTTTTAATTGCATGCTCTTTATGAATCATGAAAGTTTAAGTTTTGACTTTAGTGACCCTTTAATACTGACCTTTCAATGAGACATTCACAAACTAACTACAATCTCATTTTATTCACAAAACAAGAAAGCTGTCCTTATACACCAGAATTATCAGTGTAAGCTTATTAAAGTGAATGTAAAGTTAAATCGTTTACCTAAAGTGAAACGATAGAAGTTAAAAAATGAATTACAGAGTTTCATTCATGAAATCTTTAGGATATACTTATCTTCAGAGCTATTTCATTATAAATGCTACACGAAAAAGAGCTGAGCTCCGGTCGCCATCTTCAGCAATTGATTGACAGATGACTCATCTGCAATCAACTAATCGTTCCCCCCCCTCCAGCCCCTTTGCACAAATGTCACTGCCCGGGGGAAACAATCATTAGGTGATTGCAGATGAGTCATCTGTCAATCAATTGATGAAAATGGCGACCAGAGCTTCAGCTCTTATCCGTGTAGCGTTTATAGTCAAATAGCTCAGAAGAGAAGTATATCCTAAAGATTTAATAAATGAAACTAATTCATTTTTTTTTTAACTTCTATTGTTTCACTTTAAGTAAACAAAAAAGGCCTATACCTAATTATCTATATACACATACATACATCAGGATACAAGAATAAGCAATCATGTGCCTAAAACTAAGAAAATAGAAAACTCACGGGTCTCCTGCTGACAGCAACAGCAAATATCTTGAAGGGATGTGATCAGGAGAAAAAACACTGCTTGCAAACTTTACTGCCACTTGACGAACCTGCACTTCTGGCTACAGAATAAAAAACAGATATAGGAGATGGACTATATTTCCCGAGATTTTCTTTTGCAAGAAAGATAATCACTTTGTAAAAATGCACTTTATTAACATTACATGTATAGGCTGATTGGCTACAAATTGAGAATCCTACATTGAGATCATTCTCTCCGATTCTTATGTCATTTAAGGAACATATTTGATAAAGCTTCAGATAGGTGTCCAAATCTAAGTGAATCTGATCAATCTAAACATAGGCATGAAATTTCTGTATGAATCTAGTAAGTACAGGCCAGTGACAGGTCTGCAGATGAACAAATAATTGGTGGACAGTACTTGCATAATTTTTCCAACTTAAGCAGATGACAGCCTATTGAGCAGGAAATCTTATTCGCACCTTCACAAGGTATGAACCCACAAGCGCTTCCATAAGGGTCAGCTGAGCCCCCTCTAAATGAGTGTAAGCATTGACCATCATAGACAAGGCTTCCTGTATGGACAGTCTGACATCCATATCCTCCTGCACAGAATAAAACAAATGTGTGAAGTTATTACAAAACATATGCAAATCATTTGCAAAATATCCATTTACAAAATAAAAACAAAAACACAGTGCATTGTTTTAAACACAATCTTTTTAGGACTTGCACATGTACATCTCAGCTTTTGTTGTGCATTAAAGTCAAAATTAATGGATCAAGCCTACCCTACAACAAATATAGGGACATAGATTACGCATTCTATGCCTCACAAAATTTGTGACTAGGTATTAGGGACCCAGGCAGTTGAGGAGAATGTCACCATTTTGTGGGTGGGGTTGTGTCAGGAGGGGTGGGAAAATGAGTGTGATCGTGGGCAAGTTTGGGCGGTTCATGGTGCGTGTCTGATAATCTGTGGTCATGGCTAAGGGGGCAAAACGAGACAAGGCTGAAGACAGCAGCGCAGATATAAAAAAGAAGAAAAAACAACAGCATTCTGTTAAAGTTGTGTCCAGCAGTTTATTTTAATTATGTGAAGTAATATAACACTGCATTGTACTTTTACTTCTTTTCAAGCAATTTAACTCTAACAATTGTGTTTTCTTTCACCAACCCCAGAAAGGTTAGAATGCAACAAACCTACCTTGCGCAAGGCTTCAAAAAACTGCTGCACAAGTGCTAGATCCTTAGTGAATAGTTGAGGCATACGTCTGTTAAGGGTGGGAGGAAGAACAGAAGTTGTCAATATTACAAGTCATGCTGTGACACTAGACATACTGGCCTTACATCACTCTGACCTGCTGCTTACAATTCTCTGATGGTAATAATGTTACAATTTAGTAATCATTGATAATGGATATACTGTGGTCAATCTCGCTGTTTTATTTAACGTTATCTTATTTCATTAAATAAACTTCAGATACTAAAATGCACAAAAGACCTACAACCTATTAATTGTATGAAAAGAATACAATAAAGCAATACACAATAATATAAAACATGTAAAATAAGAATCTATAACAATGAAAATAAATGAAAAACAAACACATAAAAAAGTAACTTAAAATTTAAATCTGTACACAGACCTATTACATTAAGCATGTTTTAAAGATTTATGTTTTATAAACTTAATTTTTCTAGATCTTTATATTTAAAAATCACATCTGATTTAATCTAAGAGGAAGGACGTGATTCAAAATAAAAGTACATGGTGAATCAGTTAATTTATTACATAGTTAATGCTATAACACCCATTGAGGCCCAGATTAAGAGTGGTGCGTTAACAGTTAAACGTGAGCAAAAAAGGGGTTTGTCACAGGTGTTTGCGCTCATCGGGCGCAATCGCGATTTACACTAGAATAATTACGTTGTCCTCAGAGCTCTGGTTAACTGTTTCACGAAACAAAAAAAAGTGTCCAAAAAACATCAAAAATACATTAAAAAAACCTACATTTACACTCATACCACCACCATATAATAAAAACTATTAAAAAAAATAATAATAATAATAATAATAATATTGCACAAAAATGTTATATGGGCTCAAAGATATAAGGTCTCAAGTGTTAGGAGAAAAAAAGAAGGCTAAAAAGGGCATTAACATTGAGATACATACATATACTGTACATGTCTAAATATCTATATGTATGTATAAATATGTCTATGTGTATATAAAATATGTCTGTAAATACATATATACACATATAAATAAATACATACACACATATATACATACATATAAAAGTGCATTGAAGTCCTTTGCAGTTAAAGGGACATTCCAGTCAAAATTTAAATGCACATAGATGAATTACATCTTTGAATAGAAACACATTTGTAATATACATGTACTGGCAAAAATGCTTTTAGTAAAAGTAATCACTGTTTTATTGCCAACCTTTTTCTCTGCACGTGCATGTGAAGTATAGCTAGATATTCTCAAAGCACCAGCATTTTTAAATACTGCCACTGCTCAGATCACCAGTGGGGCTTGTATCATGTCAGCAACTAACAAATAGAGTCATTACCAGATGATACAAGCACCTTAAGCTCGAAGGGTCGTGGCCTTTTTGGAAATTATTTTTCTACAAGCACCTTAAGCTCTCTGAGCAAGTGCTGTGTTTAAAATGCTGGTGCACGGCATACTTAAATACACTTTTGAAACAGATATAGCTTTAATTAGAAGCATTTTTGCCAATACATGTATATTGCAACAATTCTTCTATTCAAATCTGAAATGCCTCCATGTGGATTCTAATTTTGGCTGGAATGTCCCTTTAAGTAGATGAAAACATTAAAAAACATATTAAAGCAGTATATTTCATAAAGTGTTATACTGTGTATTTACGGTAAATATTTGCCATTCCAATGTTCTGCTCCTAGCAGAATATGTTATGTATTTTTAGATAGATATTCCTATGTGTGTGTGTATGTGTGTATATATATATATATATATATATATATATATATATATATATATATATTTATGAATAAATAGAAGATTCTTCTATGTGAAGAACATTGGGTTGTGATATACTAATTTTCATGTCAGGTTAGCGCACTTGAGAATATGCAATTGGGTTTGCGCGCGAGTACAGTGTTGGATTCCCCCCCCCCACACACACACTTTTTTTGCTCCATTTACTTCTATAGGTGGATACGTTATCGTACGTGCGATATTCTAAGTTCGGCTTTTTATAAGCATTGGGCTAGCGCGCAAGTGAAAACGGTTTATTTTCAACGCCCGCAAAAAGTTTACTTCTAGTGGAGTTCTCTCTCGAGCAGGAGCATTTAATACCGCTTTACTTGTAATCTGGCCTTAAGTGGGTAAATGTAAAGTCTTCAGTAAGTAAGATCTATGGCAAAATTCTGACTTTCAAAACAGCAACAAATTAATTGCAGTTATACATATATGTTACATGCCATTAACCTACCCAGAGAGCTTTCCAACAGCTGAATATGCCACAGACAGCAACTTAGGGTCCTTGGGGGAAAAAAAGAAGAAAAAAAAAATATAATTACACTACCTTTCAATATACATTTGGAAGAGAAGAATCAGGCTACACAAGAGACCAACTTGAAATCTGTATAATTCTCAAAATACCTGGGTTGATAAAGTACACTCAGTGTAAACTTTTAGGTACAACTGTACAACTGCTTGTTAATACAAAATACCTAAACAGCCATTCAAGAAACTGCAACTCAATGCATAAAAGCAAATGGACAAAAAGTTCAGTAGTTGTGTAAGCCAAACGTCAGAATGGGGAACAAATGTGATGAGTTGGTCTGAGTATCTCAAACACTGATGATCTGTGCCTTTTACACACACACACACACACACACACCAGTCTAGTGAGTTTACAGAGATTTGTGTAAGTTAAAAAAAAAAAAAAAAAATAATACAGCAAACGGCAGTTCTGGAGGCAAAATGCCTCGTTAGTAACCAAGGTCAAAGGAAAATGGCCAAACTGGTTCAGTCTAAGGATTTCAGTTGCTGTTGCCTTACTAAGTTATGAGTAGATGGGATAGCAGCAGCAGAAGACCCACTGGATTCCACTCCTATCAGCCAAGAACAAGAAACTGAGGCTATAGAGGACACAGGCTAACCAAAACTGGACAGTAGAAGATTGGAATGTGTCAGCTCAGGCAATATTGTGGCAACATGTACATGGTAAGGTAAGATATTTTTTTCGTAAACATTAATCCACTGACCTATTCTACTTTGCTTCAAAGGTTCAAGCAGGTTGTGGTGGTGTAATGGTGTACAGAATATTTTCTTGGCACATATTAGGCTCCTTAACACTAACTGACCATAATGTAAATGACAGTGTCTCGGAAGTGGTGGAGCGGGATATTTGCAGCATGAGTGTGTAGCTGACAGATCTGCAGCAACTGAATTATGCTTTCCTGTCAAAGGACCAGAAGCTCCAAAGAATGTTTCCAGCACTTTGCTCAATCCATGAAGAACGCATGCTGTTCTGGTGGCAAAGGGAGTCTAACCTTGTATTAAAAAAATTTACCAAATAAAGTGGCCACTGAGTGTAGGTTCATATTCACTAGTCTTTAGTGGATAAAGCTCATATGAACAAGCTTATTAGCCTATGAAGAGACCATGACACTTTAGTGAACTGGCACAACAAAGTAATACAGGAATTGGAGAGGTTATCCATGCTAGAGGTTTCACCTAAAATAATTTAGGCAATAACTCATAAGTGGGTACAAGTGACATTACATTAAACTTTCCTGATGCAGTCAGAGCATGCAATTTTAAACAACTCTCCAATTTACTTCTATTATTTACTATGCTTTGTTCTCTTAGTATTCTTGGTTGAAAGGATAGCTAGGTAGACTCAAACACAGCAATGAAGAACTGGTAGCTAGCTGCTGGTTGATGACTACACATACATGCCTCTTGTCATTGGCTCATATGATAAGCTAGCTCCCAGGACTGCATTGCTGATGCCAAGAGAATACAGAAAACTATGCAATAGCAGTAATTTGGAAAGTTAACCTGCTTGTCCCTTTAACATGAAAGGCTTCTATTGCAGTCTTAATCATTTGTGTTCTATATATCAACAACAAATTATCAACAAGTCATTGTTACCTCTTTGTATTCATTGATTAACTTGGTGAGTCCATTAAGCAACATCGGGCCAAGTGGTTTAATTTTACTATCAGGACAACTGCAATAAAAAAGAAACCAGTTACCTACTTACTGACAAGGTCACGCTATTCATATAACTGATACTAAAAGGACATTACAAAGCAAAAAAGGAAGGGATTTTTTAATGTAATTACATGTAATAGTTTTTTTTCGTTTTGTTCAAAAACTTTTTGATAAAATTAACAAGTTGATAAATATTAATGAAAACATAATTTCGATAAAATGTGTCATTTTAAGACTAGCAACCCCGCACTACTGTGTTTTAACCCCCGCAAAAGGGTAAAATACAAAGTAGAAGTGATGCTCGGGACCAACAGAGCACTGCAGTTTGTGCAGAAACTGATGCTGATTAAATCACATCTGAGTCGAGCGACTAGCACAGCTCATTGTACTACATTGCTCTGCGGATCCCGAGCGTCACGTCTACTGTGTGTTTAACCCGTTTGAGGGTGTTAAACAGTAAAGCAGGGTCAATAGTCTTAAAATGACTGGATTAACAAATTAGAGAATGTCATTTTATTGTTATAGCCATTTAAATGTTTTTAACTTCACATTCTGTAAATTGCCTATAAATGACATCAAAAAGGTTATTTGTACAGACACTAATGAGCTTATTACACAATACATGAGGTATATAAAATAAATAAATTAAACTTAAATGGACAGTAAACCCTTTGAGACTTTAATAAAATAATATAAGGTCTTTGGAGCAGGGCACTCCTCCTCCGGGACTAGTTTTGTTTATTCTGTTATGTTTTTTAAATCTTATCAAAATCTTTGTCATTGCATACCAGTCTCTATACCCAGCGCAAAGAAATTTCATTGAGCTATATAAATGAAAATAAAAGAATGATATATTGCAAGGTTGTTTCACTACAAATAACTAAATATTATTATTATTATCATTAACACATTTTCATGTAATATTGTGCTGAAAATTGGATTTTCTAATAGGAACTGTAAATGCACAACCTTACAAGGCTAACCCTACTACATATCTGACTCTAAATGGCTTTTGCAAATAAACTGCTAAACAATGCACTTTATCCTAACAATAAAACATTGGCTAGTCTTGTCAGCTGTAGACTCAATCCTAGATTGGCTGTATATAAGGCAAGTGGTAGGTAAAGTTTGGCTATAGAAAAACAATAGCAGTAAACAAGATATTAATTTTCTTTTAAAATGTATAAACTATGTTATTCTATAACACAACACAAATGTCTTTTAGAAGACAAAAGAAGACACAGAGCGCATCCCACTCTAAGTGTAACACCGTTTTAATGGAACAGAAATCAAAGTGTATAAATCACACGTACAAGATGAACAAAATTTATAGAGTATCCCCCGACACGGCGAGTCCCCTTGTGGCTTTCCGGAAGCTCTTCAGACGACATAGCCGACGGGGTGACGGAGAACACACCCACAAGCATCAGGAGTAAAGGACTCGAACTTGGTGATAGTGCTTTTAAATTTTGTTCATCTTGTACGTGTGATTTATACACTTCGATTTCTGTTACATTAAAACGGTGTTACACTTAAGAGTGGGATGCGCTCTGTGTCTTCTTTTGTCTTCTAGCTCTTCTCATGATCAGGAACACAGCCCTGTATCTCACTCTGGAGCTGCACCCACTCGCCACACTGAATTTGGGAAGTATTTAAACCCCTTGTTATCTCGTTCTTCTTTTTCCACTGTATTGTTGTTACTAATCTGTATAGGCATTTATATTGCAGTATGATATATCCAACTATATAACAAGTGTTATACAGACTAGTATATAACTTGCTATTCCTTTATTTTATATTGTATAAGGTTGGGTCCTAATCGCCTGTTGTTGTCTTTGTTAAAGCCAAAGCACAGAGTCACTATATTGGCTAATATATCTACACCCCGTTATACTAATTTCTCTTTGACCATATTCCCATTTGGGTTAATTAGATAATACTAGATTCCTCTAAGACCATAAGTGGAATTTAGTTTTTACTGGGAAGCGCAGTTTTTTTGTCTAAATTACAAATGTCTTTTAATTACAAGGTGTTTACTGTCAATTTAAAAAAGTTGACTCTCACTTTGTGGTGTTTTTACTGCAAATCCTAGCGTTTGTAAAACGCTAGGATTTACCAGTGCAACAAATAAAGGGGACTTTCAGTGATGAAGTATAAAATATTTCATGCTTAAAGTTCCTTTGTCTGCAGCGTTCGGGACGCCAAGTGCCTCAGGCCGCCCACGGCAGAACGCTATTTTATCAGTGAGGTGATTTTAGCCAATAGTGTGCTAGCTATCCAGCACGGCTATTGGCTAAGTGGTGTAAATGTCCCCTCATTGAAAAATAGCAGTCCCCTCATTGAAAAAACGCTTCAGACAAATAAAGAACTTTAAGCATGAAGTATTTTATACTTCATGACTGAAAGTCCCCTTTATTTGTTGCACTGGTAAATCCTAGCGTTTCACAAACGCTAGGATTTACTATCACTTTAAGTAGTTCAAATGTGATGTGGAAGTCAGAATTAAACTTTCATAGAGCTATCTCTTGTTGAAACCTAGCTCCTTTCCATACAAACATATTTTAAGGGATATGAAACCCACATTTTTTTCCTTTCATGATTAGGATATAGCATGCTATTTTAAAACAACTTTCAAATTTACTTCTGTTATCAAATTTGCTTCATTCTCTTGGTATTTGTTGAAAAGCACAAATTGGTAGGCTCATGAGACAATGCACCACTGGGAGCTAGCAGCTGAATAGTGTCTGCAAATATATGCCTCTTGTGATTGGCTTACCTATGTGGTCAGCTAACTCCTAGTAGAGCACTGCTGCTCCTTCAACAAAAAATACTTGGAGAATAAAACAAATTTGATAATAGAAATACATTGGAAAGATGTTTAAATTGTTATGCTGTCTGAATCATGAAAGAAAAATTCTGAGTTTCAAATTCCTTTAAGTAGGCTCAGGAGCATGCATATGCCTTAAGCATTATATAAATGTTAAAGACACATATATAAAATGTTTAAGACACATGCACGCTCCTGAGCCTACCTAAGCATGTAAAAGGAAATATGTTTTAACAAAGAAAAAAAAAAAGAAAAAGCTAAATTAGTTTAATAAAATGTTTGTTTGTTTTTTTCCTGTAGGTAGAATCAAATTTCAACTTTAAAGCATGACTCTTCACTTGTAATAATTTATAATTCACATTTAGCAAGTCATAATCTTTAAAAAATTTAAATAAAAAAACACGGTTTAAAAAAACTTTTTTTTAACAGCAAACTAAAACATCTAAATCACTATTTCTAATATGAAAGTCAAACTAATGTAGGTTACTCACGCAGAACAGATGTGGTGCACAAACTGCAGAGATAAGGTCCGTAATTTGGCATTTGTGTTTCCACCAAATAGCCCATCATACACCACCTGTAGCAAAAATACAGTTGGTTACCAACTACTTAGAAGAAACATTTTACCAAATGTTATCATCAGATGAGATAGATATATAAATAAACAACATTCAAGTAAACAGATTTTATATAACTAGGTGACAAAGATAACAGGTTAGAGAGCATAGTGCAGTCAAGGAAAGCAGCTGAGGTACTGGGAATCAGAGAAAATATAATGGCATGATGGGACATAAAGTAATTAAATCATATAATTAGAAGCAGACCAATAGATATTACTAATGAGAAATTCTGCATGACACTCAATAGGAAATACTTGCAGCTTCAAATGTCCCACATACATTTAAAGGGACACTAAAGTCAAAATTAAACTTTCATGATTTAGATCAAGCAGTTTTAACAGACTTTCCAATTTTTTTCCATTATCAAATTGTGCAATGTCTTTTTATATGCACACTTTTTATAGGCATCAACTATTAACAAGAATATGTAGGAGCTCACAGTGTATTCATATACGAGAGTGATTGGCATCATATATATGATATGATACAGGGGGGCCAGGAAACTGAAGTACATTTTGAAATCTGTCCGATAAATCTATATACCCTGTACATCGGCTGTCATTTTCCATTCAAGGGGATAAATAGCAAGGCTCTCAGTAACATCGGCGCGGCCACGCTATAAGCCCAATGCATCAAGGAGTGAGACATATTGTAATTGAGTATTTTGCTTCTTTCAGCAAAATCTATGCTATTGCGGAGCCAAAAAAAACCTTAACGACACATGACGTACAGAGTATGTCTGTGTCCTAAAGGGGTTAATGGTCCTTTACAATCAAAAGTAACAAATTAATATTGCATGTAAACTTTCAAATGTTCAAATATGATAATACATTCATTACTTTTACACTGTTTTGGAAGTAAATATTCTTACCACTGCCTACCCATTTTGGACACATCTGTACACTACATAATATTGTCTGCTTTGTATTAAACCTATAAGAATTGCAGAAGTTATTAATTAAGATTTAGCAAACATTTAAAGTAAACAAATTGAGTTATGCCCTTCATGGAATTAGAGTAGATATGGGTTTTAGTCATTTGATAACCATCACACTGGTCTGACCACCTATTGGGAGAACAGCTGACTAGCCGCATTAAGATAAATCTTGTCTTGAAGAAGGCTCAAAAAAAGAGCAGAAACGTCGACTATGACCATTTATGTATAATATCTGATGTTTTCAGAATAAACACTATCTATTGTTGAAACTGTGAGTGCCCTTCTTTACCCCAAATATACACAAATATTTTAGTTCATAATTAGAAAGAATATCAGCAACTGGTGAAATTAATTACCTAAGTCAATATGTCAAAAACTTCCCTTTCTACTAGTTACCAAAATGTTTATAAATGTCAGTGACAGCTACAGATTTAAACTTTAGTAACTGCATAACCAGTACCATGAATAACCAGCAATTTCTATTTCTATGATACCTTACACTATATACTCCAGTCTTCTTTTACCTGTATGTTTGATGGAAATAACTCTGCTGCTAGCCTGGATCGTAAAAGGTGAGGCACAATCTTTAACTTGACACGAGTACTGACAGGATCTCTCTTGAGTTCTGGCTTCAACAAATTCCCCTAAAGATAACGCACAAATTAACATCATATTAAACGGATTATGTGGGACTACAAGGGGCATGAACAAGAACTTTAAAATTACATTAACCACTTTGAGATTGTAATCGATTTTTTTTAAATTAATAATTTAGTTAAAAAAAAAACAAAACAAAAAACTTTGCAATATGTTTTTAATCTTTATTTTGTCTCCATAATCCTGTAATCTAATTCTGAAAATTATGGGGTTTCCAATTCCGATCAGAAGTGGAACAGAAGACTCCAGACTTAAACACTGCTATATTCCAAACAGCTATTGGTTGCCCCCTCTTGTGACCTATTTATAACTGCCCCTGATTGGCTCCAGCAGAGAAGAAAACCTAAGTTACAGCATGGCACCGCCCATTGCTTTATGGACACTAAAACTTATGTTTTCAATATTTAATCAACTAATATAATTTTTAAAAAATACATATTATTCTCTGTGGAATATTGGTTTTGAAAGTACCATTTCTATTTATAATTTATTTTGTGTTTAATGTCCCTTTAATCAATTATTTGCAATGCTAGTGACTATCAGCCGACAGTACCCACCAGCCAATGAGCAATAGCAGGCAAGACAATACAAAGTATAAAAAAGCTTTTTACTTCACAAATGTTTAGGCAAAATTTGTTTTCACTATGTTCATATGCAGCTGTCTCATAAGGTAGATAGAATTATTTTGCGTACAATTTTTAACATCTCCCACCTACCACACTGTGCCTCTGTTCTTTCTAATAAAGCCTAGTATCATAATAAAACATTTATTTGGAACACCAAGTCTGCATACAAAATAAATGGTTTTAAAAGCATTAACTGTCCTTTTGTTAGCAAAACTGCCATTGTTATGCAGTCCAGAAACATACCCTTTTAAATGCTTCTCCATCTTATCTACTTTAATGAAGTCAATTAGGAACCATTATAAAGGAGCTGCTACTGTGATCAAACAGTCAGTGTGCAGAATAAATTGTAGGAAAGGGAGCATAGCAAAATAAAGTATATTTCACCTAATTAAAGGCACATAAAACGGATTCTTTTTCATGATTCAGAGCATACAAAAAAAATAATCTTTAAAAATGTATTTTTAAATTAAGACCATACCTAGGTAGCTCAGGAGCATGCTCACTATATAGCAGCAGTTTTGCACAAATGCTTTTAGCTGCTGCAGTACAGTTCTCCAGACATACGCACTCTCTCAGCACATCTAGGTAGTCTCTTTAGCGAGGTGACCAAGAGAATGAAAGAAATTGGTAATGGAAGTAAAGTTTAGTAAATGTGTACACCCTATCTGAATCATGAAAAAAACTATTTTTGTTTCAAGTCCCTTTAAACCCTTTAAGGGGAATTCAAGAACTGCATTATGATGCCCTATTAAACTAAGAGAAAATGTATTCCACAGAAAATAAGCACTTACCTCCTTTGTTTTAAGTGGAATGTCTCCCAGATAAACTTTGTACATTTTGTTAATAATAATCGGATCATTCCAATCAATTAAGCTACAAAAAAAAAATTATAGGTGAGTATGTACATAAATTACCTCTCATTTTTTGCAATTAATTTGAAATTTCCTTTTTTTTCTAGAGAAGGGTGTGCAAGAAAATGAATTTAAGGTACATAAAACATATTTGCTTTTATATTTTCCAAATGTGTTAACCAATCTAAAAACGTGTTGTGAGTTTTCACATAAAAAATAAAAGAAAAAAGAAAATGTATTATTTTTCAAATAAATTATCATTTTAACAGCATATGCGGTAGCTCTTTATCTTTCATCCCAGTAAACAATTGTGGAAGAAGATGTTTTTCTAAGCAACAAGATGAAGCTTGTGTGACTTACCTCTGCTTGCTCCTCAGCTCCAGATCTGCAGCAGTAGCTACACTATGCCGTGTGTCACTCGATGCAATTACCAAATGGATGACGGCTTCCAGCTCTGGAACCTCTTCAGCCTCAAGGAACTTTACTATTCCCAGCTTGCACTGCATAAAAGCAAAGTGACGTCAGAACTCAACAGGAAAAAGTAGTTCAAGCTGCCATCAATTTAAACAGACATCAAAAACCTTGTAATAATACATTTCTGCTTTATTTAGCCAAGTCTAAAAGTTTTGAAAACAAAACATCTTGTTTGCCACAATTGTTTTTTTGCAGCCAAACTCCAACTTCCATTTGCCTTATTTCGAGGAGTCAATCTGGGTTTGAGTCTGCAGCAGACAACAAGGCTAGTCGCAATCAATTTGTGAGTATAAAGTGAATGTTTTTTTTTTGTTTGTTTTTTTAAATAAAATGCTTTTTGAGGAAAAAGCTATCTAAATATCATTTCTATTTAACCCCTTAACGACCAACAACGTACACGGTACATCCTACAAAAAACGGTCGTTAACGACCAAGGACGTACCCTGTACGTCTCCTGTGTTTTCAAGCAATAGAAGCGATCCTGATCGCTTCCACCCGCTTTCATGTCATTGCAACGAGGCATCCTGCAATAACATTTTTAGCTTTCCGATGCAGAGAGAGACACTCTGTGGCCCTCTCTGCATCGGCCATCAATGGCCGCAATCGTTGGTGGGTGGGAGCAATTGCAGGGAGGCGGGTGGGCGGCCATCGATGGGGAACTTCCGGCAGGCAGTGTGAATTCAGTCGCCAGTGCGTGCCGGAGCATGCAATCTGCTCATATGAGCATTTTTTGTATAAGATGTGGTGGGAGAGGGGGTAAAATTATTTTGAAAAAGGGATGTGTGTCTGGCAGGGGATAGAGAATTGAGGGTGGGAGCAGCTACACTACAGAAAAATATTTATATTTATAAAAAATGGGCAGCAAATAGTGAGCGGGGGGAGGGTTAGAAAGCTGTTTGGGGGGCTCAGGGAGGTTGCATGGTAAGGGGGGGGGATCCTACACTGCAGAAAATCTATAATTTAAAAAAACAAAATAAAAAAAACAAAGACAAACTTTATTTTTATACTGGCAGACTTTCTGCCAGTACTAAAGATGGTGGTGGTGACAATAGTAAGGTGGGGGAGGGAAGAGAGCTGTTTGAGAGTAGTCAGGGAGGGATCAAGGGGTGGAATGTGTCAGGTGGGAGGCTTATCTCTACACTAAAGCTAAAATTAACCCTTCAAGCTCCCTATAAGCTACCTAATTAACCCCGTCACTGCTGGGCATAATGCAAGTGTGGTGCACAGCGGCATTTAGGGGCCTTCTAATTACCAAAAAGCAATTCCAAAGTCATATATGTCTGCTAATTCTGAACAAAGGGGATCCCAAAGAAGCATTTACAACCATTTGTGCCATAATTGCACAAGCTGTTTGTAAATAATTTCAGTGAGAAACCTAAAGTTCGTGAAAAAATAAAAAAAAACGCCAACGTTTTTACTATTTGATCGCATTTGGCAGTGAAATGGTGGCATGAAATATACCAAAATGGGCAAAGATCAATACTTTGGGTTGTCTACACAAAAAAATATATATACATGTAAAGGGTTATTCAGGGATTACTGACAGATATCAGTGTTAAAATGTAACATGCAAATTTTGAAGAAAAAAAAAATGCTACTTGTACTTATTGCCCTATAACTTGCAAACAAAGCAAAGAACATGTAAACACTGGGTACAGGACAAAATTTAGAAACAGATTTTGGGGGGTCAAAGATAGAAAAAGTGTGTTTTTTCCAATTTTTTCATCATATTTTATAAAAAAAAATTATAGTAAATGATAAGATATGATGAAAATAATGGTATCTTTAGAAAAAACTGTATATAATATGTGTGGGTACAGTAAATGAGTAAGAGGAAAATTACAGCTAAACACAAACACCGCAGAAATTTAAAAATAGCCCTGGTCCCAAACTGTCATAAAATTGAAAAGTGCTGTGGTCCTTAAAGGGACATTATACACTCATTTTGTCTTTGCATAAATGTTTTGTAGATGATCTATTCATATAGCTTATAAAGTTGTTGTTTTTTTTAAATTGTCAGACTTTTCAGACTCCTAACCAAGCCCCGAAGTTTTATGAGAATTCCATCAGCTACCTACTCCAGCTTGCTCCTGTTTGTGTAAAGGGTCTTTTCATATGCAAAAGGGGGAGTGGGGAGTGTCTTATTTCCCACTTGCTGTGGGCTTTCCAGCTACCTTTGCTAAACAGAGCTTCTAAGTAGGTTTTTAAACAGTTTTATACTGGATTTTTATATCAGTATCTGTGCAACTTATTCTTTATAGTAGTGACTATTACATGCAGTTATATGAAAATGAGTGTATACTGTCCCTTTAAGGGGTTAAAAAGGTACATGAAAACTATTTTTTTTGCTCCATGATTCAGATAGAGAATACAATTTTAAACAACATTCCAATTTACTTCTATTATCTAATTTGCTTCATTCTTTAAGTATGCTTTGTTGAAGAAATACCAATGCACATGGGTGAGCCAATTACATGAGAAATCTATGTGCAGCCACTGGGCATATTTAGATATGCTTTTCAACCAAGGATATCAAGAGAATGAAGCAAATTAGATAATAGAAGTAAATTGGAAAGTTGTTTAAATTTGCATGCTCTTTCTCAATCATGAAAGACAAAAAAAAATGTGTGTTTCGTGTCCCTTTAACATACATTATAATCTTAAAGTTTTGTCATCTTGAAATATAGATTAGTTTTGAATTATATAGGAAGATGCTGTATATTCATGGCTATAATGTTTATTTTTTTTGCAAATTAATTCAATTAATCCATTTACATGTCATGCTCTCTCAGAGGTTTCTGTCAGATTATGTTGCACACTTTTTCTATCTAGAAGATATCAGATATTATTGGATTTGCAGTTCTCAAAACAGTTTGTGTCTGCAGAAATAACATGCCCCTTCTTCACAAATGTTATACAATAAACTTACAGAGTTAGGAAGTAGACCTTAAAAGGGACATAATCATGAAAGAAAACTTTTGAGCTTCAGATACAGCATACATTTTTCTGATTTCAAATTTACATTTATTATTAAATTTGCTTTGTTCTCTTGGTATCCTTTGCTGAAGGAGCAGCAGTGCTCTCCTGAGGCCTAGCTTAACCTTTTGGGTGAGACAGTGATAAACAGCTAGCTCACAGTAGTGCATTGCTGCTGAGCTTACCTATGTATGCTTTTTAACAAAAGATACCAAAAGAATGAAGCATATTAGATAAAAGTAAATTGGAAAATTGTTAAAAACTGCATGTTCTTTCTGAATCATGAAAGTTAAATTTTGACTTTACTGTTCTTTTAATGCCATTGCTCCCCTGCAAATCGATGTACACACAATCAACCCAGGGGCAAGCATTAAAAATGAAATATGTTATTGTTTTATACTGGCTAGGGATTTAAATCGTAATTTAAATGATATCCACCCTGTGGGGCGCTGCACTACAGAAAAATGATGGGATTGGGGCCCCTAAATAATGAACATGGAAGGGGGGGGGCCACTAAACTACAGAGAAAAAAAAAAAAAAAAAACACAACTATAAATTGGGTTTGGGCCTCCATTAGTGGGAGAGGGGAAGGTTAGAGAGCTGTTTTGGGATTGACCAGGGAAGTTATCACTACACTGCAGGAAAAAAAAAAAGCTCTAAACTGCATACTGGCAGACTGTCTACCAGCACCTAAAATGTGAGATGAGTGTGGGTGAGGGTAGAGAGAGCAGTTTGGAAGGGATCAGGGAGATGTAGGAGGATAAAACCTACATTACTATACTATTTTCCTTATCAGCTAATTAGCCCCTTCACTGCTGGGAATTTCAGAAGTGTGATGCGCAGCTGCAATTAGCGACCCAATTACCAAAAAACAATGGCAAAGCCATACATGTCTGCTATTTCCAAACAAAGAGGATATGAGAAAAGCTTTTACAACCATTTGTGTCATGATTGCACACGCGGTATGTAAATAATTTCAGTGAGAAACCCAAAGCTTGTGAAAAACATAATTTATGCTTACCTGATAAATTTATTTCTCTTGTAGTGTATCCAGTCCACGGATCATCCATTACTTATGGGATATATTCTCCTTCCCAACAGGAAGCTGCAAGAGTCCACCCACAGCAAAGCTGCTACATAGCTCCTCCCCTAACTGCCATTACCAGTCATTCGACCGAAAACATGCAGAGAAAGGAAAACCATAGGGTGCAGTGGTGACTGTAGTTTAATGGAAAAATTACCTGCCTTAAAGTGACAGGGCGGGCCGTGGACTGGATACACTACAAGAGAAATAAATTTATCAGGTAAGCATAAATTATGTTTTCTCTTGTTAAGTGTATCCAGTCCACGGATCATCCATTACTTATGGGATACCAATACCAAAGCTAAAGTACACGGATGATGGGAGGGACAAGGCAGGTACTTAAACGGAAGTTACCACTGCCTGTAAAAAACCCTTTCTCCCAAAAATAGCCTCCGAAGAAGCAAGGTATCAAATTTGTTAAATTTGAAAAAGTATGAAACGCAGACCAAGACTCCGTCTTGTAATCTGTTCAACAGAAGCCACATTTAAAAAAGGCCCAAGTGAAAACCACAGCTCTAGTAGAATGAGCTGTAATCCCTTCAGGAGGCTGCTGTCCAGCAGTCTCATAAGCTAAATGAATTATGCTTTTTAACCAAAAAGACAGAGAGGTTGCTGAAGTCCTTTGACTTCTCCTCTGTCCAGAATAGACAACAAACAAGGTGAATGTTTGATGAAAATCTGTAGTAGCTTGTAAGTAAAACTTTAAAACACGAACCACGTCCAAATTGTGTAATAGACGTTCCTTCTTTGAAGAAGGATTAGGATACAAGAATGGAACAACAATCTCTTGAGTGATATTCTTGTTAGATACCACCTTAGGTAAAAACCCAGGTTGGTACACAGGACTACCTTATCCGTACGGAGAACCAGATAAGGAGAATCACATTGCAACGCAGATAACTCGGAGACTCTATGAGCCGAGGAAATAGCTACCAAAAAGGAACTTTCCAAGATAGAAGTTTGATATCTATGGAATGAAAAGGTTCAAATGGAACTCCTTGAAGAACCTTAAGAACCAGCTTTAAGCTCCATGGCGGAGCAACATTTTTAACCACAGGCTTGGTTCTAACCAAAGCCTGACCAAATGCCTGAACGTCTAGAATACCTGCCAGACGCTTGTGCAAAAGAATAGACAGAGTAGAAATCTGTCCTTTTAAAGAACTAGCTGACAACCCTTTTCTCAAAATCATCTTGGAGAAAAGATAATATCCTGGGAATCCAGACTTTACTCCATGAGTAACCCTTGGATTCATAACAATAAGATATTTACACCATATCTTATGTTAAATTTTCCTAGAGACAGGCTTTTATGCCTGTATTAAGGTATCAATTACTGACTCGGAGAAGCCATGCTTTGATAACATCAAGCGTTCTGTCTCCAGGCAGTCCATCTCAGATTAGTTATATTTAGATGGTTGAAAAGACCCTGAGGTAGAGGGTCCTGTCTCAGAAGCAGAGACCGTGGTGGAAAGGATGACATGTCCACCAGATCTGCATACCATGTCCTGCGTGGCCACGCAGGCGCTGTCAAAAGCACCAAAGCACTCTCCTGCTTGATCTTGTGCAAACCCCTCCGGAGGGAATTCCCACTCCCCCGGATGAAAAGTCTGACGACTTAGAAAATCTGCCTCCCAGTTCTCAACACCTGGGATAGGGATAGCTTTTAGACAAGAGTGAGTCTCTGTCCAGTGAATTATTTTAAGACTTCTAACATTGCTAGGGAACTTCTGTTCCCCCTTGATGGTTGATGTAATCCACAGTCGTGATATTGTCCGACTGAAATATGATGTACCTCAGAGTTGCTAACTGAGGCCAAGTCTGAAAAGCATGGAATATCGCTCCCAGTTCCAGAATATTCATTAGAAGGAGGGTCTCCTCCTGAGTCCACTATCCCTGAGCCTTCAGGGAGTTCCAGACTGTATCCCAACCTAAAAGGCTGGCATCTGTTGTAACAATTGTCCCATCTGACCTGCGGAAGGTCATACCCTTGGACAGATGGACCCGAGATAGTCACCAGAGAAGAGAATCTCTGGTTTCTTGGTCCGGATTTAACAGGAGAACAAATCTGTGTAATCCCCGTTCCTCTGGCTGAGCATGCATAGTTGCAGTGGTCTGAAATGTAGGCGTGCAAACGGTACTATGTCCCTTGCCACTACCATTAAGCCGATTACATTCATGTACTGAGCCACCAAAGGGCGCGGATGGAATGAAGAACACGGCAGAAATTTAGAAACTTTGACAACCTGGACTCCGTCAGGTAAATTTTAATTTCTACAAAATCTATCAGAATCCCTAGGAGGGAAACTCTTGATATTGGGGATAGAGAACTCTTTCCTTGTTCACTTTCCACCCATGCGATCTCAGAAATGCCAGTACTACGTCCGTATGAGACTTGGCAACTTGGATGTTTGACGCCTGTATCAGGATGTCGTCTAAATAAGGGGCCACTTCTATGCCCCGCGGCCTAAGGACCGCCAAAGTGACCCCAGAACCTCCATAAAGATTCTAGGGGCTGTAGTTAACCCAAAGGAAAGAGCTACAAACTGGTAATGCCTGTCTAGAAAGGCAAACCTGAAAAACCGATGGTGATCTTTATGCATCGTAATGTGAGGATAAGCATCCTTCAAATCCATTGTAGTCCTCTATTGACTCTCCTGGATCATAGTTAAGATGGTACGAATAGTTTCCATCTTAAATGATAGAATTCTAAAGAATTTGTTTAAGATCTTTTAGATCCAAAATAGGTCTGAAGGTTTCCTTTCCTTGGGAACCACAAACCGATTTGAGGAAAACTGTGTCCCTGTTCCTCTATTGGAACTGAATGGGTCACGTACACAATGCAAGAATGTCTCTTTCTTTATCTGGTTTGCAGATAAATGTAAAAGGCAAAAACTCCCCTTTTTTGGGGGGGAAAGCTTTGAAATCCAGAAGATATCTCTGGGGTATAATTTCCAATGCCCAGGGATCCTGGGCATCTCTTGCCCACGCCTGGGCGAAGAATGAAGTCTGCCCCCTATAGGATCCGTTACCAGATAGGGGTCCGTTCCTCATGCTGTTTTAGAGGCAGCAGCAGGCTCCTTGACCTGCTTATCTTTGTTCCAGGTCCGGTTGTCTCCAGACCGCCTTGGACTGAGCAAAAGTTCCCTCTTATTTTGCCTTAGAGGAAGTTGATGCCACACCTGCCTTGAATTTTCGAAAGGCACGAAAATTAGGCCTTTTTTGTCCCTTGATTTGGACCTGTCCTGAGGAAGGGCATGATCTTTTCCTCCAGTGATATAAGTAATAATCTCCTTCAAACTAGGCCTGAATAGGGTCTGCCCCTTGAAGGGAAGTTAAGTAGCTTATTTATTAAAGTCACGACAGCTGACCATGATATAAGCCATAGCGCTCTGCGCGCCAGTATAGTAAAAAACAGAATTCTTAGCCGTTAGTCTAGTCAAAGGAACAAAGGCATCAGAAAACAAAGGAATTGGCTAGCTTAAGTGCTCTAAGCTTGTCAAATATATTCATCCAATGGAGCCTGTAAAGCCTCATCAAGAGACTCAAACCAGAACGCCGCAGCAGCAGTGACAGGAGCAATGCGTGCAAGGGGCTGCAGGATAAAACCTTGTTGAATAAACATTTTTTATCCATTGTATCTAAAAAAGCACAACAGTCCTCGCCAGAGGTAGTGGTACGCTTAGCTAGAGTAGAAACTCTTCTCTCCACCTTAGGAACTGTCTGCCATAAGTCCCGTGTGGTGGCAACTATTAGAAAACATTCTTCTAAAAAATAGGAGGGGAAGAGAACGGCACACCTGGTCTATCCCATTCCTTATGAAAAATTTTAGTAAACCTCTTTAGGTATTGGAAAAACATAAGTACACACCGGCACTGCATATTATTTATCCAGTCTACACAATTTCTCTGGCACTGCGATTGTACACATTCATTCAGAGCAGCTAAAGCCTCCCTGAGCAACAAGTGGAGGTTCTCAAGCATAAATTTTAAATGTAGAAATATCAGAATCAGGTTAAATCATCTTCCCTGAGTCACAAATATCACCCACAGACTAAGCATATTGTGAGGTAGTATCAGACATGGTTCTTAAAGCGTCTGTATGCTCTGTATCTACCCCCAGAGCTGTTTTGCTTTCCTTTAATTTCAGGTAGTCTGACTAATACTGCTGCCAGTGTATTATACACAACCTTTGCCATGTCTTGTAAAATAAACGCTATGGGCGCCATTGATATACTTGGCGCCATTTGAGCGTGAGTCCCTGGAGCGGGAGTCAAAGGGTCTGACACGTGGGGAGAGTTAGTCGGCATAACTTCCCCCTCGACAGAATCCTCTGGTGATGTTTTTAAATACAAAAAATGATCTTTATTGTTTAACATGAAATCAGTACATCTGGTACACATTCTAAAATGGGGTTCCACCATGGCTTTAAACATAATAAACACAGAGCCTCCTCTATGTTAGACATGTTAGAACTAATAAAGAGACTAGTAAGCTTGGAAAACACTTTAAATCAAGTTAACAAGCAAATATAACAAACGTTACTGTGCCTTTAAGAGAAACAAATTTTGTCAAAATTTGAAAAACAGTGAAAAAAGGCAGTAAATCAAACGAAATTTTTACAGTACATGTAATAAGTTAACAGAGCATTGCACCCACTTGCAAATGGATGATTAACCCCTTAATGCAAAAAACAGATTAAAAAAAAAAAAAAAAAAAAAAACGACATTTTTTTAAACAGACACAACAAAACTGCCACAGCTGAGCTGTGGATTACCTTCCCTATAACTGTTTCTATGCAAAATTTAAGCCAGCCATGTGGAAAAATTAGGCCCCAATAAGTTTTATCACCAAACATATGTTAAAAAACGATTAAACATGCCAGCAAACGTTTTAAAACACATTCTTATAAGAGTATGTATGTCTATTAATAAGCCTGATCCAGTCGCTATCACTGCATTTAAGGCTTTACTTACATTACTTCGGTATCAGCAGTATTTTCTTAGTCAATTCCATTCCTTAGAAAAATATATTACTGCACATACCTTAGCATATATCTCTATCAATCAGCCTGGTACCAGTCGCTTTCACTGCATTTAAAGGCTGTACTTACATTACTTCGGTATCAGCAGTATTTTCTTAGTCAATTCCATTCCTTAGAAAAATATTTTACTGTACATACCTTATTTGCAGGAAAACCTGCACGCCATTCCCCCTCTGAAGTACCTTACTCCTCAGAATGTGTGAGAACAGCAACTGGATCTTAGTTACGTCTGCTAAGATCATAGAAAAAACGCAGGCAGATTCTTCTTCCAAATACTGCCTGAGATAAACAGCACACTCCGGTGCCATTTAAAAATAACAAACTTTTGATTGAAGAAATAAACTAAGTATAAAAAACCACAGACTCTCACGACCTCCTATCTATGTTGAGACTTGCAAGAGAATGACTGGTAATGGCAGTTAGGGGAGGAGCTATGTAGCAGCTTTGCTGTGGGTGGACTCTTGCAGCTTCCTGTTGGGAAGGAGAATATATCCCATAAGTAATGGATGATCCGTGGACTGGATACACTTAACAAGAGAAAATTAAAACAATTTTGTATACATGATCGCAATTGGCGGCAAAATGATGGCATGAAATGTATTTCTGTTTAAATGGATTGATGAGAAAAATAATCTCTGGTATTTTAGGCAAGTTTTTCCTCGGAAATTCCTGGTAGCCGAGAGGTTAAATACATGTTTTGATCTCAGGGTCATGTTTTAAAAAGACCTTAAAAAAACAGTATAAGTATAAGTTAATTGGTTTCTTACGCAAGTGACCCTGGCCTTTTTTGTGCTTCAAATAACGCTTTGTTTCCTAACTTTAGTTAGGATGTAGTCTCATGTATTCAATGCTTGGTAATATAAAAGCATATTACTCTTTCACATTATGTATGAGTCTTCTCTCTAATATCATCAGCCTTTCTATACTTTCCCCACTTCAACATTGTTGAAGCCAATAAATATATATTTCTGATCAAAAAAAAAAAAGTGACCCACAATGCACACAGAGCAGATGTGTTTAGCAATTATACTAAGTAAGGTTACAACGCAATATTTCAGATTTAGCATTTAATCACAATGTTAAAACTGATGGGCTCTTATAACCAAGTATTTATTGTTATATATATATATATATATATATATATATATATATATATATATATATATATATATATATAATATGTTTTGACATATTACCTGCTCTAGTTGTTCTGCTGTCCATGGGTTGTCTCCTATAACACGTTTTGCTGAATAGAAGCTCAGGCCTGGAGGGGGCTGAGGGATTCCAACACCACCAGCGCTGCTTGGAGTTGAGGACCCCTGCCCGGATTGTGCACTTTGACGACTCTGTGGCTCAGTAAGCACAAAACTAAACAAGATTATTTGATATTAGTACAACAAGCAACAGAAAATGGTAAAATTATATATAAAATGTTCTCTTATTGGGTATATGTAGGTACAGAAAGAGAAGCAGTCTGTCAGTAGCTTGTTCTATGGCCGGTTACCACTTGGGAGAAGCTTCTTTTAGCCCAATTGTGTATTTCACAGAGGAGAACTTTCCTGAAGTATATCAGTCTAATCCTGCCTAACATTGTCAGTCCAGCCCGAAAAAGCAGGCTTCTCCCAGGTGGTAAATCACCATAGAACAAGCTATTGACTTCTCTTTCTGTGTGTATTGGACATATGTAGACCTGAGGATAGGGATCATGTCCTCCTTTTGCATCACACATTGCATTTATGAGCCCTCTCTTTTACTCTACTATATTATTCAAGTAATCCCTCCTTTGGCTTACACTAAAAACTTGACCCCAACATACAAAGCCCTCACTAACACTGAACTCTGCTATATATCTGTTCTTTTCTACAAATACTCTTCTCTCATTAGTTCCTTACTTACTATTCACATGACTTTTGTCAAACTGCACCATTTCTACAAAACATGCTTTGTTCTTTAAGACTTGTCTCAAGTAAATAATCGCTTCCGAGATGTTCATCAACTACAGTGGCAAGAAAAAGTATGTGATCCCTTTGAAATTAGTTTGTTTTCTGAATGATTTGGTCATAATATGTCAAACTCATTGTCACCAAAGTCACACGTCTAGACAAAAACAATGTGATTAAGCTTACAGCACACAAACAATTAAAATGTGAACACTTGGATTTAATAGCTAGTTGATCATCATATGGCAGCAATAACCTCAATCAAGCATTTCCGGTAGCTTCGGATTAGACCTACCCAACGTTCAGGAGGAATTTTGGACCACTCTTCCTTTACAGAACTGCTTCAGCTCAGCCATATTTTGCAGATGTCTGTTGTGAACACCTCTCTTCAGGTTATTCTTCAGCATCTCTATGGGGTTAAGGTCTGGGCACTGGCTGGGCCTCTCCAAAAGGCGGATTTTCTTCTTTTTTTTTTAAATCCATTTTGTAGTAGATTTACTTCAATGATTAGGATCATTGTCCTGCTGCATCACCCAACTTCTACTAAGCAATGTTTTCCATATAGTAACTCATGAAAAGAGACGTTAACCAGTTCCAATGATTTCTTCAAGTTTTTAGCAATCCCCCTATGGTTCATTTTTACCTCATTGACAGTTGTGCGATGTGCCTTTTGAGTCATTTTGGCTGGACGGCCACTTATAGAGAGTGTAGCCACAGTACTAAATCATCTCCATTTATAGACAATTTGTCTAACAGTAGACAGATGAATATCTAAAGTTCTTTGAGATAACTTTGTAACCCTTTCCAACTTTATGCAATGCAACAATTCTTGATCGCAGGTCTTTTTTGCAAAGCATGGTTCACATCAACAGATGCATTTTGTGAATAGCAAGCTCAAAATGTTTGAGTGCTTTTTAGAAGCAATCGTGTTTCATTAATTGCACACCAGGTTTGCCTATTTCCTAATCTAATTAGCTTTTGCTGAAGTCATTAGCCTAGGGTTTCACATATGTTTTCCAACCTATACTGTGAATATTTTAATGATAAATAATGTCACGGATACCGGCTGCAAGGGCTAAACCCCTTCCCCTCTACAACCTCACCCCTGTTGTTTCTCAGTGGTTTTGGGCTCCTCAATCAACCACAATCTCTGGAAGCTTTTTGTTGGCTTGTTTTTGTGTTCTAAACTTGTTAAGTGAAGAGCTGGCCTATGACCGGTAAAACCCTCCTAGGCTGGCCGGGCTCCTGGAACTCCCAGTCGGCCGCCTCACAACGGACACCGGCCTAATCCCTCTCAGACTGGCCGGGCTCCTGGAACTACCGGTCAGCCACAGAACAGCAGGACACCCGCTAACTTTACCCCTGGTCGCTCCAGCAGCCCTCTGCCCCAGAGCTCCGCTCTTTTGGGGATCGGTAGCCCCTAGGGAGGACAAGAGCTGGGGGAATTATTGAAGGGGAGCTCCTTTGGGAACGGGGGGGTTTGGACACCTCTAACCCCATAACTTCAACGGACTGTAACTCCGGTCCCCAGTAACAAATCACTCTGGTTTTTGGACTGACATCTGGGGACCGAGAACTTTAAAGTGGAAGTGCCGCCGCTCCACCGGGATCATCACGAAACCGCCACCCCTAGGTACTGGGATTCTGTGGGAATGTGGATGCTATGGAGGTGCCGGTCGGTCTGGAGGGGCGGGAATGGCGGGAAAATTGTGGGATTGTCCAGGGTCTTATCAAGATGAGCTGTGTGTATAAAAGGAGTGTTTCACAATAAAAGGAGTTCCTATTTCACCTGAATGCTAGTATATCTAGTTATTTAGGTGGGCTCCTGCTAAAATCACTTTCCTGGGCTACATAGCAGCCTGTTCCAGGCAGAGGAAGGACCCTCTGGCAGAACTACCTAGTCTGGGTAGCCGGAGTCTGCCACAGGGTGGGACCCCCGAGTACTGGTGCTGCCGGGCATCAGGGGTGGCTACAGGCTGTGGTCACTTGCCAGCTACACATCGCTGCAGTCGTCAGGGAAGAAGCAGGACCCGTTTGGCGGAGCTACCCAGTTGGGGTAGCCGGGGTATTAGTCACATTGGCTGGCAGCGGTGGGATCTGATGCTTCCACATGATTCCTGCTGACAGAGGAGAACGGCCACAGTAGCCGGTAACTATGGAAGTTGAATTTCTAAGTAGAGTACAGGAGGCGCTGGCCCAGCTGGACGTGCTGGAACAGAGGGTCCTGATCCGCCGGGACCTCTGGTGGGAGGCTCTTCAACAGGAGCGGGACAATGGAAAGGTCCTCCCACGAATGACACGAGGTTCCGGGTTCGGCGGACCGTGAGAGTGCTTTTCCTGGGAAAACAGCCAAAAAAAGAATGGCTATCTGTTCTACATAGACTGGTCCAGCAAGAGATGTGGGTGGACGGCGGCTATCGGGCCCTCCAATGGCTCGCTATGCAAGCGCAGCCATGGCTGGAGGATGGCTCACCCACAGAGGGCTTTGGCGGCCCTGAATTGATATTTACAAAAAGGTCAGAGGACCCACAGTTTGGGAGTGAGACGGACCAGGGTCTGGAGGATATCTCTGGGCTCCAAGAGGAACCGCTGGATCTCTTGGAGGAATCCTGGCTACTAGACAATCTGGATTTTATAACTGACCAGGAATAGGCACTGGTCAAGGAATACAAGATTCTGCTAGATCTCGTTAAACAGCGTGCCAAGGGTATACAGATCTGGGGTGCAGCCCTCTGGGATTCATGGATCTCGACCGTGGAGGAGAAAAAGGGAACCAGGGCTGCTGGATACCGATCAGCAGTCTGGCTCCGAGCTTATGGTCTTGGACCAGGGGGCCACCCTAGCAGAAGTGCTGGCAACAGGGCAGAGAGCCGCCGGCCTCTGCCCAGCCCCTGCAGCAGCTCCGGTAAACCAGGGAGAGGAGGTAGTCGCCCTCCCCTTAAACAGAACCCCTTGCACAGGGAGAAACGGATGTCGATAACTCTACCCAGCGGCAGAACCCCTTCCCGGGAGTGGAGACAGTCGGTCGGTCTCTCTCCCCAGCGACAGAGCCAGGTACAAGGAGAGGAGACAACCGGTCTCTCTCCCCAGCGGCAGAGCCATCCCCAGGGAGAGGAGGTAGTCGTCCTCCCTCTCCTTACACAGAACCCGTTCCTGGGGGAGGAGACAGTTGTTCTCTCTCCCCAGCGGCAGAGCCAGGAACAGGGAGCAGAGACAGTCGGTCTCTCTCCCCAGAGACAGAGCCATCCCCTGGGAGTGGAGGTAGTCAACCTCCCTCCCCTTACACAGAACCCCTTGCAGAGAGAGATGGATGTCGATAACTCTCCCCAGCAGCAGAACCCCTTCCCGGGTGAGGAGACAGTTGGGCTCTCTCCCCAGCGGCAGAGCCAGGAGCAGGGAGAGGAGACAGTCGGTCTCTCTCCCCAGCGGCAGAGCCATCCACTGGGAGCGGAGGTAGTCGTCCTCCCTCCCTGTACGCAAAACCCCTTCCTGAAAGAGGAGACAGTCTGTCTCTCTCCTCAGCGGCAGAGCTAGGAGCCGGGAGAGGAGACAGTCGGTCTCTCTCCCCAGCGGCAGAGCCATCCCCTGGGAGCGGAGGTAGTCGTCCTCCCTCCCCTTACACAGAACCCCTTGCAGGGAGAGATGGGTATCGATATCTCTCCACAGCGGCAGAATCCCTTTCTGGGAGAGGAGAAAGTTGGTCTCTCTCCCCAGCATCAGAACTCCATACAGGGAGCAGAGACAGCCGGTCTCCCTCCCCAGTGGCAGCACAGTTTCTCAGGGAGCTGAGGTAGTCGGCCTCCCTCCCCGGCAGCAGATCCCCTTCCCAGAAGGAGAGACAGCCCGTCTTCTCTCCCCAGTAGCTGGGCATGATCTCTACCCTTTTTGCGCCCAGGAGGATTTCTCACCGGGGGCAGACGTTGCATTGGGCAAGGAGGATAAAAGCTTATGCAGTTGGTGCCACATGTTTGGGCACCCGAGCTTTGCCTGCCCCCCCAAGGCGCAACCTCACCCTCAAGTCTGGGGTGGGAATACAGCTGGGAAACCGGCACTGGCTTTGTTTGTGGGTGGGTCAGGTGGGTACTCAACAGAGTGTCACAGTGGGAGGCAGTATGGCCATGGAATCTTAAGACACTGGAACTTGTGGGAGAGCAACTGTTTGGGAGCCGGCCTTGGCAAAATTGTTTGGTACTTTGCATCGTGTGGCTATCCCTGCGCCCAGGGTGCCTCAAGCGCAGGGGAGATGGAATAACCTTCTCCATCATCCGAGAAGTGGAGGGCCACCGTCGGACAGCCCAGGCCGACCCGTTAAGGATCTAGCCGGATCTGCAGAACTGGAAGGGGGGAGTTGTCACGGATACCAGCTGCAAGGGCTAAACCTCTACCCCCTACAACCTCACCCCTGTTGTTTCTCAGTGGTTTTGGGCTCCTCAGAGCAACCACAATCTCTGGAAGCTTTTTGTTTGCTTTTTGTTGGCTTGTTTTTGTGTTCTAAACTTGTGAAGAGAAGAGCTTGTCTATGACCAGGAAAACCCTCCTAGGCTGGCCGGGCTCCTGGAACTCCCGGTCAGGCGCCTCACAACGGACACCTGCCCAACCCCTCTAAGGCTGGCCATGCTCCTGGAACTCCCGTTCGGCCACAGAACAGCAGGACACCCGCTAACTTTACCCCTGGTCGCTCCAGTAGCCCTTTGCCCCAGAGCTCCGCTCTTTTGGGGATTGGTAGCCTCTAGGTAGGACAAGAGGTGGGGGAATTATCGGAGGCTAGCTCCTCTGGGAACCGGGGGGTTTGGACACCGCTAACCCCATAACTTCAACGGACTGTAACTCCGGTCCCCGGTAAGGTTTTTGGACTATGACATCTGGGGACCGAGAGCTTTAAAATGAGCCGCCGCGCTATGTAGGTGCCGGTAGGTCTGGAGGGGCGGGAACAGCAGGAAAATTGTGGGATTGCCCAGGGTCTAATCAAGATGAGCTGTGTGTATAAAAGGATTTTAAGACAAATTTATACATAAATGTAGTATTTCTAAAGGGTTCACATGCTTTTTCTTGCCACTGTATATTACCATAGTTATCACTGCTCCCCATTTATATACTTAATATGTAAGATCATAAGCACATCTGCCCCCTAAATTAGGTATGCATAAGGATGGTTTACATTTGGGGTGCCGAAAATAAATCGAAATTGTGATGCAGCCGTTAACAATGCTGCATCGATGCAGTGGAGATCCAAATCGATTCAGGGTCAGTGACGTCATGTGACCCCCGCCTCCAGGACCGACTCCACTTTGCCAATCTGCAGGTCAGAAAACTAATTCCTGCAATTCCAAAATTTCCAGCCAATAGGCAAACATGCGTGCTCGTAGTGGAAGAAGGAGTGAGTTCCCGGAAACTGCACCCGGTACGTTATCACCATCCTTCTGTCATGAAGACAACCAATAGGCATATGCGACGTTGGCAAGCATGGTAACACAGTGGTAGTGATTTTTGACTGTTCCTTGCCCATTTTTGTCGTGGGAGTGCGCCCTTGTATGACTGCTGTGATGGGAAGAAAGTATATGATTGACAGTGGGGCAAAGGAGGACTTGAAGTCTGAGGGAGTTTTTATGTTCGCTAGCTACAGGTGTACTAAAAAAAAAAAAAAAAAGGTCTCATCCATGTGTGTGCACTGTTACCTCCCAAAGCATTTATTAATCTCAACTAATAATAATGCACCTGATAGTATACTTCTGGCTTTTCCAGTGTTTGTTTTTCCATATGATCGTTTTAGGAAATCAGATTTCACTGATAATAAATAATTATTAAAGCTTTTTAATAACCAACTCCTGAATTGTTTTATTTATAATCAAAGTGTAGGGTTCCATCTGCCTGATTTGGATGCAGCCAACAAAAGGGGTGTACTGTCAGCTAGCATAAAAGTTAATTGCAACTTTATTGCACTTTTAAATTAAAAAACAAAGTAATATGGACATTAAAATATATTCATTCTTATTGTTAAAATGCTGTTATTATGTACCAACATTTTTTAAACACGCTCTCAAACATGTTTATGTAAATATCTCTATATGCCATTTTATCCCCCCTGTTATTTGTATATCAGCGTTGCGGAATCTGTTGGTGCTCTACAAATACCTGATAATAATAATCTAAGCCACTATTTTCTTCTTTATTATTCAGATAGGAGGTATTACTAAAATTAAATGATTTAGCTAGTCAGTCAGACATGACTCTTTATTATCATTATTTCAGGTAACTTCTAAACCCCTTAGTGACCACAGCACTTTTCAATTTTCTTACCGTTTGGGACCAGGGCTATTTTTACAATTCTGCAGTGTTTGTGTTTAGCTGTAAATTTACTATTACTCATTTACTTACCCACATATATTATATACCGTTTTTCTCGCCATTAAATGGACTTTCTAAAGATATCCTTATTTTCATCATATCTTAGAATTTACTATAAATTTGTTTTATAAAATATGATGAAAAAAATGGAAAAAACACACTTTTTCCAACTTTGACCCCAAAATCTGTTACACATCTACAACCACCAAAAAACACCCATGCTAAATAGTTTCTAAATTTTGTCCTGAGTTTAGAAAAATACCCAATGTTTACACGTACTTTGCAAATTATAGGGCAATAAGTACAAGTAGCACTTTGCTATTTCCAAACCATTTAAAAAAATGCGATAAAAATTTTTTTTTAACTTTACTAACTTTTTCACAAACTTTAGGTTTCTCACTGAAATTATTTACAAACAGCTTGTGCAATTATGGCACAAATGGCTGTAAATGCTTCTCTGGGATCCCCTTTGTTCAGAAATAGACATTTATGGCTTTGGCATTACTTTTTGGTAATTAGAAGGCCACTAAATTCCGCTGTGCACCACACTTGTATTATGCCCAGCAGTTAGGAGGTTAATTAGGTAGCTTGTAGGGTTAATTTTAGCTTTAGTGTAGAGATCAGCCTCCCACCTGACACATCCCACCCCTTGTTCCCTCCCTGGCCACTCTCAAACAGCTCTCTTGCCTCCCCCACATCACTATTGTCACCACTATCTTTAGTACTGGCAGAAAGTCTGCCAGTATAAAAATAAAGTTTGTTAGTTTAAAAAATAAAATAAAAAAAATAAAGATATATTTTTTGCAGTGTAGGATTCCCCCCTTACCAACCAACCTCCCTGAGCCCCCCAAAACAGCTCTCTATCCCTCCCCCCTCTATTTGCCATCTATTTGCCACCATTTTGGGTACCAGCAAAGAGTATGCAAGCTGGAAATAAGTGTGTTTCAGATTTGCCAACCTCCTGATTGCTTTATTCACCACCTGAGCAATCGATTAGGATATCTAAAAAAATACAAAGTGTTTGGAAGTGGCGCCAATCAAGGCTCTCTGAATATTAAGAATAAAAAGTAGTTTACTATGATATAGATATATAAATAAAGCAAATTGCTACAGCTGTAAGTTTGTAAGAAATAAAATACAATTTATTAATACATTGGATAATAATCGCAATCAATGGAAAATAAAAATTAAGTCACTATTTAAAACTTCAATCAGTCACTATCTGAGGACACCGGTGTCTACTCTAAAACTTCACTTATAAAATTCACTGAAAAAGTACAATTTGACCAAATCAATAAAACAATCCTTAGAGTTAGGTAAATTGAGATTAAAACATTAGGCAATGATAATAGCATCACACACTGTTCATGTCTTTACAAATACCGTTAACCAAGTCAGGGTTGGGAACTCAGACTTTAAGACTTGATGGTCTGGGTATCCAATTCCTAAAAATGTGTTTTTTGCTTGATACAAAGTATGAAACACTGGAATCTGATGTATTAAAGTCTGCTGTAATCAATGCTGAGGTTAAACTGCAGGCATCTAGTTTAAAACAATCAAGCACGCAGAAAGTTTCTTTCAATCAAGACAGCATCGGGTTGCTATCAATCATGCAGGTAAAAAATTCAGTGTCAGATGTAGGTTTTGAATTTAGCGGTTATTTAGACAGCTGTTCTTAGTTCTCTTTCACTCTGCCTCTTCAGCACGCCCTCCTACAATTCTCTCCTACCCGGAATTCCGGTGTGGGCTGTAACAAGCTACGGCAGGCAGTATTTCTCTTAAAAATCAAGTTGTATCGCTTTTTAATTTTCTTTTAAGTGTGCACACTTACAGTTTTCCGGTCTTCACTCCTACCGTCTGCTCAGCGTTGTGTTGTAATATTTCCTCTTGTGCTGGCTTGACGGTCCTGGGAGCCTCACAGTCTCTGTGTCTTATCCAAATGAACTGGGTACTGGTGTGGTTTCTACGCGTTTCAGCTCTCCAGGGAGCCTTTGTCAAGATACCCTCCACCAGCTGTGTTGCCTTTTTTATACTCTGTTTTAATAATTTCTTTGTAAGATTCCCTCTCCTTCCATCCAACGTTACTTTTTTAATTCCCCAAAACTTGAGGGCTCCTCTATTACCCCTATGGACCTCTTTAAAATGTTTATACAAGACCGTATCCTCTCTCTCATGCTCAATCGCAAGTAGATGTTCCCGTATACGGTCTTTTAGTTTTCGTCCTGTCTGTCCAAAGTATCTCAAATTACAGTCACATTGTAACATGTATATGATGTTGATATCTGTACATCTTATAATGTCGCTTATCTTTATAACCCTTCCATCTTTCTCAGATTTAACCTGTTTAAGTTTAGTGCTATTCTTACACGCCTTACATTGGTGGCAGGGGAAGAAGCCTTCAATCCTTTCTCCTTCTAAGGTCCTATAGCCTCTCTTACACATTTTAGTATCTCCTTTAAACTCACTGGGGGCTAATATTGATTTCAAGTTCTTTGCCTTTCTATAAATGAATCTTGGATTCCTTCCTAGATTCGGCCCTATTAGGGGATCTTTTAATAAAAGATGCCAATGTTTTTGGACTATATTTTGAAATAGTTTATGTTGTGCAGAATATGTTGTAATTACTGGTATATTGAGTATTTCATTATACCTTTCATTTTGGGGGTTTTCTCTTTTAACTAGTAGTTTTTCTCGATCTGTATTTTTTATATCCTCCACCATATCTTGGATTTTATTGGTGTTATAGCCTCTCTGTCCAAATCTTTGTATTAGTACTTCGGATTGTTCCTCGAAATCTTTAACATCCGTGCAATTCCTTCTAATTCTCATTAGCTGGCCTTTTGGTATATTATTTTTCCATTTACTATGATGGCGACTGGCCGCGTCTATGTAATTATTGGAATCGACTTTTTTAAAAAAAGTCTTTGTTTTCATTTCATCATTTTGTATCTCTATCTCTATGTCTAAATAGTTAATTTTAAGGTTACTAGACTCATAAGTAAATTGTAGGCCAAATCTATTGGTGTTTAAATCATCAATAAACAGATCTAACAGCTCCGTGTCTCCCCTCCAAATGAAAAACAGGTCATCAATGTAGCGTCTATAGAGCACAAGGTTCGCACCCCATGGGGACTGGTCAATGACCTCTCTTTCAAATATCCCCATGAATAGATTCGCATAACTGGGTGCGAACCTTGTGCCCATAGCCGTACCTTTTACCTGTAGAAAATATCCATTCTCAAATTTGAAATAGTTATTTCCCAGAATGTATTTAATACATTTTACCAAAAAAACTCTTCGAGTCTCTGTCATATTCGGGTCTTGTTTGAAAAAATGTTCAATAGCCTGAACTCCCAGTTTGTGTTCGATATTCGTGTAAAGGGAGCTTACGTCACATGTGACAAGTATAAAGTTTTTTTCCCATTTTATATCTCTTAAGACTCTTAGAAAGTGGGCCGAGTCTGAGATATAGGAGGGGAGTTCTTTCACATAATCTTGTAAAAAGAAGTCAATATATTGCGACATATTTGATGTAATCGAATCAATATATTATCGGGCGTCCAGGAGGTTCTTTGAGATTCTTATGAATCTTTGGCAAGAAGTAGAATATGGGGGTTCTGAAATTTTTGACTAAGAGGAAGTTATATTCCTGTTCAGTTACCAAATTTGCTAATTTTGCTTCGTCTAGCATTTCTTTCAATTTACAGTGATAATTATCACCTGGATCACTCAAGAGCTTTTTATACGTAGATGTATCATTCAACAATCTATAAGCCTCAGTTTTATAATTGGTGCTATTCATAATTACCAGACCCCCTCCTTTGTCCGCCTGCTTTATGACTATATCATCTCTAGACTGTAGTTCTTTCAAGATTGCCTTTTCTTTCAAGCTTAAGTTCCATTTCAGGTTCCTAGTTTGTTTAGTATCAATTTCCTCTAATTCTTGCTTCACCAATTTTTCGAAAGACTCAATATAATTTCCTTTTTCTTGTGTTGGAAAAAACTGTGATTTGGGTCTAAAATTCGTATGAATAAATTCTCTTTTTTCACCTGAATTATTGTTTATAATTGGGTTTTTCATAAAGTGTTTTTTAAGAGTTAATTTTCTTACAAATTGGTTAATATTTATAAAGTGTTCAAATTTGTTCATTACTGAAGTTGGGGCAAAGGATAGTCCCTTTTTTAAAACATTTTCTTGTGTCCTAGTTAGTTCTAGATTGCTGAGGTTGAAGATACCATGACTCTCTATATTTGTGGGTTTAACCACTGCAATTTGATAATTTACTTTGTCATTAATCATCGAATCTCTCTTGCCTCTCCCCCCTCTTCTCCCTCTCTTCGTCTTTTCCCTTTTGGTGGTTCGTGATTTCTGTTCTGACCTAATCCTAAAAAATCAGCGGATGTACTAGCCCTAGGGGGTGATTGATCTGTAGTTTTCAATATATTGAATCGAACCCTCCAATTTTGTTGTGTTTGTTCGCCTCTTCTATTTGAATCAAGTCTTTCTCTACCCCTGTTGTACCAACCTCGCTCATATTGTCTCTCTTCATTAAAATTTCTATCAGGTCTATTATCCTCTCTCTTCGATAGTCGGATTCTACTCTTCTGTGATAATCAGTTTTTATTCTTCTGTGATCTCTCCTAGATTGATTATAATATTGTTGATCAGAATTTCTATGATAAGTGTTATATTGATTGTTATCAGTATAACCCTGGGGGTCCCTGTAGCTCCTCTGATTCCTAAAACCATTTCTCCCCATATGAGGCCATTCCCTATTCTCCTCTGTTGTCTATCTATAAACTTTTCTTCATATTGTCTATTTTCCCTTTTTTCATAGTTGGTAGTTCCTCTGTTATTATCTGAATAATATGTATTTTTTGAACCTCCCTGGTTATGTTCTATTATTTCTAATGTCTGTTGGTTAACTTGTCTATTCTGTGATTTATTCTCCTTTCTTTTACTGAGTAGTGTATTCTTTTTTGTAACCACATTCTGTATTTCTTTTCCCTGTTCTTCACTTTTTTCTTCTGTTCTATAATCATCTCTATCCCTATTGAACTTTTTCCATTTATTATTTAAAAGGTCTGTATTCAGGTCTCCTAATCTTTTTATAATTTCACCCTCTTTTTCAAGGCATTTAGTATCCTTTTTCTTTGTATCAAAAATCACTTTGGATCTGGTTAGCTCTTCATTTATTTCTTTAAGTGCAATATTTCTTGCTTTAATAATAATTTTAATTAAGTCAGCTGAGGCCTTCTCTAATACCTCAAACCATTCAATTTGTAGATCTATTTTTAATTCGAATGTGCAGTCTTTTTTTAACCGTAATCCCCTAGGTATCATTCCTACTTCTATATATTTCTCCATAAACTTTAGTTCCGTTTTTATTTTTAATTCCTTAGTGAGTAAATCTTCTAGTGTGTTTAAAGTGGTACTAGCGTCTATTGTGGAGTTTAAAAGCGGGGTGTTTTGCAAATATTCATTATTTTCCAAAGAGACATCTATTGCTGATAGCAGTGTATCTCTTAGTTTAAATATATCCATCTTTAATGTATTAAAAAGTAGATTTTGGGTTAACTCCCTAATTTAGCCTTTATTAAATTTTTGGGGTATAATTATTGGTTATTCAGACAGAATGTGTCATATAATCCTAACGTCCACCTTACTCAAAAATCACACTGTGTCCTAATCTAATCTTAAGAATAGTCTTAAAGTCTCTTAAATACAGCTTACACTGGTGAAAAAAGTTAGACAAGTACAAGCAAAGAGTGTGCAAGCTGGAAATAAGTGTGTTTCAGATTTGCCAACCTCCTGATTGCTTTATTCACCACCTGAGCAATCGATTAGGATATCTAAAAAAATACAAAGTGTTTGGAAGTGGCGCCAATCAAGGCTCTCTGAATATTAAGAATAAAAAGTAGTTTACTATGATATAGATATATAAATAAAGCAAATTGGTACAGCTGTAAGTTTGTAAGAAATAAAATACAATTTATTAATACATTGGATAATAATCGCAATCAATGGAAAATAAAAATTAAGTCACTATTTAAAACTTCAGTCACTATCTGAGGACACCGGTGTCTACTCTAAAACTTCACTGATAAAATTCACTGAAAAAGTACAATTTGACCAAATCAATAAAACAATCCTTAGAGTTAGGTAAATTGAGATTAAAACATTAGGCAATGATAATAGCATCACACACTGTTCATGTCTTTACAAATACCGTTAACCAAGTCAGGGTTGGGAACTCAGACTTTAAGACTTGATGGTCTGGGTATCCAATTCCTAAAAATGTGTTTTTTGCTTGATACAAAGTATGAAACACTGGAATCTGATGTATTAAAGTCTGCTGTAATCAATGCTGAGGTTAAACTGCAGGCATCTAGTTTAAAACAATCAAGCACGCAGAAAGTTTCTTTCAATCAAGACAGCATCGGGTTGCTATCAATCATGCAGGTAAAAAATTCAGTGTCAGATGTAGGTTTTGAATTTAGCGGTTATTTAGACAGCTGTTCTTAGTTCTCTTTCACTCTGCCTCTTCAGCACGCCCTCCTACAATTCTCTCCTACCCGGAATTCCGGTGTGGGCTGTAACAAGCTACGGCAGGCAGTATTTCTCTTAAAAATCAAGTTGTATCGCTGTTTAATTTTCTTTTAAGTGTGCACACTTACAGTTTTACAGTTTTCATAGGGGTAATACAGGAGCCCTCAAGTTTTGGGGAATTAAAAAAGTAACGTTGGATGGAAGGAGAGGGAATCTTACAAAGAAATTATTAAAACAGGAAGCTGAATTCATTTACAACTTTGGGACATTACACCCTAAAGGTCTGAACAGTGAAATGGACATAAACTCTTTCATTTAACTAAATTATTCTTTGATGAGTATTAATATTTAACCTTAGAAATAACAAAGAGGGCGCCACATAGCGTGATATTGTAGATTCAAAGCCAAAATAGGTGAATAATGTAAAGGCTTACCAGAGGTAATGGCACCGTATGATAACCGGTGCTGACAGGCAGGCTAACACTTTCAGTGGCTAGCACACTGGGTGGTCTCCGGCAAGCTGTTCACAGGTGATGTTCAGCGTTTCTTTGATTGGCGTCTGTGCGGCTGAAACCTGAGACGCTGCGGTAGAGCAGATACTTTGATGCCTTATCCAGGAAGGCTCAAAGGGAGAACCAAGGCAAAAAACAAATTGACAACTTCCGTATAATTAAAATCAGTAAATTTTAATCCATAAAAACTGCTACGCGTTTCTAGACCATAAACCGGTCTTTTCTTCAGGCATACAAACAATGGATACAAATTTTTTAAAAATGTTTACCTAATATACAATTAAAAACGGAAGTTGTCATAGTTTTCAAAAAAGGACCAATGGGACATGAGTGAATGTTCTGAATCTTATTAATGTTGATTGGGCTCAATAGCCTGTGTGCTTCATTAACATTCGCAGCTGATATCCCAATGGAATGTTTTTGACTTGTACATCTTTGTCTGCTACATAAACTTGAATGTTTCTAAATAATACCTGCATTAAAATGTACAATAAAATGTTTGATTTTCAGATCTAAATACTATATGAATCATGTATGATTATGTTCATGCTTTATGTGATGTCATGTGAAAAAGAACATAAAATAGTTAAATAACAAATGTTTTGTATTTAAATTGACAGTGAAGTGGGTTAGGTTGTTCCGATTTGAACTATAAAAGGATATGCGTGGGAGTGTATAATGAAAAAAAGGATGGTATGTATTGATCATGAACCAGCAGTGTTGTTAAGGAAATAAAATAATTAAATTTGTGTCATATAGAATTGTAACATCTACGGCAAAATTATGCTCAATTTTGGCGTGATAGGCTATAAAAATTGGATATGATTGCAATTTGCTGAAAAAACAAAAAACAAAATCCTGGCAATAAATGGCAACAAATGAATTATATTCTATCTATCACTCCAATTAGTGTGAGGGGCTAAAAATTTATATAATATAGACTTGGATAAAGCAAGACCTACAGCTGTGGAAATCAATACACAGAGGTTCTTAGGCATGCATGTTTAATAAAAACATGTACGTGTAAATAACTAGTATATGTATCTGGTATTACACTTCTGTAATAAATAATTCAAGCGAAAACTTTTCTTTGTTTGACTATTTTTGATCTCATAATGTCTGAGCTTCTGTCAACCTACAGCTGTGGATATCTATACACAGAGGTTCTTCGGCATACATGTTTGATAAAAGCAGAAATTAATAGACAAAGGCGCATTACAGGGCATTTTAAACAAAGAAGAAAGGGAATTTTTGAAAATAGACAATCCTAGCATAGCGCATTATTACCATCTTCCAAAAATACATAAGGACAAAAATAACCCCCCCGGACGTCCCATCATAGCAGGAATTGGCAATCTGACTTATAATTTATCTTTCTACATTGACAAATTTCTACAGAAATTTGTCACTACACTTCCATCCTACATAAGAGACAGCACACATCTTTTACAATTATTACACAACCTCACCTTTACCAATGACAAGAAATTATGGATTACATGTGATGTTAGTTCGCTGTATTCAAACATCACACACAATTTAGGATTGATGGCAGTCTCACATTTTTTAGAACAGGACCCTTTCTTACCTGAGGACCAAAGAACATATATTCTAGAATGCATTAAATATATTTTACAACATAATTATTTTTTATATTTAGATCGCTACTATTTACAGACCAAGGGAACGGCCATGGGTACCAGGTTCGCCCCGAGTTTCGCGAATCTCTTCATGGGATATTTTGAGGAGATTTACATTCATCAAGCGAACCTCGGGGGGAGCCTGGTATTCTATGGCCGTTACATAGATGATCTCATTCTGATTTGGAATGGTAGCCCAGAAGCAGCAGAATCATTCATAACACATCTTAATAACAATAATATGGGGATTACATTCACAGCTAACATTCAAGCAGAATCAATAGAATACCTAGATCTGATACTCAGTTGGGGTCCCAATTGGACCATTATATCGAAAACATTTTTTAAGGATGTTGATAGCAATAGCTATTTAGAATATCATAGCAACCACCATAGAAGTTGGATTAACAACGTACCGTACAGTCAGTTCAGACGCATCAGGAGGAATTGTTCAGATTTTAACATCTTCCTTGAACAAAGTCAAATCATTTACAAAAGATTTATAGAGAGAAATTACCCGGTTCATATTTTAGATAATGCACTAACAAGAACAAAAAAACTAAACAGAAATGAGATTTTATCCAATAACAGTAAAAGCAAAAGAGTAACCAATTGTGCAATAAATCAAGATAAGACCATGTTTATCACACAATATAATAGCAACTTTCAAAAAATAAATCAGATAATATACAAACATTGGCACGTTATTCAAAGAGATCCTGTTCTAAAAAACATTGTACAAGATAGACCAAAGATAGTCTACAGAAGAGCACCTACCTTGAGAAGTAAATTAGCACCAAGTAAAATAGTCAAACATACCCAACAACGATTTAAAAATAATATACAAACTAAAAATGGGATATTTGGTCTGCAAGGAACATACAAATGCGGGAAAACCGGTTGCAATTCTTGCCAGTATATCAAACATGGTAGCAAATCTTTTAGATCCCACACCACCGGTGACATATATCCCATTCAGGGATTTTATAACTGCAATTCTTCTTTTGTGGTATACCTATTGGAGTGTATATGCGGCCTACAATATGTAGGCCGCACCTGCAGAAAAGTAAAAACAAGGTGGGGGGAACACTTGCGGAATTGCAAAAACTGCAAGAAAACCAAAATTAAACACAGTGTGCCAAACCATTGCCTGAGCAAACACCAAGGTAATCCATATACTTACAAATACACACCCATAGATTTCATTCCTAGGTCTGCAGATTATAACAGAACGAACAAACTCAGACAACGAGAAACTTTCTGGATCTTTAAGTTAAAAACACTTTTTCCTGATGGTTTAAACGCGAATCTGGATCTGGCGGCATTTAACTAACAATCAAACCTTTGACCTATGACACATATATTTCAACAATTATGCAGAATATGGCTATCATTAGGGCACTCTAAGTTTTCTACAATACATATATAATGGAATTTGCTCACATTCAATACAATTTTTTATCACTCAAACATCAAACATATCCTATAGACCGATGTAACAATTCAAATACATGTTCCATTTTATTAAACAATATATGGAAACATGGTTACATTAGGTGCACCAGATTAACACATTCCAGTTTACAATATTATTATCATGCAAATAGTCACCGACAAAAGGGACCACATTAGACATTAAACATGTTTAACTTTTTTGCACTCTTTATTTCAAAATACATCACATCAATTCTAATACCCTGAGATGACCTTTAAACCAAGTTTCCACTATATTGAATGGCTTCCATAAATTCTCACAACAGGGATTTCGAATGAATGACCTTATTCCATGCATAAACATTATAAACATTTTCACATAGAACAAGACCATCAAAATGTTGATACCAATATTTTAACAACAGTATCCCTAACTTCCACTGGTCATTAATTTTTCCAAACAAAAAACAAAAAATAAGAACATATTCAATAGACATTTTTCATCCACCTTTTTAGTTATAGAAGCCCAGATATTACGAGATGAAAATTAGTTAAACAAAGAAAAGTTTTACGCTTTAATTATCCATTATAGAAGCATAACATCAGAGACACACACAGAAATACTAGCTATTCATACTAACACATACTTGCTTTTATCAAACATGTATGCCGAAGAACCTCTGTGTATAGATATCCACAGCTGTAGGTTGACAGAATCTCAGACATTATGAGATCAAAAATAGTCAAACAAAGAAAAGTTTTCGCTTGAATTATTTATTACAGAAGTGTAATACCAGATACATATACTAGTTATTTACACGTACATGTTTTTATTAAACATGCATGCCTAAGAACCTCTGTGTATTGATTTCCACAGCTGTAGGTCTTGCTTTATCCAAGTCTATATTATATAAATTTTTAGCCCCTCACACTAATTGGAGTGATAGATAGAATATAATTCATTTGTTGCCATTTATTGCCAGGATTTTGTTTTTTGTTTTTTCAGCAAATTGCAATCATATCCAATTTTTATAGCCTATCACGACAAAATTGAGCATAATTTTGCCGTAGATGTTACAATTCTATATGACACAAATTTAATTATTTTATTTCCTTAACAACACTGCTGGTTCATGATCAATACATACCATCCTTTTTTTCATTATACACTCCCACGCATATCCTTTTATAGTTCAAATCGGAACAACCTAACCCACTTCACTGTCAATTTAAATACAAAACATTTGTTATTTAACTATTTTATGTTCTTTTTCACATGACATCACATAAAGCATGAACATAATCATACATGATTCATATAGTATTTAGATCTGAAAATCAAACATTTTATTGTACATTTTAATGCAGGTATTATTTAGAAACATTCAAGTTTATGTAGCAGACAAAGATGTACAAGTCAAAAACATTCCATTGGGATATCAGCTGCGAATGTTAATGAAGCACACAGGCTATTGAGCCCAATCAACATTAATAAGATTCAGAACATTCACTCATGTCCCATTGGTCCTTTTTTGAAAACTATGACAACTTCCGTTTTTAATTGTATATTAGGTAAACATTTTTAAAAAATTTGTATCCATTGTTTGTATGCCTGAAGAAAAGACCGGTTTATGGTCTAGAAACGCGTAGCAGTTTTTATGGATTAAAATTTACTGATTTTAATTATACGGAAGTTGTCCATTTGTTTTTTGCCTTGGTTCTCCCTTTGAGCCTTCCTGGATAAGGCATCAAAGTATCTGCTCTACCGCAGCGTCTCAGGTTTCAGCCGCACAGACGCCAATCAAAGAAACGCTGAACATCACCTGTGAACAGCTTGCCGGAGACCACCCAGTGTGCTAGCCACTGAAAGTGTTAGCCTGCCTGTCAGCACCTCTGGTAAGCCTTTACATTATTTACCTATTTTGGCTTTGAATCTACAATATCACGCTATGTGGCGCCCTCTTTGTTATTTCTAATTCACAGACACCTTCTACCCGAAGTCCAGAGGAGCCTCGCCGCCAGCACATTTCTATTGTTTCAAAAGACACAGCACCATTTCTTCATATGGACTAATAGGGTTTGTCCATAGACATTAATCACTTTTACTATCTGTTATCAACATATATATTTTGTCAGCGCACCCCGCTCACGGTTCCCCTAGGGGTTCCTATTTTTGGTTAATATTTAACCTGACTGCACTATAGTTATCATTTTGGGTACCGGCAGCTGTCTGCCAGTACCCACTTTGCAATAAAATTTGACATTTTTGTTTATAAATCCCACTTTTTCTGTAGTGTAAGCTGCCCCCCTCAATATTCTTCCCCTCCCCCTCTTTCAGATCCCTTTCCCAACATTATTCCCCCCTCCCTCTCCCACCACTTCTTGGTTAGTGATCGGGCACGCACACAACTTCCGCGCGCACCCGCAAGTCATTTCCCACTACTGGCCGGAAGTTCTCCAGCGATAGGCCGCCCACCCGCCTCCCTGCAATGGCTCCCACCCACCAACGATAGGCACCATCGCTGGCAGATGCAGAGAGGGCCACAGAGTGGCTCTCTCTGCATTGGTGGGTAAAAAAGGTATTGAGGCATTACTGCAATACCTTGAAAGCGGCTGGAAGCGATCACGATCACTTCCACGTCGTACAGGGTATGTCCTTGGTCGTTAAGTGAGTTTTTGTAGGACGTACCCTGGGGGTTAAAAAGAGAGATTTGTAATACATCTTGTTCCTTTTTTTTTATAGTGGAAGCATATAAATAAATTTGAATATATATATATATATATATATATATATATACACATACATACACACACACCGGTGTGTGTGTATATGTGTATATATATATATATATATATTTATATTTTTTTTTGTTATGCGCAGTTCATTCTGTTTACAGCATTTCAGTGCAATCTGTGTCTCAGTGTTATAGTCTGGAAAATTTTACTTCAGTAATTGTCACTATTTTATAGGTACTGTATTTTTGAATACTAATTGAATACTGTGCTGTGCGAGGGTTAAACTAAACATAACACTATTGCACCCCTTATATAATGTTAGTTCAAACATGTTTTCAAGTCTTTAAACACACTGGCAAGTGAAAAGAAAGCTAAAACTGCCTTGTTTCACTTTAAGGCGGTTTTCACTTTACAGCGGGGCTCCGGTCCCTAACCCGCTGTATGAGCGGGGTATACCTGTGGGACCCCCACATTTTTCTTTCATTATTTGGATGGAAGATACAATTTTCCAATTTACTTCTATTATCAAATTTGCGCCACTATTTTGTTATCCTTTGCTGAAGGGACATCATTGCACTACTGGCAGCCAGCTGAACACATCTAGTTAGCCAATCACAAAAGACAAATGTGTGCAGGCTCTAATCAGCAGCTAGCTCCCACTAGTTTAGGATATGTGCATATTCTTTTTCAACAAGGGATACCAAGAGAAGGAAGAAAAAACATTTGCTTATTTGAAATTCAGAGTAAGTGCATAGTCTTCTTATTATGTTCTTGTTAATTATGTAATTCTACTGCATTGAGTGGTACTTTAAAAAGAGGCATAAAACCCAATAGTTATACTATTAGTATGGTGGAGGTGTGCAGTGCAACATACTACTTCAACACACTTTTTAATATAAAGTGTGGTTTTTACAAATGGCTGCTTTACCCCTATTTGGTCTGGGTAGTAATCGTGATGCATCGCAGAATCTAATAGAATCGTTGACAGGATAATCGTAATCGAATCATGAGACTAGTGAAGATGCGTACCCCTATTTTACATCCGATAATAATTGTACAAAAACTGTAAAGGCCACTATCTGTAACATACTTGTAACTGTATTAGCTTGTACCTATCCTTTTAACCGTGCAGAATATGCTGCTGCTTTATAAATAAATTACATTATTACTACTACTACCCTTCCTCACTTGATTCTCTATAAATCAACTCTCCTCAAACATTTATTTTGCAATAAGTGGTTGCAGGTCGGAAGCCCTCGAAATGCAGGATCACTTATAATGTAAAAGCAAAAGGGACACGAAACCCATTATTTTCTTTCATGATTCAGATAAAGCATACAATTTAAGAAAGAAAAAAATAAAAATATTTCCAATTGACTTCTCTTATCAATTTTGCTTCATTCTCTTGGTATCCTTTATTGAAAGAGTAGCAATGACAAGAGGCATATATGTGCAGCCACCAATCAGCAGCTGGCTCCCAGCTCCTGAATCTACCTAAGTATGCTTTTCAACAAAAGAATACCAAAAAAACTCAGCCATATATATAATAGAAGTAAATTGGAAAGCCGTTTACAAGTGTATGCGCTATCTGAATCATGGAAGAACAACGTTGGGATTTATGTCCGATTAAGATCCCTGCTTCTTAACCTGTCTGCCAACTCAGAGATTGTGGAGTTACTGGTCTTAGATGACCGACAAGCCCTGCTCTTGCGCAATTGGTCGAAGGGGAGCAGGGCTGAAGAATCAATTGTTTATCCAATGTTAAAGGTGGGCTGCCTCACAAATCCTGAATGTGGCCGTTGAAACCTTGTCCACCTACTGCCTGTTATATGGGGCCTGATTGCAGTGCGTTAAATGGAACAAGTGAAATGTGGGTTCTATGTATCTATAAACACACACACACAATATATCAAATTATAAAATCACTGACAACACGAGGCTCTCTCACCCATAAGGCATCAGAAGGACGTCCAACATAAAGTCCAAAAGCAAGTGCACAGTCTTTGGTTTCTCAGCAAGGTTAAAATGTGAGGAGGATTTTGATGCTTCAGTAGAGTATTTCATGTGATAAAGTGTTGGTATTAGAAGGTGCATAAGGCTAAAAAAAAAAAAAAAAAAGTTATACTTATGTTTGTACGAACAACATGAATGGAATACGACAGATAAGCATATTACCACCACCATTCCCATCTAAGGAAACTTTTGTATTCTAGCAGAAATTTGATACCCAACTATAAACATAAGAAATGCGATGCAGTCAATATATATGCGTTTACTATGACTTGTTATACCAGCTGCAGAATATAAATCATATGGGAAATGGCTCATTTAAGTTTCTTTTTGTATACAAAACAGTTTCTAATTTAAACCACAACTCTATTAAATGGGCTAAGCTTGCAGGGAGGGCAGACCTCATTATCTTATCTCGTTATACATATGCAAAGCCATCATGTTTTTATCTCTGTCTGTATACACAAAGACCCATACTTAGGGCCAGATGATCTTAAAAAAATGTATCTAAAATGATCCTCCAGCACTGCAAGGTCCATCACAAGAAATTCTAGAAAAGCAACTACTGATGTATCTTTCTAAGGGGCATTCCCTGCATTTTGGAATGAGAAGGAAAGAATCACAGTGCATTACAGAGCTGTATGACATGAGATTATTTTAAATTTACTTTTGCCTTTTTAGGTTTTGTTAGTTAGACAACACATGTTGTGTTTCATTGCACTTAGATACAGCAGTGCATTTAGGATTGTGATTTTACAAATTTTGATTGTGCTTTAAATGCTTCATTTTAACTAAAACAAATTAGAATTATACTCTGTATATTTCGGCATGTCTTTTACAAACTGCATCATATTTATATACGTGAAATAAGCCAAACTGTTTAAGAAAGTGCAAGAGACAGGGGAGATCCCTGGGTGTGTCTGAAGCTCTCACAACATTTATTTGATTCTCTGGGCATGTTACACCTACAAAGTCTCACTGATTTGTCTTGTCTGCAGTATGATGCAAAGTTTGCTCAAAATTCACAATGTTCTTATTTGACTGACAGAAAAGTAATGTTACTAAACTAGATGCAAATGTAAGTTAGACTGTAGTGAAAACATTTCAGTTTCTTTTGTATTTGCAGTGAAATCAGTAAGGTCAGAACCCAATGAGAACTGCATGATGATTTCTCACTATGTTGGAGAACTTTGGAGAATCCGGACGTTAGAGAGAACCAGAAGAGTGATTGCTTTAGAAAATTTTTGCATTATATACACATAGCTTTTCTATAACCAGTACTGTTGTACTGATATTTTCAGTATAGGTGAGAATAGTTAAAAGCAGATATTTCAAATGACTTAATCAAATTAAAAGGAGCTATATGTAAATAATGTAGAGCGCTCCAGAAGAAGAATGGATAATTGGGAACACATTTAAAGGGATACTAAACCCAATTTTTTTTTTTTGTTTTGTGATTCAGATAGATCATGCCATTTGAAGCAACTTTCTAATTTACTCCTATTATCAATTTTTCTTCGTTCTCTTGAAATCTGTATTTGAAAAAGCAGGAAATAAGGTTAGGAGCCGGCCTATTTTTGGTTCAAAACCTGGGTAGAGCTTGCCGATTGGTTTGCTTCATTTAGCCACCAATCAGAAAGCTCTACCCAGGTGCTAAACCAAAAATGGGCCGGCTCTTATGCTTACATTCCTGTTTTTTCAAATAAACATAGCATGAGAACAAAGAAAAATTGATAATAGGAGTAAATTAGAAAGTTGCTTGAAATTGCATGCTCTGTCTGAACCATTAAAGAGAAAAAAAATGGGTTTAGTGTCCCTTTTACCCCTTGAGTGCCAATGACAGCTCTGAGCCGTCGCAAATTTTCCCAGTCAGGTGCAGATGACGGCTCAGAGCCGTTGCTAGCACTCACCCACATTGAGGGCAATCAGGGGGCTCCCATCAACTCCCACCCCAGCGATCGGGCCTGTATAGTGACAGGCATCGCTGGGGCTTCCCATTTCACGTGGTGATGACGTCACCGCACAACTTTATTTAAAATTTACAATGCACAATATAAGGAAAGGGGGCATGATGCTTAGAATCCTTTATCTCAGGCATCTAAGCAGCTACAGACCCCTAAGACCCAGTGTTGGAAAGGTAATCGCCTAACCTTTCCAACGGTAGAAGTCTGGGGGATCTGGAAAAATATATATATATATTTAAAATTAGTAAAAAAAAAAAAAAAAAAAAAAAACTTAAATCCAGCTTAGCACCCAGGTGGGAAATGGCCTAGCACTCAAAGGGTTAAGGGGAAAAAAGAAAATTGCAGAGCAATCACTCTAACACAAAAAAATAAATAAAACATTACTACAGATTCTGAAAGTTTATTATTCAATTATTTGATTAAGAGTCACATTATCAAAGTCCACTTTGTTCTCTAGGGAAGAAAGGAGCAAAGAGCTATCTCAACAAATGGTAAATGTTTAATTTAATATAAAAAATGACCTCACTTTGAGGTTGTAATATAAAATGTTTAAGTATTAAAGGGAGAGAAAGGGTAAAATAGATATGTGCATGAGTGCATTTCAATATAAAATAAAAGCATTTTTACAATATACTTCCATTATCAAAAATGCTTCTATTAAAAGATATTGTTTTGTGCAGCATACGCACATATCCCATGAGGGCCTATGCACAAGTATTCAGACACTACACCTTCTCAGAGAGCTAGCAGTAGTGTGTATTGCTTTTGAAAATGTAGTTTGTGTAATGCAATTCACTACAGACTCTCTGAGAAGGTTCAGTGTCTCTATACAGGTGCACAGGCCCTCAGAGGATATGTGCGTATACTGCAGGAAAAACACCAATAAAACTTTTACTAGATACATTTTTTATAATAGAAGTATATTGCAAAAATGCTTATATTGCAGATTGAAATGCACATTTTAATTTTGGACCCATCGCTTTATAAGGACTAAGCAACTTTCTAATTTACTCCTATTATCAATTTCTTTTCGTTCTATCTTTATTTGAAAAAGCAGAAATGTAAGCATAGGAGCCGGCCCATTTTCGGTTCAGCACCTGGGTAGCACTTTTCTGATTGGTGTCTAAATGTAGCCACCAATCTGCAAGCGCTACCCAGGTGCTGAACCAAAAATGTGTCAGCTCCTAAGTTTAGATTCAAATAAAGATAGCAAGAGAACAGAGAAAAATTGATAATAGGAGTAAATTAGAAAGTGGCTTAAAATTGCCTGCTCTATCTGAATCATGAAACTTTAATTTTGACTAGACTATCCCTTTAAGTGTACTAAAAAAATAAATCCAATATACTTTTTATTATTTGTGTTCTGCTCCTTTATTTTAACTGTGGGGGGAAAAAAGTGGGATCAAAACCCAGGTTTCTCTTATCTAAACTAATTGCAGAGTAAAATTATGAACAGATAAAATATGTAAAAAATGACTGTGAAATATATGAATGATCACAGAACTTGAAACCCCGTTAAATAGTTACTTTAACATTGCTACATTCAACACAATCATTGCTTGCATGCTTTAATTTGTCCTCATTTATAAAAAAGTGCGTTTTTTTACATAATATAGGAAAGCTAGGAGCTAGTAATTTGATTCGCTAGCAGTCACACTGTACACAGGCTGCAGCTATAAAGACAACTTATATTTCTAGGCTGTGCGCATGCGTACCTGTCTTGCTGAGGTTGGGGTCTGCCTTCCATTGCAGTTAGGAGGCTCGGGGCGAGTTCGCATTGCTTGTCAATTGGTAATCGTGGATAACCCATTTTTATATAAATTATTGTAAAATTCTGTAAGGACAATGCAAATATGATTTTAGAGTATTGAAATAAAATATTGTTAAAGAAATAAACAAGAAAAAAAAAGTTGAAACTGATTTATATTGATCATAGTTTACTTATAACTAGAGGCAAACAATGGTTTTATAGAAAATGACAGAGCATTAGTCATATACAGGTAGCCCTCATTTGATACATCACTGACAGCATACACCCACAGTAGGACATCAGAAAATCACAAAACTATCACAAAAAATCTGTGGGGGCTTTTTGAACAGTATATTGCAGTGTTCTCCACAGAAAATGTTGCCACCTGGCATTATTAATTAGCCGGTGGGGGGTAGCGTAATCCTTAACAATATTATAACATTTTCTGCTATTTATAAGTGTTACTTAAGCTATTAAAAGCACAAATTAATCGCATAATTTAACAAATTTAATGATAATTTATGCAGCAAACATTTAAATAATTTAGTATTAGCTCATTTGGCTTACATTTTAGCTTAATATTGGCTTAAAGTGATGGTAAATCCTAGCATTTGTGAAACGCTAGGATTTACCATTGGAACAAATAAAGGGTACTTCATTCATGACGTATAAAATACTTCATGCTGAAAGCTCCTTTATTTGTTCCAAGCAATCACTGCACTGAGCTGCTAAGGCAGCCAATCGGCAGAACGCTATTTTTGCTATTTGGCTAAGAGGCGACGTTTCCGCCTCTTAGCCAATAGCCATGCGGGAAATACAGCTTGGCGCCACAATATGACGCAATAGTGGTGTTTCCATTAAATAACTCCTGGTTCCTGCAGCTCTCAGACTAAAAGTTGCCTTTCAAAAATTATTTGATGAACCTAGCAGTACGTACAAGACATCTGAGATTACCTGACCCGAGCAGAGAGCTTTAGATCATCCGGCCCCCAGACAGATTTACATGACACAAAACTCTCAAAACAGCCACATTTGACAGTGATGAAAGAAATAAAAAGAGCTCTGTTCTATAAGGCTGCATTTTTTTGCAAATTAAATTAATTTTATTATTCAATCAGTCAAAAATAGCTGTCATAAAAGATAAATTACTGTGAAATGCTAAACTTTGATGAATTAACAGTAACATGAGAAGCTGGTAATGCGAAACTTGAAGAGTGATGCAAAACCAGTAAAATCCAATGCTGAGAGTTTTTAAGAAAGTAATTAAGCATGTAAAAAACTGGCAAATCCAAGTAAAAGGCATGTTTTGTTTTTTTAGGTAGAATGTGCTAGTGTTTCTGTAAAGAAGATGATATTTCTGTATAAACCAGAATAATGTGTTTAAACCAATACAGAAAACAAAATAATTTTAACCCTAGCTACCATAATGATTGTATTATAATTTACTAGGCATGTCAGCAAAATAATTCAGTAAAGAATACCAGGTTTGCCATATTGAATTCAGTGATGACGTGACAGATACCTTCCACCAAGAACAAAAAAAAAAAAATCGGTAAAAAGTAAGTAGTGGAAATTACATTATAGATGATGAATAATTCACATTTGTAGCATGTGAATCCAGTTTGTAATATACTTGCAAAAATGCATCTGTTAAAGTAATACATTTACATGCTAAGAATGGAATGAGTGTTTGCTGACCTCACACACAAACACTCTTAATGGCTTCACCTTGAGGCCATAAAAATGTATCAGCAGAAGTTTGGATAAGTGCAAAGTTTTATTGTCAATAAAGCAGTGGGAGCTGCCATGTTGTAAACCTAGGTTTCCTTACCTGCTGAGGCCAATTAGGGACAGCTATAAACGGGTCACTTGAGTGTGCAACTAATGTCAGTGTGGAATATAACAGTGAGGTCTGAAGTCTGCAATTCTACTTTTAACAGGAACTGTTAAAGTTTTTCTTACTATAATTAAACATTTTTATTACAGGTGATTAATATCTCTTTAAAATGTTGTTATCAATCTAGCAATTAGATTAACCTCTTCCCGCCGTTAGGACGTATGCTGGGCTTTAGCGCCGTTAGGATGGCATGGAATGTCCTAGCAGTTTGGCTGTCCTGAAGCCATAGCCACTTGCACAATGGAATCGCGGGCTGGAGGGCGTGCCTAGCATCATAGGCACTCCCCCCCTGACCCGATCCCCTCATTGAAATCACATGATCGCATGAATTCAATTTTTCCTTCGTTTTTTCCGATGTAGACAAATAAGTCCTGGCAGGAAGGGGTTAAACAGAAGCATGTTGTGCATTTCTGATAAAATATTTTAAAATAATGTACAAATTGTAAGTTCAGAATAAATTATACTTTTTAGTTCCTCTCTGTCACAATCAAAATAAAAAAAAAATAAAAAAATTGGAGAAAACCAAGATTAAAATCTATATTTAGTTTAAGGAAAAAAATTAAAATATATATCTCTCTCCCTTTCATTATTGCCTACATACTCATCTAAAATAAATAGAAAAAAAATGAATTTGAGGTGTATTATAGCAGAGCTGCCTACTTTACTTAGCAGACTGAACATTTTGTTTGAATTTGTCCCAAAAAATCCGCAAGAACAATTCATAAAGGGTTAGAAGCGTGACATTTTAATTTACTTTGTTAAACAGCATACCTAGATAGGCCCAGGAGCAGTAACACACTACTTTGAGCTACCTGTTGATTGGTGGCAAAATGCACATGCCTCTTGCTTTTGGCTCACCAGATGTCTTCAGCTAGTTTCCAGTAGTAGGTTAATGCACTGAAGCAGACTTTAACTATGAGTTTAAACCCTTTGTAGGAGTTAAACAAAATTATATGCAAGCTATAGTGCAGTAACAAAACAGTCTAACATATTAGAGCAGGGCACAACAAACCCAGGCACCAGGGATCCACTGATGCCTTACAGAGCGAGAGATAGAGAGAGAGATATAGAGATAAAACACAAACATACCGTCACAAAAGAAACAGCAGCAGGGTCCTGGTATTGCACTAGCAAGGTCTCCACTGGTAGCTGTATCTTGGGACGACTCTTGATCCGTTTATTTAGGTGAACAAGGAGCTCCATTACCTGAAAGAAGAAGTATACTGATATTTGAGATAGATATATAGATATAGATGTATATTTTAATATTACATATACACATATTTATATAAAACAACATTTTAGCCAATCAATACAAAGAGTTACTTTTTTTTTTTTTTTTTATAAACAAATCTATTTAACAGCCCTCCAGCGAATTAATACAGAATAGGTATGTTACTCTACAATGAAGCAGTGTGTCGCATACACCAGAGGAAGATAGTAGGCACTGCTCCACCAACTATGGGAACTGGTAAGCTGGAAGAAGCAAGCAACCAAGACGTATAGGAGGTTAACCCCCCATCGCTGACGGAGCTGTGGCATCTCATAAACATATGTATGATCACAGAGATAACTAAGGTCCTTTGAATGAGGCCAATCTTACAACAGCTTGAGATTATTGAGCTGGCCACAATCGCATACATTATTTGGAACTTTCCAAAAGACGCTTATTATGCTTGAGACATTCCTAATGATCACATATTCAGTCAAGAGTGGAACTACCATTGGTGTAGCAGCACCAGGGCTCAAGTGCTGAGGTGGGGAGCAACAGCCAGTCTATACAAAGACGTGGTCCGAATGCGTACAATCCTAATGGAGGGAGCCTTTTGTTAGTGCAGGTCAATTATCTATCTATATACCTACCTATCTATCCTCAAAATCATCATACAGAGCAGCATCTATATAATTATTGTTGCTTACAACTAAGTTACCGGGGGGGGGGGGGGGAACGACACAAAAAAAGTGCACCATGGCCCTTTGCTGAGTAGGTCTGCTACTTTGCTGAGTTCAGTGTACTTACCAGGGTGGATTCTTTTTTTTTTTTTTTAATTTTTACACCACAGGCTCTTTTTGATAGGTAAAAATGGATGCTGATAGTACCTATGTAAGATTTGCTGCAATAATACAAACCAAAGAAGGCTGAACTAGTTCTTCATTTTTCTTACAATCATTTTCAGAAGTACAAGGTAAAGAGCATAATAACTTATAAAGCATTAAAGCATTAAAGCACAGGTGACAAAAAAAGAATACCATAAGAGAGCACACTACATACAAACACACTACATATAAATATACCAATGGGAATCATGTGCACTGCTGAGTGTTTGTAGAACCTTCATTACAAACATTTTTGTCAGTGAATTTTGTTGTAGTTTGTCAGTAGAGCCAATGAGGTGCACGCACTCTGCTTTGCTTACTAGCAGCATGACGGGTCTTGCAGCCCTACTTGCATAATTAATCTTACCGCAAAGCAGATTGTCATAGCATAATCTTCTTACTTTCCATGAGGCTAGCAATATATAAGGTACCAAGGGGTGCGTTAAACGTATGTGTGTGTATGGGGGACTCATACTGAAATGTATCAAATGTAATGCAGATAAGGAGTGGTACCAAGCCTGTCCTACAGCAGCCACTTACACAGACGAGCCCACATCCACTACAAAGACTTTTTTTTTAGTGAGACACTTATTTTAACCTAGGTATGTGGAGAGATTTCCACTGTTTTAGTGACACAGCTACGCCATCTGTGCAAGTCATTGTTAAAGACTTACCTTCTTCCGTACACCTTCCTGGGCGCTCGATAACTTGAGCAGCACTGGAGGCAGGAACTTTGAAATAATACTCTGGAGCTGTTCATCTGTTTCTGCATGTCCAAGGCGCAGGAACACGCGCTCAAGTTGATCTAAAACAAAGCCATTGAAATCAGGGTCAATATAGCAAGATTACTTACTCTAATGTGATTTACACTTATTTAGGGGTCTTAAAAATAAATCTATTATGGAATATTAAAGATATTTGACAAGCAATTAATGAATATTAAAGATTCGATAGGTCATTTTTATTTGGACTCAACATACTGCCCCTAGAAATAGCTGCTTTGTGGGTAGGGAGAGAAGCCGGATGGAATACTCAGGCCTCCTTTTCATACCCAATCTGCCAGGGATAAGTTTAATGCATATACAACTTTGGCAGAAGGAAATGCATAAATATAAGTTTATAAAACTCAGAAGCCATTTAGAATATTAAAAGGGACATAAAGCCCATTTTTTTTCTGCTATCAACTTTTCTTTGTTTTCTTGTTATCCTTTGTTGAAAAGAAGTAAAGTAAGCTTATGAGTGTGCACGTGTCTGCAGCACTATATGGCAGCAGTTTTGCAACAATGTTATACATTAGCAGGAGCACTAGATAGCAGCACTATTTCCTGTCATGTAGTGCTTCAGGCATGTGCACGCTACCTACCTAGTTATCACTTCAACAAAGAATAACATAAGAACAAAGCAAATTTGATAATAGAATTACATTGGAAATTTTTTTTTAAAAATTGTATTCTCTTTCTGAATAATGAAATACAATTTTTTGGGTTTAATATCCCTTTAAGCACTGTAACAAAAAAATAAATGTACGTCAGAGCTTGATAAATTAAAAAAAAAAAATAGAATCTAGCTATGCATTTATTTAGGAACAAAGCAATGCTTTTGTGTATAGATAATCAGTGTTCAACTGAGGACCACACGGCTGATTTTACCGAAATCTATTAAAGGGATACTGAACCCAATTTTATTCTTTCATGATTCAGATAGAGCATGCAATTTTAAGCAGCTAATTTACTCCTATTATCCGTTTAAGCTAAAATTAGCTATTAGATGTTGTCAATTTTTGTTGCCCATATTATCACTAAATCAATTAATGTTAGATTCTGCAATTAAAGGGACATTAACCCCTTAAGGACCGAGGACGTACGCCGTACGTCCTTGGTATTGGAAAGCGGTGAAAGCGATCCTGATCGCTTCCAGACGCCTTCCGCTTATTGCAGTGATGCCTCGATATCAAGGAATCCTGCAATAACCCTGCTTGGCCATCCGATGCAGAGAGAGCCACTCTGTGGCCCTCTCTGCACCGGACATCGATGGCCGGTATCATTGGTGTGTGTGAGCCGACGTGGGAGTCTCGTGGGCGGCCATCGATGGGCTGTGTGATGTGGAGGGGGGCGGGATCCGCTACACTACAGAAATTTTTTAGTCCAGAAGTGGGAGAAAGGGGGGTGGGAGTTTGCCCTACATTATACCGTAGGGTACTTGGAGGGGAAGCTACACTACAGAAAATATTTTTTTTTTTTAAAACAGTTTTATTCTAAACTGGGTACTAGCAGACAGCTGCCAGTACCCAAGATGGTGCCCATTAAGGTAGAGGGGGAGGGAAGACAGCTGTTTGGGAGGGATCAGGGGGTCTGATGTGTCAGGTAGGAGGCTGATCTCTACACTAAAGCTAAAATGAACCCTGCAAGCTCCCTACAAGCTACCTAATTAACCCCTTCACTGCTAGCAATAATACACGTGTGATGCGCAGCAGCATTTAGTAGGCTTCTAATTACCAAAAAGCAACGCCAAAACCATACATGTTTGCTATTTCTGAACAAAGGGGGTCCCAGAGAAGCATTTACAACAATTTATGCCATAATTGCACAAGCTGTTTGTAAATAATTTCAGTGAGAAACCTAAAGTTTGTGAAAAAGTTTGTGAAAAAGGGAACAATTTTTTTTTTATTTGATCGCATTTGGCGGTGAAATGGTGGCATGAAACATACCAAAATGGGCCTAGATCAATACTTTAGGTTGTCTACTACACTAAAGCTACAATTAACCCTACAAGCTACCTAATTAACCCCTGCACTGCTGGGCATAATACACGTGTGGTGTGCAGTGGCATTTAGCGGCCTTCTAATTACCAAAAAGCAACGCCAAAGCCATAAATGTCTGCTATTTATGAACAAAGGGGATCCCAGAGAAGCATTTACAACCATTTGTGCCATAATTGCACAAGCTGTTTGTAAATGATTTCAGTGAGAAGCCTAAAATTTTACGTTTTTTTTTTTTTTCATTTGAACGCATTTGGCGGTGACATGGTGGCATGAAATATACCAAAATAGGTCTAGATCAATACTTTGGGTTGTCTACTGCACTAATGATAAAATTACCCCAAAAAGCTCCCTAATTAACCCCTTCACTGCTGGGCATAATACACGTGGTGCGCAGTGGCATTTAGCGGCCTTCTAATTACCAAAAAGCAACGCCAAAGCCATATATGTCTGCTATTTCTGAACAAAGGGGATCCCAGAGAAGCATTTACAACCATTTATGCCATAATTGCACAAGCTGTTTGTAAATAATTTTAATGAGAAACCTAAAGTTTGTGAAAAAATTTGTGAAAAAGTTAACAATTTTTTTTTATTTGATCGCATTTGGCGGTGAAATGGTGGCATGAAATATACCAAAATGGGCCTAGATCAATATAGGAATATTCAGAGATTCCAGACAGATATCAGTGTAACAATGTAACTAGTGCTAATTTTGAAAAAAAGTGGTTTGAAAATAGCAAAGTGCTACTTGTATTTATTGTCCTATAACTTGAAAAAAAAGCAATGAACATGTAAACATTGGGTATTTCTAAACTCAGGACAAAATTTAGAAGCTATTTAGCATGGGTGTTTTTTCGTGGTTGTAGATGTGTAATAGATTTTGGGGGTCAAAGTTAGAAAAAGTGTGTTTTTTCCATTTTTTCCTCATATTTTATAAAAAAAAATTATAGTAAATTATAAGATATGATGAAAATAATGGTACCTTTAGAAAGTCCATTTATTGGTGAGAAAAACGGTATATAATATGTGTGGGTACAGTAATCGAGTAAGAGGAAAATTACAGCTAAACACAAACACCGCAAAAATGTAAAAATAGCCTTGGTCCTAAACGGACAGAAAATGGAAGAGTGCTGTGGTCATTAAGGGGTTAAACACTTTGAGATGGTAATAAAAATGATAAATCATATATATATAAAAAGTATGCAATATACTTTCATTATTTATTTTTCCTGTAATTCCATTCTGAAATTGTGAGCTTTTCAGTTTCTGTTAGGAATGGAAGTGCAGAACACTTATATTCCACACAGCCATTGGCTTCACACTCTAGTCACCTGTTTATAACTGTGCCTAACTGGCCACAGCAGAGAAGGTAACCTAAATTACAACATGGCAGTCCCCATTGTTATATAGACAATAAAACTTTACAATTATTTTGTCAATATTTAAACAGCTAATGAAACTTTAAAAAAAAAAGTACATCTACATGTTATTCTCAGACTAATCTTATCTTTGAATGCATCATTCTATCTAGCATTTATTTAGTGTTTAATGTCCCTTTAAATTTGTGGTTAGCATAGAAAATGTTACAATATTGCAAACACTGCACTAATTTATACAAAAGAAGTGATAAAATATGTTAAAAAAGAAATGAATGTTTGTAGACAAGTGATACTAAAATGTACTCTATTTACTGGCTGTTAAAAAAGGGACAAACCTACATATCACTTAAATGAAGAAATATTTACTAAACACAGAAAATGACATTCATTTTGGAATAGTCACTTTTAACTTGAGGAAAAACTGGGAGTATAAAAAAAGAAGCTTTTTTAAAGGGACAGTACGGTAAAATTGTGTGTATTTTAATGTATATGTGATGCATTTACAAATATACTAGGAACAATTACTATAGAGCAGGGTTCTTCAAACCACTGGTTGGAACCCATTACTCGGTCGCAACACCATGTTTAATGGGTGGCGACTTGTGTGTTGTTTAAAGGGTGGTGACTTGTGTGTTTTGTCGGAGAGTGAGTGTGGTTTTGTGTGTGTGCGCGCTGTGTGTGTTATTACCTTTAACAACAGTTTCAAGTTTGACTACAATCAGGTATAAAGTACACACACATTTTAGTCACTTTGCTGCTATTTTGTTGCATAGTACTTCAGAAATTTTCATACCGAGCATAAAAATAGGATTGTGAAGGTTTGTGGTATCTTGGGGGGAAAAGTTTGAAGAACATAAAGTGTGGATAATACTTATACAATTTGGTTATATCAAGAATAATGTGATGAGAAAAATGCTACATATCTTTTTCTGGGCCCTAGGGGAAAATAAGCCAAATGAAAGGGAGCAATGGAAAATAAATAAAAGTATTTATATTATCTTGCACTGATAGTCCCGTGTGAGGATCTGTTGTAAGTGAAAGAAAAGTATACACTTAGAAGTCTGTGAGATGTAGCAGGTTTTGTAGTAATCTCAGGTTAACCCCATCTGTGCTGGGTGTAATGTGGTCATGTCTGGCTCTGCTTGTTGGCGTTCAGTTGGTGCATGCCCCCCCCCCTTTTTCAGATGGAATATTGTGTGCAGTGAAACCCCTTTTTATGGAGACATTTACTATGCAAATCTTAAGACCACCGTTGACACGAGTAGGACTATGATTGGTCACTTAATTATTCATTATTACAATTATGCATAACAGAAACTTAACATTTATTTGTATAACCAAGAATTATCCTATAAAGCAAGGTGTTGCTTTCCTGCAATTATAATATATATATATATATATATATATATATATATATATATATATATATATATATATATATATATATATATATACTAAAAATTTGATAAATTTACTATCTTATAAATGAATGTCCTTGTTTAGTGATAAGGTTGGTCACTTCCATTGTTTTCTCAGAAAAACATCTTGCATCGGTGGTACTGTAGACCCCTTATTATAAGCTAATGAAAAAAACTGTACAATTCCAAATTCTTTTGCTACTAGTGGAAGCAAGAAAAATAAAATCTATTAAATCCGGATGCTACATATGAGTATAAAAGAGTATGAATATATATGATAAAAGAAAACAATCTGTGTGATTATATTTATCACATCTTAGCAAATCTCTTTTCTGGGTTTTTGTACCACCAGCAGACCCTAACAAGACCAAGCATAAGTTTTTAGTTAAAGGGACACGAAATCCAAATTTTTTCTTTCATGATTTAGATAGAGCATGCAATTTTAAGCGACTTTCTAATTTACTCCTATTATAATTTTTTCTTCATTCTCTTGCTATCTTTAATTGAAAAAGCAGGAATGTAAGCATAGGAGCCAGACAATTTTTGGTTCAGCACCTGGGTAGCACTTGCTGATTGGTGGCTACATGTCTGCTTACATTTCTGCTTTTTTTAACTAAAAAGATAGCAAGAGATTGAAGAAAAAAATTATAGAGTAAATTAGAAAGATCCCTAAAATTGCATGCTCTATCTGAATCACGAAAGAAAAAAAAAGTGGGTTGTGTGTCCCTTTAGCAAAATAATAGACAGATTTAAAGATACAGTTTATCCATCTACTATGCTAAACAGCACAGATACATTTGTACCCTGTCATTGATATTAAATAATGTAAACAAGCTATATTTACTCAGAATATTGGTGCACAGGCCTTCACAGGATGTGTGTGTATGGTGTAGAAAAACTAATTTATTTTACTAGCAGCCTTTTTTCTAATGGAAGTATATTGCAAATATGCTTATATTTCAAATTAAAATTCATATCTCATTTCATAGCTCTATAAAAAAAAACACTGGTTTTGGTATGTGTATATATATATATATATATATATATATATATATATATATATATATATATATATATATATATATATATATATATATTTATATTATTTTAATTTTTTTTTGTGTCAATCAACAGATTAAGAACAGGAGCTGCACAAGGTGCTAAATTTTGGACTGAAGGTCACATTCAAATTCTTAAAAGGGCCATAATACCCAAATGTTTAAACACTTGAAACTGATGCAGTATAGCTGTAAAAAGCAGACTAGAAAATATCACCTGAACATCTCTATGTAAAAAAGAAAGATATTTTACCTCAAAATGTCCTAAGTATTCACATCCCATTTGTGAAGGACTTTAAGCAGCATATCAGTATGTCTTTCCCAGGACAGCTAAGGGGTTGAGCCTCGTGTACTCTCGTTATTTCCCTATTCAGTGTAAGGAAGTTTACTATGAAATCTCATGAGAGTTAAGTCAAATCTCATGAGAGCACAGTAAAAGAGTTCATGACCTCAGCACTGTTGATGCTGTTCATTTCTTAATTTTTTATTTTTTATTTTACCTGTAGCTGGGAGCAGCTGAGTATAACTTTTTACACAGAACTTACTCTGCTGAGCTGAGGAGATTGTGAGGTAAAATATCTTCCTTATTTACATAGAGATGCTCAGGTGACATTTTCCTGTCAGCTTTTTACAATACTGCATCAGTTTCAAGTGGTTTAGCATACGAGTATTATGTCCCTTTAATGAAATATAAAGTGATGTGTATGAACACTGTATTGGGAGCATTTTTACAAATTACTTTTCTAAACCCAAATGTTTCCAGGGATAACTTTCAACATGCAAAGCATAGGGTCTTATGTGTATTACTCAATAGTGCTGCTCTGGATGTAGGTAATACTAAACACTACAATACACAGCCCTAACACAATTACCATTAGACTGTCTATTTAAAGTGTCAGTAAACCTTAAAAATAATGTTATATAATTCTGAACATTATATTAGCCAAACTTTATAAAACATAATATTCCCTTTGAATTTTTTTTAAAAATGGCTGTTTTACAGACCCGCTCTCTGTACTCTTCTGAGCGGGTCTGTTTTTTTCCCACAGCGCATCGGGCCAGCTGTATAGTCACAGCCCGGCCCGACAGCGACATGACACTAAGTGCAGCTCGCTCCTGCTCTGTCTGACAGCAGGAGCGTGCTGCACTGTGTATAATGGCGCGGTCGGGCCGGGCTGTGACTATACAGCTGGCCCGATGCGCTGTGTGTAAAAAACAGACCCACTCAGAAGAGCGGGTCTGTAAAACAGACGTTTTTTAAAAAAAAATTAAAAAGGATATATTATGTTTTACAAAGTTTGGCTAATATAATGATATATAATTCTGCACTATGTGCAGAATTATATAAAATTATTTTTAAGGTTTACTGACACTTTAAACATCACACACACGAGTAAAGAATGAGGCTTTGCAATGACAGTAAAACAAATTTCTCTTCTTTACACACTTCTTACTATACAGCGTTTTTTCAGTGGTATTGCATAATATTTAAATGAGTGCTGCTGTTTATCACAATACAGTGCTTGCACAGTTATGTATCATCATAATGGATCCTAAATAATTATGTATATGGCAACATTATTGTAAGATCACATAGAAAATACAAAGTATGCTGTAATCATATAGTAACAGAATGCACAACTAGCACATTACATCACTTATTCCATAACTGATTTATTATACTGTTTAAAGGGACATAAAAGGTCAAAAGAAAAAATGTGAATGGGTGCATTTCAAATTGAAATAAAAGCATTTATATAATATACTTTCATTAGCAAAAATGCTATTACTGTTTTTATTTGCAGCATACGCACATATGCTGCAAGGGCCTGTGCACCAGTATTCAAACACCATGCCTGCTCAGAAAACTGCAGTTTGTATTGCTTCTAAAGATATCATTTGTGTCATACAGGCCACTGCTGACTCTCTGAGAATGTGTGGTGTTTGAATACTGGTGCACAGGCCCTCACAGGATATGTGCGTATGCCGCAAAAAAAAACAGCAATAACTTTTACTAGAAGCGTTTTTGCTGATGAAAGTATATTGCAAACATGCACATTTCATTTTTGACCTTTCCATCCCTTTAATGGTATATGTCAATTACTTATGTTGTTACCAGTCTCTATTTGCAACAAAGATAAAAGATGAGAAAACAACTTGTTTTAACTTACTAAATTCACTTATTTAATTGTAACATAAAAGTAGTAAATACAATGTTTTATTTATGTTTTATGCCAATGTAGATTTGGATTTGACACATTGTTTTTCCATACCCCAAATTAGTAAAGCATAGCAGGCAAATGGCACTAACTACCACACATAAACCCCTTTTTTTGCTGGGGTCCCCAAAATATTTCGAAGAATTTCTGAGTTGAACATACATTTCACACACCCCTACAATGATAAAAAGATTGTATGTCTCAATACAATATAACTACATAACAATAACTGATGTACCAATGCATTTCATTTGGTAAGATTTTCTGCAGATCATAAATGGTGTCATAGTTGAAATCTATTAAAAAACAAATATATACCGTATATCACTTCGCTGCCACTACCTTAAGGTCACCTAGTCTGTTTATTGGAGACTGACAGCTCTGCTACTAATACTAGATGCGGATGTGAGTTTCACTTCCAGCCCATGACAATGCAAGTCCTACAAAGGCCTGGAAATCTTGCCCAAGAAAGGAGTACACCCTAGCTCCACTTGACACAACCTAATGTCCCTCCATATACACTGCCCACAAACACAGCACAGCTAGGCTACAGCCCCCACCTCCAAATGTCTAATGGCACAAACATGCACAGCATTGCAGCAGAAGCCCCCTTAACCCTAACATGCAAGACACAGCACTGACAGTAAAAGCACACATTATAATGCACCTCCACAAACCGCAGCCTGCCCCGACATGCACATTGGCCCTACCCCGATAAGCTACAGCGTGTTTCTGTTAACTTACTCAGCTCGTCCTGAGCAGCTGCAGCAGCTGAAGGAACAGCAGCCATGTTCACCGGTAGTGCTAACTGAAGGGAGGAGCAAATGGGTGGAGAGGGTTGTTCTAGTTCCTGTAGATTGTGTTACTTTTTCTAGCTTGTCTATACACAGTGTAATCCTCTCTCTGAACTCTATGGATATCATTAAAACAAATTACTGTTGCGTCTGTTCCTAGTGCAATATTAATTATATAACAGTAGCAGAGCAGCTGTTGCAAGGAATAGCTTCCTGCGTCCTCTACTTGCAGCAATCGAAATCAGTGTAATGTGTCCAGCACCCTCCCCAGTTTTCTATTGCCATTGCCAGTTATATATTTAGAAAGAGCTAATCTATCCCCTCCTATGGGTGCTTTTTTAGTCACTGGTTGAAGCTGGGTGTGCCAGGCTGTCAGATTATGCACGGTTTGGGCAGGCAGACAGTATAGCTCTCCTCCAGCCTGTCCAAACTATTAACTACAATATTAAAGAAATAAAACAAAAAATCTATTGTTGTGCAGCTAAAAAAAAAAGTGTTTCACAAAATACAGAACACATTATGAGTCAATTTCTGAAACCAACGTTGGCTTTTTAGGCAATTATTGTTATATGTAGTTATATAACAGTCACATTTTTAGTAAATAGAGTTTAATTTTGACACTAAAACAAGGCACTGGTGATGACTAGTAATTTTACATGAAAAGCAAATTAACCATAGGAGTAACACAGACACTGACCTGCATCTAGGTTGATTTCCATGTTGGCTACTCTACTCTCTTTTATCACACTGCCATGCTGTTTAGGAAAGTAGGAACAAAGCAGTTTTGTAGTTTCTCCCCCTATCTGTTGGAATTGTTTTAGCAGCTTCTACCTGGGTAAATGATTTATGACATGATGCTCAGAAAAAAATGCTTATTTGTTTTAACCCAAGCCCATCAACTATGTTTGATAATACATATGGGGTTTCAATCTGATGATAATTAAATGGAAAGATTCTGTAAACAATTCCATAACAATTACAGACTGTTTTCATTCTAAAAAAGAGATCATTTTGTAAACTGAAATTGATATTTTCCAAGCATCATTTTAAAGGGAAAGTATAATTATATTTTCTCTTCTGCATCTAAAAGAGGATAGTATAAAATATATTACTTTTAGTTGATTTTTTTATGGTTTTAAGGATGTTACTTTCCACCAATAGAGTTATGAGCTTTTATAACCCCGACCAGTATTACACAAACATGTTCATTATTTTATGTGATGGAAAACTTGATATGTTTTAAAATCAGGTCCGGCATCTAAGCAATATTTTACAGGGACTTTAACTGATCACTTCTAATGGAGATGCGCTGATTTTAAAACATGTAAAGTTTACCATCACTTTAGTTACACAATCAAAATAAACAGCTTTGGCCCCAAATTACGTAGATCTACATCATGTGGTATGAAGCCCATCGTACCGCATAACGTAGATCTACGTTGCCGCTGCAGGAAGCTCCAGCAGTCTCGGCTGTCTAGTGACAATCAAGAGCTGCATGCACCTGTCTACATATGGTAACTAAAGGGACAGTCTACACCAGATTTTTTATTGTTTTAAAAGATAGATAATCCCTTTATTACCCATTCCCCAGTTTTGCATGACCAACACAGTTATATTAATGTACTTTTAACCTCTGTGATCTTGTATCTAAGCCTCTGCAAACTGCCCCTTTATTTCAGTTCTTTTGACAGACTTGCAGTTTAGCCAATCAGTGCCTGCTCCCAGATAATGTCACGTGGTGAAAAACTGTTAAAATGCTTTCTGAAAAGAGGTGGCCTTCAAGGTCTAAGAAATTAGCATATGAACCTCATAGTTTAAGCTTTCAACTAAGAATACCAAGAGAACAAAGCAAAATTGGTGATAAAAGTAAATTGGAAAATTGTTTAAAATTACATGCTCTATCTGAATCATGAAAGTTTATTTTGGCCTAGACTGTCCCTTAAGCACGATCGGTGCTTCGTTACCATATGAAGGAAGATGTCAGATTGTTACAGACAGGGATACTGTGTGTGTCACGTCTGTAACAATCAACTGCTTGTGTGGGAGGGAAAGCGGGAAGTGGGTGGGCACTGGGTGGCACGGAGGGAGAGGTTGGAGAGAGGGGAAGGACTGGGAGGGGCCCTATGTGAAAAAAAAATTGAAGGGAGGGCGAGGGATGGGAAGTTACACTATGGCTAAAGGGGAATTGGAAGGGGGGCATCCTAACTAATGATTGCGGGAAAGGGGAGGTAGGGGGCACTGTTACACTACAGAAAAAAACAATAAATAATTAAAGAAAAATACAAATAAACTGGGTACAGGCAGACAGCTGCCAGTACCTAAGATGGCCACCACTAATAGGAGAGGAAGGGTTAAAGTGAAGGTCAACTTCACTCAACTGCCCCACCGCATCGGATAAACTTTGCAAAATGAGGGTGGGTTTAATTCATCAAATTTTTTAGAATTAATTATTTTTTTAAATCTTTACCTTTTGAGCACTCCGACGATAAGCGCATCTCTCCCATCCGGAATTTTTGTCAAATTGATTGACAGATGAAGATTCTTAAAAGAACGAATCCTTGTTCCCCCCCCCCCCCCAGGGGCCTTCAGCCCCTTTGCATAAACGTCACAGCCCAGGGGGAAGCAATAAACAATGATTTGTTCTTTTAAGAATCTTCATCTGTCAATCAATTTGACAAACTTATCATTGGAGCGCTCAAAAAATATAAAGATTTAAAAAAATACGGAATCTAAAAATTTTTATGAATTAAACCCACCCTCATTTTGCAAAGTTTATCCAATGCCGTGGGGCAGTTGAGTGAAGTTGACCTTCACTTTAAAGAGCTGTTTAGGGGATCAGGGAGGTGGGAGGGATCACCAAACTGCAAGAAACAATAAAGTCCTAAACTGAATTCTGGCAGACCTTCTGTCTGTACCTAAGATGGTGGTGATAGGGATGCCACCTCGGCCATGTTTTCCTGGACACTTATGACTTACGCATGCTGCAGGGTAAGCAGGGAGGGAACATGTTTTTAGCCTCTGGAATCACATGAATAGTGCTGATGAGCAGCACAGTACATGTTCCTCCCACACTTGAGTGCCCGGTCTTGTTTGTGACTCCTTCTCAGCCGGCTTAGAGACATGCTAGCATGTGGGGATATTTATTTGTAACCGTGTTCCTCATTATATCTGTTTGGCTTTTATATGGTATAATTATTTTATAGGTAATGGTAGACTTGGTGTCTTTTTTATCCTTTCAATAAAGCAATATTTTTGTATCTAGTGCTGCCTTGCCCTACTTTGGTTAGTTAGTCATTTTACTACTAGCCCTGCTCTTGTCTAAGTGTGCTAACTGATTAACCCCTTCAATACCAGGAATTTGAAGTATGGTGTGCATCTGCAATTAACGACATTCTAATTGCCAAAAAGCAATGCCAAAGCCATGCATGTCTGCTATTTCTAAACAAAGGGGATCCAAGAGAAGCTTTTACAACCATTTGTCATATGAGTATGACTTATTTCATTGAGAAACCAAAAGTTTGCGAGAAAGTTAACTATTTTTTTTAGATGATCGTATCTGGTCTCCAAATAGTGGCATCAAATATACCAAAATGGGCCTAGATGAATACCTTGGGTTCTCTACTTTAAAAATATTTATAGTCTGCTGCCTTTGACACTGTTGACCATCCCCTTCTCCTACGGACTCTCAACTCCCTTGGGCTCTCTGACACTGCCCTCTCCTGGATCTACTCTTATCTCTCTAATAAGTCCTTTTTTCTGTCTTCTTTAGTGGCGACTCCTCATCTCCATTGCCTCTGTTGGAGTACCTCAAGGCTCTGTTCTGGGTTCTCTACTCTTCTCTTTTTATACTTACTCACTGGGTAAACTTATCAGTAGCTATGGCTTTAACTATCACCTCTATGCTGATGATACTCAGATATACCTATCTACCCCTGCACTCTCTCCTTCTGTCCTTTCTCACATCAGTGTCTGCTTATCTGGCATTTCTTCTTGAATGGCTTCTTACCACCTGAAAATCAACATGTCCAAGACTGAGCTCCTTCTAATCAGAAAAGCTTTTCAGAGGGCTAAACGCACCCCTATAGATCATTTACTAGTACCAAAGACAAAGGTCACAAATACTGAGGAAAAAATTAGATTTGTTAGTACCTTCACTTCTGAACATATTCTTATAAGCGAGATATTGAACAAACACACTAATATTCTCAAGTCAGACAAAGATTTGACTAAATTTGTGGGGGACAGAATACTCACCAGTTGGAGGAGAGCACCCACATTTGGGAACAAACTGGTAAGAAGTCATTTTGTGAGGAAAAATACTAATTATCATATTTGTGGCCCATATGCCTGTGGGTCATGCAGTTTTTGTAAATATGTGACTAATATTAGAGACTTTAAGACCCTAACAGGTTCTACAAAGAGAATGTTCGGATTTGCTAAATGCAGAACGAAGAATGTTGTATATTGTCTTGCCTGCTCATGTGGTAAAAAGTACATTGGTATCACAACACGTGAACTGCGGACTAGACTGGGAGAACATTTAAACAGTATTAAGAATTGCCAAGAGGATAAAAAGAATAATAAGAATCTGACCGCAGTAGCAAGACACTACCTAAAATTTAATGGAATAAAACCGACATTAAATATATATGTTCTACAGGTCATTAGACCAAGAATAAGAGGTGGTAATGTGGAATCTATGCTCCTACAGGCTGAGTGTAGATGGATTTCCTGGTTAAATACACTGGCACCATTTGGCATTAATGAACATTATGGATTTGGTGCTTTCTTATAACAACTGTTGACCTATCCCATATAACTTGTGCCCTTTAATAGACCTCCTCTTGTGACACCAATATTTTGATTAGGTTTTTCATATTAATTTATACATAGGCGCTCTTGCCATTATACTACAATAAACATATCGATTGGTGGATACCCCTTATCATCTTTCTGGTATTTATTAAGTTGACCCTTTATTTTATGGATACATAGTAGGACAGCTTATGTCTTCCAAAACTGCAACTATGCATTTAAGAATCCGCATAAAAACGATTGGGGGATACCCCTTATCATATATCTGGTATTAATTAAGTTGATTCTTTATTTTATTAATACATATTAGGACAGCCTATGTTTTCCAAAACTGCAACTATGCACTTAAGAATCTGCATAAAATTAATTGTGATAAGATCTCATAAATTCATATAGATATAGCGTATAATTATGTTGCTTACTGTGTATCCGCACCTCAGATCACTTAATTATGCCATCTTTCAATAGAACATTGTATTATACCTCATTTATGTAAGAATACAGATTTAATCACACAATCAAAGTTCTCAGCATTTACCCTTCACTGACATTAGATCATTTGGTATATATGTGATTCGGTCACTCCTAATAAGACATGTTGCAAAGGAGGAATTTTTATGTTATTTACCTAAACACGCTTGCTATGTTTTCCATGTGTCACAAAATTGGGGTTCTCATGATACGTTGGAACACACATCACTACGGAACTACCAATCCTGTAGCAACACTCTGTGATAGGCTGGAGTCAAGCGAGGTGTGTTCACACCCCCCATTTTGATTGGCTTTAGACTTGAATATAAGGCAGAGGGCAGACCCAGCTCAGGTTAGCCTTTGATAAAGCCATAGTCAGCGAAATACACATCAGGCGTTTCCTTGAGCTGGTGACCATTATATTAGTTCTAATAGATGTTGAAATATATTACTTAACTCTATTGAACACCTACTTAGAAATAGCGCTTATATTAGTAGTATTCTGTAGCGTGAATCCGTCTCGCTCCTTCTTTAATAGTTTGGCGCTTTTCCTTGTAGTAGATATTTGGCTACTTAATTTGGTAATTAGCTGCATTTTCCAGCATTTCCAGTGTATTTTCGTTAACTGCTAGCACCTGAGTTGCACCCTTAATAACTTCTCGTTACATGAGAGGTTTACCTATATGGAAATACGGTTACTAACAACTATGGTGCCTCTCTCGGTAGTTGGCTTTTTTACTAGATATAATTTGATATAGTTCATTGTTGCACTACTCGGATTTGCACCCTTATTTAGGAGATCACTGTGGGATTTTTATCCCAGGCATTGTTAATTTGTACTGGTGCATTCCCTGGTAGTGCATTCTTTTGCAGCTCTTCGCTTGTAGCCATATTTTATCAATCCTATTAGCCACTATATTGATTGCTTATACTCAATATTTCCTTACCCAGGTGGTTGCCAGCTCATATACTCTCTTAATCTAAGTTTGAATACACCACACATTATTAAATTTCTATCAACTTATATAATAAATTGTTTTATGTACCTTTAATAAAAGTTATATTTTATATTTAGCTCAGGCCCCGCTGCCTCTACATGCATGGGCATGCTAATAATAATAGATACCATTTTCTTTGAGTGCTCAATCTTGTTGTCCATCTTTTCTTTACCTTTCTTTGTGTATATACTTTGAACCAAAGGACAGTGAGCACCCCCCACATTATTTGGTAGATTTCTAAATTAATATATTTTTTCTAGAATCTCTAGATCTTTGATAGTATGAATTATTTGTGGGGCCTTAATTGAGAATTATCCCTTAAAACAATTACATTAAATGAGCTCCTTCTAATCCTCCCCTCTAAATCTACTCCAGTTTCTAATTTTTCAATCACTGTTGGTGACGCCACTATCTCCCTATCACCCCAAGTCCCCTGCCTAGGAGTTACATTTGACTCCAATCTGTCCTTCATACCTCACATCTAATTGTTCTCTTCATCCTGTCGCAACCACCTACGCAATGTCTCCAAAATTCGTCCATTTTTGAGTGCTGAAACTACTAAACAGCTAATCCATTGCCTGGTAATTTCCTGACTTGACTACTGTAATAACCTACTAACTGGCCTTCCTCTCTCCTGCCTCTCCCCTCTTCAATCCATCCTAAATGCCTCTGCATAACATCTGCTCTAGGATCATAATTAGAGAGTGATGTATTCTTATACATTTAAACACTAGACCTGTGTACAACATTAAATCTATACAACACACACACACACACACACACATATATACTGTTTATATATATATATATATATATATATATATATATATATATATATATATATATATATATATATTTAAATATTTAAACACTAGACCTGTGTACAACATTAAATCTATACAACATACACACACACACACACACATATATATACTGTTTTTATATATATATATATATATATATATATATATATATATATATATATATATATATTTAAACACTAGACCTGTGTACAACATTAAATCTATACAACATACACACACACACACACACACACACACACACATATATACTGTTTATATATATATAAACAGTATATATGTGTGTGTGTGTGTGTGTGTATGTTGTATAGATTTAATGTTGTACACAGGTCTAGTGTTTAAATGTATAAGAATACATCACTCTCTAATTATGATCCTAGAACAGATGTTAATATAGGAGCCTCTAGATACCACACAGGGCCCATCACAAGATCCATGGTCCCAGGTATTCTTAAAGAATCAGATCACACTGAGATAGTGCATGTTTTTTCCAAACCCCCAGAAAGACAAGACGGGGGGGGGGGGGGAGAGGCAAAGGATTTATCAGACAAAACAGATATCCAACCAGGAGAGGCAGGGGCCAAACAAAGTACAATTAAACTCAATAGTTAATATTTCAACATATCCTCTGACAGATGATGAAATTAAGGTATTGGAATTGGGTTTGAACTTTGTGCCTTCTGAAAATTTAAATTTATTTCAAACATTATTAGATGTGAATACATTGATGAGAAATATCACCATTCACTACCAAGGAATTAACTTTTAGTGAGGCTTGTGATTGAGCAGCCCTGGCGGATTTACAGGCAGAAGGGGGGCCCCAAGTAGGAGAACTCCAGTCCAAAATTATCCCCAAATTTCACAATCCATCAGTGTTTTACCCAATTCGGAGCAGAGGAGCTATGTTAGATAAAATTCAACACAGAATGGAACAAGACTTAAACACATTGGCATATACATCTAGGAATGACAAGGGAAAGACTAATCTAAGCAAAGAATTAAAATTAGCAATTAAAAAACTGGTGACAATCCAGACATAGTTATAAGAAATGCGGACAAAGGGGACTCTATTGTAGTCCTAGACAAAACACAGTTTGTACAAGAAGCAAATAGACAATTGGGGGATGACAGACAGTATAGTCAATTAGAAACTGACCCCACTATGAAATTTAAAAAGGAACTTTTTCATCTGATTGATGATGGGTTTGATGAAGGTTTTTTTGATCAAAACACTAAGTAATATTTGATTGTTGATAATCCAGTCATTCCAGTCTTAAATCTGTTACCAAAAATACATAAAGGTATTGAAAATATGACGGGAAGGCCTATAATAACCGGTATAGGCTCATTAAATGAACATCTGTCACAGTGGCTAGATGAGATTTTACAGCCAATAGTGGAAGGCCTAATCAGTCATCTACGTGATACCAAACAATTACTTAAAGAGTTAAAAAAAAGTAGACTGGAAATCTAATTTTGGCTGGTTGACCGTTGCTGTTCAAGCCTTATACTCCTCTATTCCCCATACAATGGGATTAAAAGCGATTGATAGTGAGAATAGTGAGAATTTTTGCAAATATATTTCTCATGTAACAAAGTACCTTTTATCTCACAATGTTTTCACTTTTGAGGGGGATTTTTACCTCCAGAGATGTGGGACAGCTATGGAGGCAAAATTTGCCCCCTCCTACGCCAACCTCTTTATGGGGTGGAAGGAGCTGTCTCACAGCTATGGATTTCAAAGCCCCCTCAGAAGCAATATCATCTATTACCGTAGGTTTATAGATTACCTCATTTATATTTGGGATGGTGGTAAGGAAAGTGTACAAGAATTTGTAGCCCTGCTCAATACAAATGAGGTAGGCATAAAATTCACATTTGAATTTTGCAGTAATAAAAAACATGAGAGGAACTACAGAAGGGTATATACAAACTGAAGTTTATACTAAGCCAGTTACAGGCAATACATTACTTCATGCCCGAAGTAATCAGCCCAGAAGAGTTTTTGGTTCTGTAGCAAAGGGACAATTTACCAGGTTAAAAAGAAATTGCAACACAGAAACATTGTATGCTAAACATACAGAGATATTGTCTGGTAAACTAAGAGATAGGGGTTATTCCAAAAAACAATTGAGACAGACAAAATTGCAGTAGCAAAGATGCCAAGAGAAGATTTGCTAAAAGAGAAAAACAAACGCCTAGATTACGAGTTTTTGTCGGTAAGGCTGTGCGGGGGCTAACGAGACTTTTTTTCTTACCGCTCACTTAAGCCAACGCTGGTATTACGAGTTTTCTGCAAGCCGGCGTTAGCCTCAGAAAAGTATGCGTTGAGCAAATTTAAGCTCCACATCTCACCTCAATACCAGCGTTGCTTACGGTAGCGGTAAGCTGGCAAAACGTGCTCGTACACGATTTCCCCATAGGAAACAATGGTTCTGAGCTGGCTGGAAAAAATAACTAACACCTGAAAAAAAGCAGCGTTCAGCTCCTAACGCAGCCCCATTGTTTCCTATGGGGAAATAAAAGTTATGTCTGCACCTAACACCCTAACATGAACCCTGAGTGTAAACACCCCTAATCTTACACTTATTAACCCCTAATCTGCCGCCCCCGACATCGTCGCCACCTACATTATATTATTAACCCCTAATCTGCCACTCCGGACACCGCCGCCACCTACATTATACTTATGAACCCCTAATCTACTGCCCCCAACATCGCAGACACCTACATTTTATTTATTAAACCCTAATCTGCCCCCCCCAATGTCGCCGAAACTATATTACATTTATTAACCCCTAATCTGCCGCCGCCAACGTCGCCGCCACTATAATAAATTTATTAACCCCTAAACCTAAGTCTAACCCTAAGTCTAACCCCCCTAACTTAAATATAATTTAAATTAAACTAAATAAATTTAACATAATTAAATAAATTAATCCTATTTAAACCTAAATACTTACCAATAACATAAACCCTAAAATAGCTACAATATAACTAATAGTTACAGTGTAGCTATCTTAGGATTTATATTTATTTTACAGGCAACTTTGCATTTATTTTAACTAGGTAGAATAGTTATTAAATAGTTATTAACTATTTAATAACTACCTAGCTAAAATAAGTACAAAATTACCTGTAAAATAAACCCTAACCTAAGTTACAATTACACCTAACACTACACTATAAATAAACTAATTACCAAAACTACCTACAATTAATTACAATTAAATTAAATAAACTAAATTACGAAAAAAACAACAACACTACATTACAGGGAAAAAAAAGAATTACAAGAATTTTAAACTAATTACACCTAATCTAATCCCCCTAATAAAATAAAAAGCCCCCCAAAATAATAAAATTCCCTACCCTATACTAAATTACAAATAGCCCTTAAAAGGGCCTTTTGCGGGGCATTGCCTCAAAGTAATCAGCTCTTTCACCTATAAAACAAAATACAATACCCCCCCAACATTAAAACCCACCACCCACACACCCAACCCTACTCTAAAACCCACCCAATCCCCCCTTAAAAAACCTAACACTACCCCCTTAAAGATCACCCTACCTTGAGCCGTCTTCACCCAGCCGGGCACAAGTGGACCTCCAGAGGGTCCGAAGTCTTCATCCTATCCGGCCAGAAGAGGACATCCAGACCGGCAGGAGGCTTCATCCAGGCGGCATCTTCTATCTTCATCCTTCCAGAGCGGAGCGGGTCCATCTTCAAGACATCCGACGCAGAGCATCCTCTTCATCCGACGACTGAATGACTGGTCCTTTTAATTACGTCATCCAAGAGGGCGTCCCTTGAATTCCGATTGGCTGATAGAATCCTATCAGCCAATCGGAATTAAGGTAGGAAAAATCCTATTGGCTGAGGCAATCAGCCAATAGGATTGACCTTACATTCTATTGGCTGATTGGAACAGCCAATAGAATGCGAGCTCAATCCTATTGGCTGATAGGATCAGCCAATCGGATTGAACTTCAGTCCTATTGGCTGATTGCATCAGCCAATAGGATTTTTCCTACCTTAATTCCAATTGGCTGATAGGATTCTATCAGCCAATCGGAATTCAAGGGACGCCATCTTTGAAGACGTCATTTAAAGGACCAGTCATTTAGTCGTCGGCCGTCGGATGAAGAGGATGCTCCGCGTCGGATGTCTTGAAGATGGATCCACTCTGCTCCGGAAGGATGAAGATAGAAGATGCCGCCTGGATGAAGCCTCCTGCCGGTCTGGATGTCCTCTTCTGGCCGGATAGGATGAAGACTTCGGACCATCTGGAGGACCACATGTGCCCGGCTGGGTGAAGACGGCTCAAGGTAGGGTGATCTTCAAGGGGCTAGTGTTAGGTTTTTTTCAGGGGAGATTGGGTGGGTTTTAGAGTAGGGTTGGGTGTGTGGGTGGTGGGTTTTAATGTTGGGGGGTATTGTATTTTTTTTTACAGGTGAAAGAGCTGATTACTTTGGGGCAATGCCCCACAAAAGGCCCTTTAAAGGGCTATTTGTAATTTAGTATAAGGTAGGGTATTTTATTATTTTGGGGGGCTTTTTTATTTTATTAGGGGGATTAGATTAGGTGTAATTAGTTTAAAATTCTTGTAATTCTTTTTTTTTTCTGTAATTTAGTGGTTTTTTTTTTCATAATTTAGTTTATTTAATTTAATTGTAATTAATTGTAGGTAGTTTAGGTCATTAGTTTAATGATAGTGTAGTGTTAGGTGTAATTGTAACTTAGGATAGGGTTTATTTTACAGGTACTTTTGTACTTCTTTTAGCTAGGTAGTTAAAATTGCGGGGAAAAAAGTGAGCGGTAGACCCTTTCCTGCCTGACTCGTAATACCAGCGGGCATTAAAAAGCAGCATTGGGACCCCTCAACGCTGCTTTTTAAGGCTAACGCAAAACTCGTAATTTCGGCGAAAGAAAGGTGGATGATAGGGTAGCATTTGTTACCCAGTATAGCAATCGGTATCAAATTTGCAGCATCATTCAAAAGCATTTACCACTCTTACAAGCTGATGAGAAATTAATCAAAATTGCACGACAGGGCTGTAGGTTTTCATTTAGGAGAATAGGTCCATAGGGAATCATATAGCACCCACTAAATTGAGGAGGGCTGTATACGTGCAGAGTTCATGGCTTACATTCAAAGGAACGTATCATTGCAGCAATTCAGCATGCAAGGCATGTGAATTTATCCAAGAAGTGGATTCCTTTAAAAGTTCAGCAACAGGAGAAACTTACCATCATAGAATGTGCCTAAATCGCAGAGAAACATATGTTATATATCTGTTGACTTGCACCTTATGTGACCTTCAATATATATTGGACTCACAACAAGAGAAGTCTAAGAGTTAGGGAACTTATCACCAATATAAAGAATGGAACCTTAACCACACCCTTAGTTCAGCATTTTAAAACACAGCACCAAAAATGTCCCGCATCTCTTAGTAGGACAATAATAGAAAAAATATATAAAGATAAAAAAGGCCAAAGTAGAGAATCCAAATTGGCATTGAGAGAGGTATTCTGGATTCATAAATTGAAATCCAGAATACCTCTAGGACTAAATTCTGAGTATGATGTGATAAATTTCTGGCAATGAAGAAACAGCCAGGATTTTGAAATCACACATACTGAGAATAAATATGAAATGGTAGTCTTTATCAACTTATTGTCATGTCCAATTATTTTTGATTTTCTAAAAGAAGATTTTCTTAGAATGATTAATAAAAAAGTAAAAAGTCGACCACATTTATTCTTGCTGTATATAATTATGTAGAACCATGGAAATAATTTAGATAACATCCAACATTGCTACAGTATTAATAACAGCAATAAATAAATGTTGTTTTCAGATATGTTAGCATGACAATAATGAAATATTTCTTTAATGGTAAACAAAAGTAAAGTAAAGTTAATTATAGTATTTCAACTGATCTGAGCACATGACACTTTATATACACACAAAATGAAGTTGCAGCAGGATACATAAAGGACTTACTTTATCCAGCACAACCTTGATTAGGTACCTCAAGTCCTATAAGCAAATGTTTATAGTTGGTCACTTGTACATATGTATTTTTATGTTTGTAACAATTTATGACAATTTGCCAAATTATCATACATTGGCATTTGGCAGATACTGTTCACACTCACAGTAGTGACATAGAGGTTATCCCTTTTCAGTAGTCAGAGAGTTAATTATCCAAGGTTTCCCAAGATCCACCTCTTTCAGTGATCTGTTAGGAGTGTTTCATATATCACATCCAATCAGTGAAAGAGTAGAATGATTTTAATTATCCTATCAGATTTAGGTAGATCCTACATGCTATGACTACGCTATTGCCGAAACGCGTAAGCAGGAACTCTACTCTAATCTGTCTTTGATGTTTTGAACCGTTTTTAAAGAAGCTGTTGTGAGCTGAATAAAAGTTATATTTTATAATTGGACCTGTCTGGTGCTCCTGACTCTTCGTTCTTCTGAACTTATCACTAGAAGTGAATCAAATGAATCTATACACAGTATTGAAATGTATCCCCAAAATTTGCCCCTTACTAAGGCAGACTCCCTTAGAATGGACGCTATCATCCACATCAAAAATAGATTTAATATTTCACGTGAATTAAACAAATATATTGATATGCTTACCACTAAGGCCAAAAATATTGCTATTGATAATAGAATGTGTAACGAAACAAGGAATTATTAAAAATTAATCAATGCAAGAATTCTAAAAAACGGGATGAGATAATTCTCAAATCTTGGCCGTTAGTAATATGCATTAAAGACGAAATGTCCACTCACCTTATAGAAAAGGAATTGCAGTTACAACAGCTAAGAAATGAAAGTCGCTCATCACGCAAATGTAAAGAAAATTTAGAAATAGCCCAAAATGAAATTGTTACACTTAAACAAGACATGGCTGCCTTAGATAAACATAACCAAAAATGAATCGCTAAAATAAAAAGCTTAAATGAGCAAATCAACAATAATAAGATCCCCTCCATTAGTGATGAAAATAGTGGGAATAATAATGAGATTATGAAAACCCTAAAAAGAATTTATGAGAGGTGAACTACAAAGCATTAGGGAAGAATTTATACATAGGACCCCGATTGGCTCAGAAGTAAACTTCCCAAATAGGCAGTCACCTCATGTTTTAAATTTAGGGAATTTCTACACCTCAGAAGAAGAGGCCAACTATTATAGTGAGTCAGAGGGCGGAGCCAGTTACCCAGATAGCCCATATAATAATAATACACATAAGGTGTCTCCCCGTAGTAAAAATAGGACAGATAGGGAGCACTCCAACCCATACAATAAGGTCCCTATGAGAACACAAAATGTATCTAATAAGGTGTATGACATCCCTACGATAGTTACATTCTTAAACAGTGCAGTACCTGTATTCTCCAAAAGGGTGACCACTTCTATGTCGATCACTTAGAGGCCTATGAAAGTGCTTTGTCTATACTAAATGCTAATAGTGAGCATTGGAAAATTAAATTTCTGCCATGGGTATTTGATGCTAAACACCGGCAATTCTTTGTTCACTAAAAGATATGAATATCAGCTCTTAGAGTGAAACAAAGCAACAGTGTTAAAGGGACTTTGGGCAGTATTGCACCACCACCGCTTCTAAAGAGGTGCTTAAAGGGACATTAAACACTTTGAGATGGTAATATAAAATGATAAATTGTATATAATAAAATAACTCTGCAATATACTTTCATTATTTATTTTGTCCTCTTTGCCTGTAATTCCATTCAAAATTGTGAGCTTTTCAGCTCCTGTTAGAAATGGAAGTGCAGAACACTGTTAAATCCAGCACAACCATTGGCTGCACACTCTAGTGACCTATTTATAACTGACCCTAATTGGCCACAGCAGAGAAGGTAACACAAGTTACAACATGGCAGCTCCCAGTGTTTTATAGACACTTATTTTGTCACTTTTTAAACAACTAATGAAACTTTAAAAAATACATCTACATGTTAGTCATGGACTAATCTTTTCTTTTAATGCATCATTCTATCTAGCATGTATTTAGTGTTTAATGTCCCTTTAAAGTATGATCGAAAACAATCCTAAATTTGAAAGTTCAGAATTTGTAAATTTATTTTATGAAGCATTACCCTCACACACCAAAGTAAATCTGGCTAGAGCCTTTGATGATAACTGTTCATTGGATTGGCTGATCAGAGAGAGTACAAACTTATACTCTATTCAGCAGTCCAGTGAACAGGGGGTTAAAAGAGAGCAAAGGCCCAACACTAAAATTTGGCAGAAACCAGGTTGTCACCGAGGCCCCTAAGTTTTGAATCCAAAAAGAAAACTTTTGCGGAAGTGGCCAGAGAAAACAGGCCTTCCCCACAAAGTTTGGAGTCTGCCCCTCCCCCACCAAGGGCTGAGGCACAGAATCCACAGGCTAATAGAAGGGAATATACTCAAAATGGGGGGCATACCCAAATAAATAGATATCCCCAAAGAGATGAATACACACAAGGTAATCTGTATCCCCGTAGAAGTAGATACCATAAGTGGAGCAGATACTCTCAGGATAACCAGACACCCCAATTAAATAGTGCTTCCCAGGATATAAACGCCAGACAAGTTGAACCCCAAAGACAACTGCGTCAAGATAGACAAAATAGCTATAATTCTGAGGGATACCAAGAATCCAGGAATCACTACTATGGGGCATCAAATAAATTGGTCCATGAGTAGAAATAATTTGTACAATCAAGTGGGTCAACTTAGTACGCAGTTAAATCAATTATGTGATCAATTTGCTCCTTACTTAGGCAGACTCCCTTAGAATGGACGCTATTTGCCACATCAAAAATAGATTTAATATTTCAGGTGAATTAAACGAGTATATTGATATGCTTACCACTAAGGCTAAAAATATTGCTATTAATAATAGAATTATTCCAGGAATTATTAAAAAACAAAATTTATGCTTACCTGATAAATTTATTTCTTTCTTGACACAATGAGTCCACGGATCATCATTAATTACTGTTGGGAATATCACTCCTGCCCAGCAGGAGGCGGCAAAAAGAGCACCACAGCAGAGCTGTTAAATATCTCCTCCCTTCCCTCCCACCCCAGTCATTCGACCAAAATAAAGGAGAGAAAGGAAGAAACAAGGTGCAGAGGTGTCTGAAGTTTATAACATACTAACAACCTGTCTAAATAATAGGGTGGGCTGTGGACTCATCGTGTCAAGAAATAAATAAATTTATCAGGTAAGCATAAATTTTGTTTTCTTTCTAATGACACAATGAGTTCAAGGATCATCATTAATTACTGGTGGGAATCAATACCCAAGCTAGAGTACACAGATGATAAGGGAGGGCCAAGACAGGAAACCTAAACGGAAGGCACCACTGCTTGAAAAACCTTTCTCCCCAAAGAGGCCTCAGTCGAGGCAAAAGAGTCAAATTTATAGAAGTTTGAAAAAGTGAAAAGAGAGGACCAGGTTGCAGGCTTGCAAATCTGTTCCATAAAGGCTTAATTTTGAATGCCCAGGAAGAGGGAACAACCCTCGCAGACAGAGTCTTTACTCCCTCGGGAGGCTGCTGTCCAGCAGTTTCATAAGCAAAGTAAATGATACTCTTCAGCCACAAAGTAAAAGGAGTAGCTTTCTGTCTTTTACATTATACAGAAGACTGACAAAAATTCTTAGTCGCCTGTAAAAAGAATCATAGTGCACGTACCACGTCCAGATTGTGTAGAAGCCGTTCCTCATGAAAAGAAGGATTAGGGCATAAGGAAAGAACCACAATCTCCTGATTAATGTTCCGTTTTGAAACTACTTTAGGGAGAAACCCTAATTTAGTACGTAAACCCACCTTATCCGAATGAATGAATAAGGTAAGGAGAAATAGCAATGAGAAACAAAACTTTCCAAGATAACAACTTAATATCTTAAGGAATGCAGCGGCTCAAACTGAGCCCCTTGAAGAACTTTAAGAACTAAACCAAGACTCCAAGGAGGAGTAACTGATCTGAACACAGGCCTGATCCTGACCAAGGCCTGACCAAACGAATGTACGTCTGGGAAGTCCGCCAGACGTTCATGTAACAAAATCCCTTTAGGAAAATTGCAGATAATCCCTTCTCCAAACCTTTCTGGAGAAAAGACCTAATTCTAGGAATCTGAACTCTACTCGTTTTTAAGAGTTGCCCTTGGATTCACACCAGTATAATATTTATGCCATATCTTATGGATAAAATTTCCGTAGTCACAGACTTATATGCCTGAATCATGGTCTCAATGACCGATGCCAAAAATCCACGCTTGGATAAAATAAAGCGTTCATCTTCAAGTAGTCAGCTTCAGAGAAACTAGATTTGGATGAAAGAAGGGTCCTTGAAGTAGAATGTCCTTCCTCAACGGAAGTCTCCAAGGTGGAAGATGTGACATGTACACCAGGACTGCATACCAAATCCTGCGAGGCCACACCAGTGCCGACACCCTCTCCTGCTTAATTCGAGCCAAGACTCAAGGAAGAAAAGCAAACGGATGAAATAGGTATGCGAGACTGAAATTCCAAGGTACCGCCAGAGAGTCTATCAGTACAGCCTGAGGGTTCCTTGACCTCAACCCGTATCTCAGAAGCTTGGCATTCTGTCGAGAAGCCATGAGATCCAATTGCAACTGACCCCATTTGAGAGTCAGGCTGGAAAAACACTGTCCGGCTGGAGTTCCCACTGCCCCGGGTGAAAGTTCTGCCTACTTACGAAGACCGCCTCTCAGATGTCCACTTCTGGACTGTGGATCGCCGACAGACAGCAATTGTGGGTCTCCGCCCACTGAACAATCTTGGCTACCTCTGTCATGGCCAAGAAAACTCTGAGTTCCTGACAGTTGATGTAAGCTATTAAGGCTATATAGCCCGACTGGAACCTGATGAACCAGGCCGAAGCTAACTGAGACCAGGCTAGGAGAGAATTAAAAATTGCTCTCAATTCCAGAATGTTTATGGGTAGAACAGACTTCGACCAAGTCCATGTTCCCTGCTCTTAGAGAGCCCCAAACTGCTCCCCAGCCCAAAAGACTGGCATCTGTTGTCACAATCACCCAGGAAGAACTGCGAAAGCAGGTTCCCTGGGAGAGAAGATCCTGAGACAACCACCAAAGTAGAGAATCCTTTGTCTCCTGTTCCGACTGAAACCACGGAGACAGATCCTCATAATCTCTGTTCCACTACCTAAGTATGCTTAACTGCTAAGGTCTGAGGTGGAAACGGGTGAACGGGATGATGTCCTTTGCCGCTACCATCAGCCCAATTACCTCCATGCACTGAGCCACTGATGGCCGAGAAGAGGACTGAAGTGTAATAATAATAATATTATTTGGTCACAAGTCAAAAAAACCTATTGATTATGAGCGGTCCAGCATACCTCACACCAGACATAACTGTCATGTGGTGGAAGAGAAGCCAGATGGTGGAATAGAAGCCAGAAATAGCTCTGTACCTGAAATAACTGTCCTACAAATAGATGATCAGACTCCCTAAGTGGCTCTGATGGTCATACTGTTAAAATTTTGCCCTGGAAAATAGCTAATATTTCCCTAGACGGCGATATATAAGGACAGTCTACACCAGAATTTCTATTGTTTTAAAATATAGATAATCCCTTTATTACCTATTCCCCAGTTTTGCATAACCAACACAGTTATATTAATATACTTTTAACCTCTGTGATTATCTTGTATCTAAGCCTCCGCAAACTGCCCCTTTATTTAAGTTCTTTTGACAGAATTGCAATTTAGCCAATCAGTGCCTGCTCCCAGATAACTTCATGTGCATGAGCACAGTGTTATCTATATGAAACACATGAACTAACACCCTCTAGTGGTGAAAAACTGTTAAAATGCATTCTGAAAAGAGGTGGCCTTCAAGGTCTAAGAAATTTGCATAAATCGTTGACGTTATTCTTACCCATCAGATACTATCTTTGGTTACATAGACATTTTAGCCTTGTCATCCTATATGATGTTAATAACCCAGTAGTAGATTTTATACTCCCTATGATAATATACATGTAGATTATTATTGTATGTGATGTCCTAACTTTCCTCCTTTGGTATATCTGTTAACCACTTCAATAAATGCCATTACTATAATAAAGTGATTTTTTAAGGGTGATCTGTTGTGTCTTATTTGTCCTAATATGTAGGTATATATATTTTGTGGATGATATGCAATACTCTTTACATCTTGCTTTATTTGATTATTTAAACCTGCTTTTTCCTACATTGGTGTATCCGGTCCACGGCTTCATCCTTACTTGTGGGATATTCTCAATCCCTACAGGAAGTGGCAAAGAGAGCACACAGCAGAGCTGTCCATATAGCTCCCCTCAGGCTCCGCCCCCCCAGTCATTCTCTTTGCTGCTCTAACAAGTAGCATCTCCACGGGAGGGTAAAGAGTTTGTGGTGTTAGATTTGTAGTTTTTATTTCTTCTATCAAAAGTTTGTTATTTTAAAATAGTGCCGGCTTGTACTATTTACTCTGAAGCAGAAAGTGATGAAGATTTCTGCTGAGAGGAATATGATTTTAGCACCAGTAACTAAAATCCATTGCTGTTCCCACGCAGGACTGTTGAATACCGGAGAACTTCAGTTGGGGGGAACAGTTTGCAGGCTTAAATGCTTCAGGTATGATCAGTCATTTTTCTAACAAGACCAAGTAATGCTAGAAGACTGTCAGAAATCCCCTCAGGGATAGGTAAGCCATTTTTTCAGACTCTGTATAAAATGATGGCTTAAATTAAGGGCTCAAAGCTGGTTGACACTATTGTGGGCTTAATCGATTGCTTTATTAGCATGATTCAGTATGAATAGGGTGTTTTTGAGACTTTTAAAACACTTGTGAGATTTATTTTGGCGCCTGGCACTTATTTAGACACCTAACCTAGTCAAAAAGGCCCCACCACTCTGGAATCAAGAGGGAGGGGGCCTCCTTTTCGCGCCTCAATTGCGCAGTTGTTTTTGCTAGACAGTTCATGCAGCTTCACGTGGGGAGTCCAGAGACTTCAGAAAGGACTTCAGAGAGGCTTATTTCTTACTCAAATAATCCCTAAGGAAGGTAAAAGCCACAGTAGAGGCTGTGGCATTGTGCTGTAGTGTTTTTAACCGGTTAACTGCTGTTCTTAGCTCCGGTTTGGGCATTAAGGGGTTAATTGGTCTGAAAATTTGTGTGCAATCTTTTCAAAGCATTAAGACAATGTGGTGAAATTAAAATCGGATGTTTATTTGATGGTTATTTGATGTTTTAGTAATAAAGTGTGCACTTTTATTATTTAAAGACACAGTAACGTTTTTTTCAAAAATTATTTTTTATGCATTGTAGTGCTGTCTAAGTCTGTCAAACATGTCTGACCCTTCAGATAGCCTTTGTTCTGTATGTTTAAAGGCCAAGGCGGTGCCGCCATTAAATTTATGTGTGAAGTGTGCTATAGCGTCCAAACAGCTAGATATTTTCCCAAGACACCGCTACTCGTATCTCATCTCTTACACCATTATTTTAACCACTAAAAAGAGAACTCGTGGATGTATATAACATCAATCTATATTGAAAAAGTAATTAATCCCGTGGTGGACTCCACCACGGGATTAATTACTTTTTCATATAGAAACACACCTTCCAGAGGGACTCCAATAATAGAAAGAAATTAATGAGTTAATATCTGTAACTCCCTATAGAAAATTATGAAACCTAGGTTTATGTTGAATATAGATTGATGTTATATACATCCACGAGTTCTCTTTTTAGTGGTTAAAATAATGGTGTAAGAGATGAGATAGAAAAGAAAGATATGTTACTTCTATTATGAAACCTAGATTTATGTTAACTATTGATGTAATATGTAGCCATTAGCTCCTTTTTAATGGTTAATATACTGTTGTAATAGCATAGACAATTATTATGTTAGAATTGAAGCCTGGAAGGATACATGGAAACAAAGTAAAATCAACCTATAAACAAAATATGGATATTTAGACACACTACTGGGGAAATAATAAAAAAAATAAAAAAAATAAAGTGACTACTACTACGAATGGAGATGTATATAGAAAATCCACCTTAAAAAGGAAATTTAGACACACTATGGGGGCCACTAAGAAATCGAAAATTTCCACCTTTATTGGCAATTAAGGAAGGACCAATAGAAAACATGCAAGATATTTAAATAGAGGCAACTATTAGTCACCAGCATCTTGATAAAGCTCTGAACAGAGCGAAACGCGTCAAGCTGGGTGACTTATACACAGATTGAGGAACATTACAATATTACAAAGAAGAACTGTATAGATTCGTATACATAACCCGGGTTGTGCACTTTCCTATCGGCATTGCCATCTCTAAATTACTACCTTCTAAATCCACCTTAAGAACTGCGTGCAAAGCACTAAGTGCAGTTCCATCTTTAACATTTCCCACTTGAGCTATTAACGGAGATACGAGTAGCGGTGTCTTGGGAAAATATCCTCCTTGAGGGGAGTGTGACGTCAGACGCTGAACAGAGGCGGCAAAGCGAGAAGGACTACAGTCAGAATTCACAAGCTGATCTGACAAACACAGCGGCGAGATCAAAAGGATCTGTGAGTACCAATACAAGAAAGCAAGTAAACCCCCCAAAATAGTGTGTACTAAAAGTTTCATTTCATTTGCATTACCACACGTTGATATATGTAAAGACTCTGACTGCGTGCAAAGCACTAAGAGCAGTCTCACACAGAAAAGTTTGTTTAATACGGACTGTACAAAACCAGAACTGCATATATTTTACGGAACTGATTTGCAAAACTAATAACTGTAAAGTGAGATAAGGTTGTGAGCTTTTATTATATCCTAACCCAAAATTGAAAGTGTTGAAATTTTTGTTAAGCAAAGATCAAAGGTCAGCTCAGACAAAGTAACTATTTAAAAGGTTTTTAAGCTAGCTTCATTGTTATTGTACTGCAAATAATGTTTTTTACTCAGCAATTGTCACGAAATACACATACTATCTCAAGGTTTAATAATATATATTGTTTTATGTATTTGGGAGACGTCCCATAGTTGATTTTAGAGGAACTTGTAAACAGTCATATATAGGAGTTTTAAATTTTAAACAGTACTTTAATATATTATAAATATTTTAATAAATTGGAATTAATTCTGGATGGTACATCTTGACTTTATATACTGTCATTTTTTACACCTACACCCATTAATATAGGGGTAATATACACTCTGACAAAACAGCTCAAAAACACGGTTTTATGTTATAATATTTTACTTATAATTCACATAGTTCCCTACCACAATACACATAGTACATATTGTGTAGAGAGACTTCAGTCCTAATTTAATCACTTTAAGCTTATATAATTTCTAAATATACTTAAACTAATAAAATATTGGCACTTTAAATTTCACTTTTAAAACACAATAATATATATACATAATCACTATACAAGGTCACAAAGATACGTACGATCCCTTAAGCTGGAAACAACGCCCCTATACACTCTCCTATCTAGACAATCCAATTTATAAGACCGAAGGATCTTATATTAATAGGGTGTTTGGGATCTTTTATAGTTCCAGTGCTCTACTCATTCACACCAATTAAACACCAGGAAAATTTACCATAAGATATGGCGGAAATATCTTTGCTGGTGCGAATCCAAGGGTTACTCATGGAGTAAGATTAGGATTCCAAGGTTACTATCTTTTCTCCAAGAAGGTTTGTCAGCTAGTTCCTTAAAAGGACAGATATCTGCTCTGTCTGTTTTGTTACACAAGCGTCTGGCAGCAGTGCCAGATGTTCAGGCGTTTGTACAGGCTTTAGTCAGAATCAAGCCTGTCTACAGACCTGTGGCTCCTCCATGGAGTCTAAATTTAGTTCTTTCAGTTCTTCAAGGGGTTACGTTTGAACCTCTACATTCCATAGATATCAAGTTACTATCTTGGAAAGTTTTGTTTTTGGTAGCTATTTCTTCTGCTAGAAGAGTTTCTGAATTGTCTGCTTTGCAGTGTAATTCACCCTATCTGGTGTTCCATACAGATAAGGTCGTTTTACGTACCAAACCTGGTTTTCTTCCAAAAGTGGTTTCCAATAAGAATATTAACCAGGAAATAGTTGTTCCTTCTCTGTGTCCTAATCCAGTTTCTAACAAGGAACGTCTGTTACACAACCTTGATGTGGTTCGTGCTTTGAAGTTTTATCTAAAAACAACTAAAGACTTCAGACAAACATCGTCCTTGTTTGTCGTCTATTCTGGCAAGAGGAGAGGTCAAAAAGCGACTGCGACCTCTCTGTCTTTCTGGCTGAAAAGCATCATCCAATTGACTTGGCTTCCACATGGGCTTTCATGAATGAGGCTTCTGTTGAACAGATCTGTAAGGCAGCGACTTGGTCCTCACTGCATACATTTACTAAATTTTACAAATTCAATACTTTTGCTTCTTCGGAGGCTATTTTTGGGAGAAAGGTTTTGCAAGCAGTGGTGCCTTCCGTTTAGGTTACCTGACTTGTTCCCTCCCTTCATCCGTGTCCTAAAGCTTTGGTATTGGTTCCCACAAGTAAGGATGAAGCCGTGGACCGGATAAACCAATGTAGGTGAAAACAGAATTTATGTTTACCTGATAAATTTCTTTCTCCTACGGTGTATCCGGTCCACGGCCCACCCTGGCATTTTGGTCAGGTTTAAATTTATTTTTGTAAACTACAGTCACCACTGCACCCTGTGGTTCTCCTTTTTCTCCTAACCGTCGGTCGAATGACTGGGGGGGTGGAGCCTGAGGGGAGCTATATGGACAGCTCTGCTGTGTGCTCTCTTTGCCACTTCCTGTAGGGATTGAGAATATCCCACAAGTAAGGATGAAGCCGTGGACCGGATACACCATAGGAGAAAGAAATTTATCAGGTAAACATAAATTCTGTTTTTTCTAACACCTTATTTTTGTGTGCTTGTCTGTATTAATAAAGAATACGTTACCCCATCGGAATGCCCCTGTTCATATAACATTACTAACCATCAACGGTCATATTCCTATTAAGACTTATGTAAACGTTGACATCTCGCTTTACTATATCATATGTTACTCTTGTTCCTTTGATATTATGTGTGACAATATGTGAATACTATTCACTGACGTAATTACGATCACGTGACCCATTCCCATCCAATGGGAGGAGGACGTTTCTAATTGGATTTCATTGGGGGTGTGCATCTTTTGCCGCCCCTGATTGTCTGATTAGTTTGATTTAAGCAGGAAGGTGCCCCACAGTCTGGTTAGCCTTTGATAAAGCCGGTTGCGGCGAAATACGCATCAGGTGTTCTATGAGACCAGCTCCCTACTCATTTGCATAATTTGCTTCTCTGTTGTGGCCTTTATAAGCAGTCTTGGATAATTATCAGTAATCAGGCATATTTCCAGTCTGGTTAACACTGCTCCAGTATTGCACTAGTCAGCAGTAGCCTTGTTGGAGGAAAATCCTCCTTTTTTAGATAGTTTTTGTGCAATCCGTGAAGCATGTTATAGTGTACACCGGACTGAATCTCTTTACCTGTATTTGATTTGGTCATATTTTCAGTCATTTATTGATTCATAGTGATATTATCCTACTCTGCTTATTTATCTAATTGATTTAGTTTTGTTAACCTCTTTACACGGAGTGCAGAATTATTAGGCAAATTAGTATTTTGACCACATCATCCTCTTTAATCATGTTGTCTTACTCCAAGCTGTATAGGCTCGAAAGCCTACTGCCAATTAAGCATATTAGGTGATGTGCATCCTTGTAATGAGAAGGGGTGTGGTCTAATGACATCAACACCCTATATCAGGTGTGCATAATTATTAGGCAACTTCCTTTCCTTTGGCAAAATGGGTCAAAAGAAGGACTTGACAGGCTCAGAAAAGTAAAAAATAGTGAGATATCTTGCAGAGGGATGCAGCACTCTTAAAATTGCAAAGCTTCTGAATCGTGATCATCGAACAATCAAGCGTTTCATTCAAAATAGTCAACAGGGTTGCAAGAAGCGTGTGGAAAAACCAAGGCGCAAAATAACTGCCCATGAACTGAGAAAAGTCAAGCGTGCAGCTGCCAAGATGCCACTTGCCACCAGTTTGGCCATATTTCAGAGCTGCAACATCACTGGAGTGCCCAAAAGCACAAGGTGTGCAATACTCAGAGACATGGCCAAAGTAAGAAAGGCTGAAAGACGCCTACTACTGAACAAGACACACAAGCTGAAACGTCAAGACTGGGCCAAGAAATATCTCAAGACTGATTTTTCTAAGGTTTTATGGACTGATGAAATGAGAGTGAGTCTTGATGGGCCAGATGGATGGGCCCGTGGCTGGATTGGTAAAGGGCAGAGAGCTCCAGTCCGACTCAGACGCCAGCAAGGTGGAGGTGGAGTACTGGTTTGGGCTGGTATCATCAAAGATGAGCTTGTGGGGCCTTTTCGGGTTGAGGATGGAGTCAAGCTCAACTCCCAGTCCTACTGCCAGTTTCTGGAAGACACCTTCTTCAAGCAGTGGTACAGGAAGAAGTCTGCATCCTTCAAGAAAAACATGATTTTCATGCAGGACAATGCTCCATCACACGCGTCCAAGTACTCCACAGCGTGGCTGGCAAGAAAGGGTATAAAAGAAGAAAATCTAATGACATGGCCTCCTTGTTCACCTGATCTGAACCCCATTGAGAACCTGTGGTCCATCATCAAATGTGAGATTTACAAGGAGGGAAAACAGTACACCTCTCTGAACAGTGTCTGGGAGGCTGTGGTTGCTGCTGCACGCAATGTTGATGGTGAACAGATCAAAACACTGACAGAATCCATGGATGGGAGGCTTTTGAGTGTCCTTGCAAAGAAAGGTGGCTATATTGGTCACTGATTTGTTTTTGTTTTGTTTTTGAATGTCAGAAATGTATATTTGTGAATGTTTCACTGGTAAAAATAAATAATTTAAATGGGTATATATTTGTTTTTTGTTAAGTTGCCTAATAATTATGCACAGTAATAGTCACCTGCACACACAGATATCCCCCTAAAATAGCTATAACTAAAAACAAACTAAAAACTACTTCCAAAACTATTCAGCTTTGATATTAATGAGTTTTTTGGGTTCATTGAGAACATGGTTGTTGTTCAATAATAAAATTAATCCTCAAAAATACAACTTGCCTAATAATTCTGCACTCCCTGTATTTATTAATTTGCCACTCTGCATATTGTGATTGTACTATCATATACATATAGTATATAGGTTGCTAGGTCTCACTCCACTAAATGCTTTTTAATCTAAGTTTTATACACTTCAACACTGTTAGTTGGTCACTCTTAATATATTCATTAAAAGTTAAGTTTTAATGTGTTTACCCTTCCTGGAAGCTTCTCCTGCTTCATTCATCAGTTCATTTTGATAGATACATTATCAGTTGCTTTTTGAGTGCTCTGTTTTTGCCCATCTTTTCTCTCCAATTTTACTTATACCAATCGGGCTGTGAGCACCCCCCTATATCCTTAGATAGTCATTACGGGTTAATGAACCCATCATACCACTCTAAGATTTCTTCCTTTGTGGTATATGAATGTATAGGGGTTACTAATTAGATTTAGTAGATTCATTCCCACCACCTTCATTTTTGAACAATATACAAATTGAGAGGACAGCTCTACTCTACACACAAACACTTAGAGGGACCAACTCGTGCAGGCAGTTTCTGAGACAACTACATAGCAAAGCTGTCTGACTACTCATTGTGAGTTTTGAAGAAGAGTAAAATAAGCTTACCACTTGGCTATAATGATTTTATATCAGGATGGCAGGGTTTCTCTGTGCTAGCCCTGATGTTCTCTGCTGATCAGAGCACAGCATCCTAAAAAGTAATTTGAACTTGCCGGTGTTCTGAAAATCTGACTGTGTAAGAAAATCTGACAGAACGCAAGATAATATTTATGCCCCAGAATGCACTGCTGATTGACAGGGAGAGCTCATTGTGCTTGGAGGGAGGGGTGTTCAAGGGGAGAAAAGCACAAAAAAGCACAGGAGAGGGCAGCACAGGGGAGGTGGGTACAGGATGGGAGTGCTATTGTGAGGCAAACACTGCAGCATAAATACTTTAAAATTAAACTAAAGTTAAACACGGGAATTACATTTTCTTTTTGTCATGCTGCAAATTTGTGCCCCCCTGTCTGCCTATATACAAGTGCTCGACCCTGTTTCTGCGATATTATATGTCATTTGCGGGTGTCAGGGAGCCGCTATTTAAATGCGGGAGACTCCCGGACCTTCCGTGAGAGTTGGGATGTCTAAGTATAATACTATTATAGTGGTAGTTTTCAGATTACTTACTTTCAGAGTTCCTTTAAAATTTTCAATGAGCTATAAGTGTCCTTGTTACTAGTTGTAGATATTATTTTAGATGAGGTTTTCTGCTAATACATGTTTATGATAATCTAGTATGATACTGCAGTCGCCCTCTATATAATCCGATTGATAGTTTTATCCTGCACCGTTTGAGTACAAGAGAGCTTGGATGCACTGAGACCAACGTTTAGCAAGAGATATGTTATTCAGCAGAATATATTCTTGAGTATATATGTTTCTCACAATGGATATTAGTTCATAAGTACCTTCTTTATGGACAAGGTTTTACAGCTACGGACCCATAATCCAATACAATGTATGTTTGAGGCGGTCCCTTGGACCCAGATTACTACCTAGCAAGTAGATTAGCAAAGGCACAGTACTTCTAAGATTGTTTGATGAAGAATATCCATTACCTTGTGATTCTTCTCCTCTAGGTGCATAATAATGCCACATATATAAGGATTATGACATTTGGGCCCTGGATGTATTATATACATTTACTTGGTTTGGTTGTGCTAATATATTTAATTTAAATAATATGTTGCCGGCGGCCAAGGCAACGTGACAGGTTTCTATTATGATGCACAAACAAACTCGGATACATATTTACTATTATGCCCATAGGACACCATAAACTTACAAATAGTTGAAAGTGCTAAGTTTTATGAGGAACCAAGGGAGGGGCAAATGGCATAAGTCAATATGGACCCTGTTGTCCAGACTTCCTTTACACCCCAGGACTGACTTCTGTGATCTCTCACTTCGCAGCATTCTGTAAAGTTAGTACTAGTCACTGGGATACCTAACTCTATCAAGGGTATGAACCTAAATTTTTGCTTAGTCTCAATTTTTGTGTTTCCTGTTTGCAGTGCGAGGCCTAGTATACAACATGTTTTCTATAGATTTGACTAATCTAGTAATCCAGTTGTTATTATAAAAAGTTTTAGTCTAGCCTAACTTTTATAGCAAGGAATGCTAAATATACTTTTGGTTACCAGATGACATGCATATATACTCACAAGGTTAAGTTCCACATATATCACTTACACTGTAATTTTCACCATATCCTGTAAAATTCTGTTCTAAAGTTCTCAGTTTAGATAAATACCGGCCTACATGTTCCTGTCCTCTTGTGACTATAGTCTCCATAATTTAATCTCCGCCTCTCCTCAGTCTTTGTTTACTGAGTAAACTAAGGAACGCAGATTCCATAGTCATTTTCCTACTATTTACCATACTTCTGTTACAATGTAGCGGCCATCGATATTCCCATCCCTATTTTCTATAATAAGAATAGTTTTGCTCTCCTCCATCTAATACGTATCTGCAGGTGTTTAGAGACCCAAGACGGGCCTCTTTAGTCTGAGGAGGGTGATATAAGTCACAATTATAACAAAAATGAGGATGATATAGGCTCTAAGTGCTAACCGGATATAATACTGAATTGGGTTTAGTATGTGTAACCTAGGGTACATTCTATGATACAACTTTTTGTTTGTTTGAAATTTCACTATATTTGGTTAGACTGTAATTGAAGCTGTATTTATATACTTATATACCTAAAAAGATTTGCACCGACTTATAAGAGTTATTTTATATGTAACTATATTGTGCTATATTCTGAGATGTTCGCATTGAAAATCCTCAATAAATATATATATATATATATATATATATATATATATAGATATATATAGATATATATATATAAAGTAGAAGAAGATTGCACTCCAAGCTAACAATTCAAACCAATGCCCTGGGTGCAGCAAAAACAGCAAATAGACATAGAAAAAAAGCGCACTCCAAGGGATCCTTATTCAGGCACTTTTAATAGTGAACGTTTTCGGACGCCTAACGTCCGTCCTCAGACCAGACACTTTTTGGTCTGAGGACGGACGTTAGGCGTCCGAAAACGTTCACTATTAAAAGTGCCTGAATAAGGATCCCTTGGAGTGCGCTTTTTTTCTATGTCTATATATATATATATATATATATATATATATATATATATATATATAAAATTATGTATACAGAATATATATATATATATATATATATATATATATATATATATATATATATATATATATATATATGTTTGTGTGTGTGTGTGTGTGTGTGTATAGGAAACTGGACATTTTAATTAATTCAGTAGTTTTTGAGATATTTATACATTAAATTAAAGGTTGATTTCTGTGATATTTGGCACACAAATATTTAGTACATATTACATAGTTTCTATGTATTATTAGGAAAGCTACTGATTATTTTTGTGGCTGTTACAGATGATGATATTGTAAGTAACTTGCTATAAAATTGTAAATTACGTATTAAATACTAGCTGGGGGCTATTCAATTTTTCCCCCCCAAGACCCAGTGACATAATACCACATACCTTTGCGACCCTATTTTTATGCTTCGTCTGAACATTTCTGAAGTAATATACAAGAGGATAGCTGCAATTTTTGACAAAGTGTCTAGAATGTGTGTGTACTTTATTTCTGATTGTAGTCAAACTTGAAAGTGTTGTAAAAGGTAAAAATACACACTCTCATACAAACACACCACTCACTCTTTTATAACACACACTCATACAAAACACACACACATCACATCCACATACTCTCTCACATAACTAGGGTTGCCAGGTGTCCAGTATTTAACTGTACATTCCAGTATTTTAGCAGGTTGTCCAGTAAAATCTATATAAAAATACTGGACATTTAAATGTACAGTTGTTTAAAGTCCGCTGTCATCTAAATGTAAAGGAACTCCTGTGCCTCTATTGATTACAAATATGACCAAAAAAGAAGCCATGATGTGCATTTTGTATTATGTGTTACAGGTGGTCATGAGGGTTTTAAATCCTCTGTGTGTGCTCCTGGCAGTTAAGGGGGTCAAATCACTACTACATACAGGCGTTACTGGCAACCAAGGGGATAAAAAAACTGCTCAGTTGTGAAATATATAGATAGTGGAATCAAATGTGGGGAATAAGGTTAAGCTTTTAGGTGACATTATGTGACTTACCACCTGTGCCCAGTCAATTTCATACCCCCCAACTGTCCCGATTTTCGCGGGACAGTCACGATTTTAGGGGTCTGTCCCTCTGTCCCGAGTTGCTAGCCATCTGTCCCGATTTGCCCCAGGCATTTAAAATATATATATATATTTATTTATTTTTTTAAATTCTATTGGGCTCATACTCAGAAGCAGCTGGCTTTGCTCTCACAGGGTTAGATACCTGTTATATTCCCTGTGGAAAAGGAATGGTGTGTGGGTTAAGCAGGAGTAAGAAGGCTGTATACACTCTGACCACGGGTAATGGTGACCTCTCTAACCTACCTCTGGTAATGATGATATCTAACCCCTGGTGATAATACTAGCATGCCTTCAGTTTTATACAATGAGCAGTGGCAGCCGCAGACTGCAAGCTAATGTGCTTGCCAACCCCAGGACCCCATACAATGAATTACAGATACCCATATATGATGTAGTGTGTGTGTCTATCTGTATCCATAACTGTGTGTGTGTATCTGTATGTATAAGTTTATGCTATGTAGTGTGTGTGTGTCTGCATGTATAAATGTAAGCTATGTAGTGTGTGTATGTGTATCTGCATGTATAAGTGTAAGCTATGTAGTGTGTGTATCTGCATGTGTAAGTGTATGCTATGTAGTGTGTGTATCTGTATGTATAAGTGTATACTATGTAGTGTCTGTGTATCTGCATGTATAAGTGTATGCTGCATGTATAAGTGTATGCTATGTAGTGTGTGTGTGTATCTGCATGTGTAAGTGTATGCTATGTAGTGTGTGTGTATCTGCATGTATAAGTGTATGCTATGTAGTGTGTGTATCTGCATGTATAAGTGTATGCTATTTAGTGTGTGTGTATCTGCATGTATAAGTGTATGCTATGTAGTGTGTGTGTGTGTATCTGCATGTGTAAGTGTAGTCTATGTAGCGTGCTACTGTGCATTTTTGCTGACTTTAAAGGCCAGAATCTAGAATATTAATGGGGAATGCAGAGAGTAGTTTTAAAGAATTTATTAATAAATGTGCAATTAAGATAAAAATATTTAGCAATGTCTCTGCAAAGGCTAATTAAATACAGCGCTCACATAGCCATACCAGTGGTTTGAGCTTGTGTTTGACTTGCTGCCTAAGTGTATTAAAATATATGACTTTATTTAGAATTTTATTTTTATTACTTTGGTCTTATGATTTTTTAAGCCCCTCCCACCACATTTCAAATTTTTTTTTTTTGGGGGGGGGGGGGGGTCCCTCTTTTTAATTTTGAAATGTTGGGAGGTATGAATTATAGGTTGTCCCGTATTTTTATGAAGCACAACTGGCAACCCAACACATAACACACACTCTCTCATAATACAACACACAAACACCACACACACACGTTCTGACCCATTAAATATAGCATTGAGACACAGTAATCTGATTCATTAGTTGTTCCTGTAGGTAGATAAATATTAATTTTGAAAACTGTGAAAATATGTCAGAAAATTTACAAGCAACGTTATATTGCTGATTTATTTTATTGTAAATGACTTCCGGTATTTTTATTTATTTGTTTATAATTGTGCATGTTTTTTTTTTAATTTAGGCTAAGTAAAGGGTTAAGAATTATTTAAAAACTAATGATGTTTTAATTTTTTAGTAAAGCTAAAACGGTTTCTTATAAGCATGATGTTAGAACTCTTACATGGTATACAAATGATGGTTGACTACTGTTACTTCTCAATAAAGTTTGAAATATTTGAAAGAAAAAAAAAAGTTATTTCCTTTGCTGACGCGGCGGCTTTCGGATGAATCACTGATGAGGTCGCTGCTGACATGGCGGCCCCGGGGAAGTCGGAGGATACCGTGGCTTGTAGCGGTGTCCATGTCCTCCGCTTCCCCGGGGCCTCCCTGCTGCTGTTGCTGTGTGTGTTGATGTTGCAGGCTGGGCTATCAGTTGCGCTCACAGAGGGTTTGTACTGTGGTACTCTAGTGTGTTATGATGTGCTTGGGGTAAGCCGGGATGCCAGTAAGGGGGACATCGCTAGAGCATACCGGCAGCTAGCCCGTAAGTACCACCCGGACCGACATCGAGACACACCGGGACCAGACGGGGAGACTCGGGAAACGGCGCACAACAAGTTTTTGCTGGTGGCAACAGCATATGAAACACTTAAGGTAATGATGGCCGATGCGATATATAACTGACTCGGGGCTGGGGTGTAAATGCTCCCCGGACTCGGCTGTTCATGCATGCTCTTGAATAATGTGATTGTTAACAAGGTGACAGTTCCTTTTCTACCTTTGTAGCAGAGTGCCACTGAGTACTGACACCGTTCTGAGAGCTGTTTGGCATGGTTAAAGTGATGGTAAATTCAAACATAGTAGAAATTGCCAGTCAATATAAATTTCCAAAAATAATGAGGTTAATTGATCTATAGTGTAGTATTCATCTCCTAAATCATAATATTGTGAAAACATTACACCACTGCAATTTACATATTTTATAAAACTAGGTGCTAGCGACACACTTGCAACATTATCCAATTGGATGTGCTTCCTGTCCCTTACGGACACATGGACCAATCAAATAATGCAAAAACGGCCGAGGGCAGATATAAGCTTCAGAGCGCTCTGTTCTAATCATTGCCTCGGGCGCTGCAACCGCCTCTGGGAGCCTAACCATGGGTCCCATATCCCACAACGTGCTTTTACCCTCATTCTGTCTGAGAACCTGCAAAAGCAAAGTAGTGGGGGATGGGACCCATGGTTAGGTTCCCAGAGGCGGTTGCGGCGCCCGAGGCTCTGATTAGAACAGAACGCTCTGGAGTGTATATCTGCCCTTGGCCATTTTTGCATTATCTGATTGGTCCATGTGTCCGTGAGGGACAGGAAGCAGAACCAATCAGATAATGTTGCAAGTGTGTCGCTAGTGCCTTGTGTTGTAAAGCATGTTTGGAATGCAGTGACGTATGTGCGCTCACACGCAATGAGGGGTACCAAAATTCAAAAGGGTAGGTAGCAAATCTCGACGCTTTGCGTATGTGCGCCGCGTGCATACTCAAAATGCATTTGCAGTTTATATATCATTACAATTCAAGGTTGTTCCTAAATTCATTAACTGTAATTTAATGAGTTTACGAGTAACCTTTAAAGTGAATGTAAATTTTGATGCTAAAGTACCCGGTTTTTAAACTCGATTAAAAACAGGGGAACTTTAATTCATCAAAATTTACATTTCACTCGTGTTGTGAAAAAATACTTAACTTTTAATCATGACAGCCACTCCAGCTTCCGCCGCCCGTCGCGAAGCCTCTTCCTGTGTATAAAATGTGGAATCCGGGCTTCCTCCAATCACTGCTTCGAATCAGACACTGATTCCCCCAGGGGGGGGGGGAAGCCGTGATTGGAGGATGACCCATCCATCATTTCTGACGTCAGAAATGGCTTTGCGACGACCGGGGGAAGCTGGAGCGGCTGTCAAGTTTAAATGGTAAGTATTTTTTCACAACGAGTGAAATGTACATTTTGATGAATTAAAGTGCCCCTGTTTTTAATCAAATTTTTAAAAACCGTGCACTTTAGCATCAAAATTTGCATTCAATTTAATTGTGATGATATATGGAGTTGTAAATTACTGTTAGACAAACTGTTTAGTTAATTTTATTTACATATTGAGGCTGCATGTGGCACGCATCCACAGACAAAGCGTCAATTTGCTATCTTAACTGTCGAATTTTGCTACCCCTCTTTGCGCATGAGCGCACATACATCGCCACATTCTACACATGCTTTACAACCTGCCCATTTTTGGTTCAGAACCTGGGTTAGGCTTGCTTATTGGTGGCTAAATGTAGCCACCAATAAGCAAGTTCTACCCAGGGTGCTGAACCTAAAATGGGCCGGCTCCTAATCTTTACATTCATGCTTTTTAAATAAAGATAGCAAGAGAACAAAGAAAAATTGATAATAGAAGTAAATTAGAAAGTTGCTTAAAATTTCATGCTCTATCTGAATCATGAAAGAAAAAATCTTGGTTTAGTAACCCTTTGAGTAATTGGTCACTACTTTCAGTAACAAAGCATACTTAAATGGACATATTACTCAAATATTTCCTATAGTGTATATGAAAGAGCAACAGTTAAAGGCCATAATAATAGTCAAACAAATTGCATGCTCTAACAAATAAAACATGTCAAAAAAAATATTTTTTTTCTGCATGAAAATGTTATGTAAAAATGTTTTAAAATTCATGTGAAACTAACAGGTGAAACTGAATCCCAAGACTTAAAGGGCCATAATACCCAAATGTTTAAACACTTGAAAGTGATGCAGTATAGCTGTAAAAAGCTGACTAGAAAATATCACCTGAACATCTCTATGTAAAAAAGAAAGATATTTTACCTCAAAAGTTCCTCAGTAGCCACCTCCCATTGTAAAGGATTTCTAAGCAGCATATTAGTATGTCTGTCCTGGGACAGCTGAAAGGATGAGCCTCGTAAACTCTCATATTATTTCACCAATCAGGTAAAGGAAGTTTACTATAAAATCTCATGAGAGTTAAGTCAAATCTCATGAGATCACAGTAAGAGTTCATGACCTCAGCACTGCTGATTGGATGCTGTTCATTTCTTCATTTTTATTTTTTTTTACCTGCAGCTGGGAGCAGCTGAGTATAACTTTTTACACAGAACTTACTCTGCTGAGCTGAGGAAGTTGTGAGGTAAAATATCTTCTTTTTTTACATAGAGATGCTCAGGTGATATTTTCCTGTCAGCTTTTTACAGTTATACTGCATTAGTTTCAAGTGATTTAGCATATGAGTATTATGTCCCTTTAACTGTTCACTGACTTATAGGGATAACTCCAACAAAAAATAAGTTGGTTTAGACACACTATGGGAAGAACCATTTTTAAAAAGGCAAAGCACTGTGATGGTAAAGATAAATGTTTTGAGTGCCATGCCCTTTTAAATGAGAATGAAACTATACTTAAAGTGAAGGTCATTTTCAGGCCAATGGACTACTGAAATGTATTCAATAACATACCCCCATTATAGTCGCTAACTTTATCACAAAACATTGTACTTTTTATTAAAAATTAATAATTATTATACTTTCCGTTGCCATTGCGACTCCTCCCCTCCACCACTTCCTTATTCAGCATTAGTGATGTAGCAAGCGGTCCCACACGCTCGCTACATCAGTGAATAGCTTGTGCAGAAGATTCAGAAGAAACTGCACATGCGTATTTGCAAAGGAATCGCGTATGCATGAAAATGTGCGTTTGCGTAAGTGAAACATAGTATTCAATGAATGCATATATAGATTCATTGAGTCCTATGCGATTGTGAGCATTGTTATCATTTTGGAACGTCTCAAAGCGCTTGATATTCCCTTTTGTTAATCCCTTGATATTCCCATTGTTAATTGATATTTATATAAGCTAAAATTGTTTATTTTATAATACATTAGTACGCTAGATCGAATAAAATAGTTTTATAAAATAACGCTTATTTCTAAGATTAATATAATTCAAATAAGAAGTCTTGTCAGTTTGTATTCGATAAAATATTGGTAATAATTATTAAAGGAAAAGTTTTAAAATCCTGTACTGGGCATATAACAGATCTGCAAATATAGTTACAGCATATTTTTCACAAGCGTAATGTCACTTACGCTTGTGATCGTTCACAGTTACGATTTGTATCAAAATAAGAAGCAGGAAGCACACTACGCAGGCGTCTCATGAACGAGCCTGATCGTTCTATGACGCTATTGAGGGAGTAACGCATGCGCATAATTCAACAATGACGTTGCGAGAAAGGGGGCTGAACGCCCCGGGGGGGAAACGGACATTGGAGAATCACATATCACATTTATGTCAAAGTAGGCAAAATGGCGGGCGGACGAAAATAGAGAAACGGAGCGAAGATAAAAGTTAAAAAATAGAAGGTACGATTAGTATGTAAGATAAATGATGAATGAACGTCAGACTAATTTCTGATCAACTGCACAACTGTGTGAACGAGTCACCCGGACTTGACCTTCACTTTAACCCTGCTTATAATGGTTGCAAGACCGCGCTATTAGACCCTCCCTCCTGCAGTCTTCATAAAATAGTGTGGTCTTGCGGTTTGTCAAGGGGTTAAAGGAACATAAAAGTACCTACAAAAATAAGGATTGATAAATTGTTGATGGTGTAAATTTAAGGGGTCATGAAACCCAATATTTTTCATTTGTGATTTAGACAGAGCATACAAGTATGCCTGGAACACTACATGTTTAAAAAAAAAAAGTGCTGGCATCTAGTCCTTTTGCAACACTGCAGCCATATAGTGCTGCATACACATGCACACTCCTTGCATTTCAAAAAAGGATACCAAGAGAAGGAAGAACATTTGATAATAGAAGTCAATTGTTAAAATTACATGTTTAATTTCCATTTAAATAAACAAAAATGCCTTTCAAGCTGTTTGCACTGTAGTGTGTGAGAGCACCAAATCCCTACTGCCACTAGCACTTCCCAGTAACTACATCCACCCATGGATTTCTTATGTATTAGCTATGGAGTTTGGTTGCAGTGCTGAGATCTTTGTCAATCTCCTATAGAAGACCAACACCCTGGAACGCCACCCCATTCATTCTGATGTCTGTGTTGACATAGTTTTTGGCAGTATCATTATTTATGTATTTATTTTTAAATGTAGTAGCAGAGGACTGGCAATTGATCAAGGCAGTATAGATACATTTTAAAAAGCACAAGTGCAAGTTTATTAACCCCTTAAGAACCGGGCATTTCAGACTTAAACTTCCCCAAAAGACCAGAGCATTTTTGCCATCACTACATTTAAACAGAAATAGAGCCTTTGTTTAGATTTACCTTTCAAAACTATATATATATATATATATATATATATATATATATATATATATATATATATATATATATATATATATATATATATATATATATATATATATATATATATATATATATATATATATATATATATATATATCTCAATCAATTAGCCTTTGGCCCAGCTCTCCAACCTGGGGTGTGTGTCAGTGACCTGGGTGCAATCCTCAAGAACAACAAGTATATGAATCCAAATAGTGAAGGGCACTCTCAGGTTTTGTATAGAAATCCATTTGTTTGCTTTAATAATGGTATCATCAAAACATGGTCGACGTTTCGGCCCTCAGTTGGGCCTTCATCAGGAAATCTATAGTCTGAACCCCCCCCCCCCCACAAACTAATATACTGAATACTAAAGTGCAGAAAACAACAAAACCACCCATCACCAATATATACCCAAGATGTTTAAAACAAGATCAGGAGAATTCAACAATTTACCAAAAAAGACAGAGAGTTAACAACCAGCAGAGGAGATTATTAAAACCATAGGGTCATATATCTTAATCAAAGTCTGTATAGCAAGACATACCAATGTAAAGCATGGAAAATCCACAACCAAGTTAGTAGCTAAGTGCAAACCGTTGAAGATAACATAGATAGGCTGTAGCTAAACAAAATTCATTTCAACATCATGCAGCCTTTGTTTAAACATAAACAATATGAAATATACACAGAGCTCACCAGAGGAGATAACTAAACCGTGGAAAACCACTGACCTAGATGTAGAAAGGGGCAGAAAGGACATATGCAACAATGAACGATCACATATAGTTATCAGCCTGGGTACAATGTAAACTACAACCAATTCCTACCATACATAGTAGCAAAACAGCCATTCGTATATCGAGAGAATACCACAGAAAATATAACGGTGCTCAAAGACACCATTCCAACCCTCGTATCAAACATATGGGGTATAGTAATACCATAAATATACTCACATTTAAGCAACCATAGTGATCTAAGTTGGGCTAGTTTGTTTGGATGAAAGCTGGGTCAATTGTGCGGTGAGTGTCCATTACGGAATGTTCATGTGTTGATAGCTTTACCTTTCTGGTGTATTGATTGCTTTTTGTCAGCGTAAGCTGTGATTTACATATTCCCATCGGCATGTATAAACACATTGATTTTGTTTTGAACTGTTAAACTGTTTCTATTGAGCTATCGGTGTCTACTGTACTAAGGTTGCTTAAATGTGAGTATATTTATGGTATTACTATACCTCATATGTTTGATACGAGGGTTGGAATGGTGTCTTTGAGCACCGTTATATTTTCTGTGGTATTCTCTCGATATACTAATGGCTGTTTTGCTACTATGTATGGTAGGAATTGGTTGTAGTTTACATTGTACCCAGGCTGATAACTATATGTGATCGTTCATTGTTGCATATGTCCTTTCTGCCCCTTTCTACATCTAGATCAGTGGTTTTCCACGGTTTAGTTATCTCCTCTGGTGAGCTCTGTATATTTCATATTGTTTATGTTTAAACAAAGGCTGCATGATGTTGAAATTAATTTTGTTTAGCTACAGCCTGTTATCTTCAACGGTTTGCACTTAGCTACTAACTTGGTTGTGGATTTTCCATGCTTTACATTGGTATGTCTTGCTATACAGACTCTGATTAAGATATATGACCCTATGGTTTTAATAATCTCCTCTGCTGGTTGTTAACTCTGTTTTTTTTGGTAAACTGTTGAATTCTCCTGATCTTGTTTTAAACATCTTAGGTATATATTGGTGATGGGTGGTTTTGTTGTTTTCTGCACTTTAGTATTCAGTATACATGTATTAGTTTGTGTTTTTTGTTTCTTTTCAGACTATAGATGTCCTGATGAAAGCCCAACTGAGGGCCGAAACGTTGACCATGTTTTGATGATACCATTATTAAAGCAAACAAATTGATTTCTATACAAAACCTGAGAGTGCCCTTCACTATTTGGATTCATATATAATATAATGTGTGTGTGTGTGTGTGTATGTGTATATATATATATATATATATATATATATATATATATATATATATATATATATATATATATATATATATATATATATATATATTATGAAATAATATCCAGGCGTCCTCATAAAGGTAAAAAATCCAAATCTTTATTCTCAGCAGGTCATATCACAGTTAAAAGACCCTGTGCAGCAGAGCCTCTGGTAAAAACAATTCAGCAAGCACAGCCTAACATGTTTCGGCCAGCCTGGCCGTAATCAGACATATCCCCCTTCTCAGAGGGTGTGCTATTTAAAGGGTAATACTCTGCCCCTTAAACAATTAAAAAACAAACACTGTAATTGATTTTAATTAATATTTGCAATGCCTATCACTATCATTTTATATGCAGTACAACACTAATGAACCTATTCGCAATCTTAATGGAAATGAACATGATATAGACAAACATACTTTCATTTGTAGATCACAGATATGATAAACAAAATAATTAATTAGCAGAAAATGGAGGCTCATGGTTAATACAGGAGGAATGGTAAAGCACAGAGGTGCTATCAATACTTTAGCTGACACCTCTGTGCTATATATACTATGTGCTTAGATTAATTGCAATATATAGTGCTAAACTGAATACTTATAGTTGTCTACTTAGTGAAGACATGTCATACAAGCAAGATACTATTCATAATTACATAAAGACATAACCCAGTATCACACAATAGCTATGATGCTAAAGACTAGCACAAAGTACATAATCCAATATTCCTTCTATCATAGATATCTAAATTATAAAGACATATGTTTATATGTTAAATCAATTTGAAATCCTATTGTTCAAATTTGCTCTACACTGACTTAAATAAAGGATATCAACATATAGTATCAAACCAGGTCTCTACTCAAGCTTATAATTATAGGTGGATCATTCCCAATAATTGATTACATCAAATTGTGAATTGAATCCACACGGGACCAATGTTTTTAGTCTATGGATCCAATAGATTTCTTGTCTTTCAAGTATTTTTTGTTTGCTGCCCCCTCTTCGTGGCTTGCAAATCGCTTCAATTGCGTTCCATTTAAACATATCAACATTTTTCCCGTGTACTTCAATAAAGTGTCTGGAGAGTGCCGAACAATGGATATCATTTGAGATGTATCCCAAATGCTCCTTAATCCTAGTGCGTATGTCCCGGGTAGTTAACCCAACATACTGCAATCTATGTTGAGTACATTCAACCAAATAGATTACAAATGTTGAAGAACATTTTACACATCCCCTAGTGGTGAATGATTCGTTAGTTACATACGATTCAAAGCCATTCCCTTGCTTTAAGTATTTACATGGTTTACAAAGAGACTTACCACATTTGTAAGTCCCCATAGTATTTAACCATGAACTCCGTGGACCTTGGTCTGGGAGCATGCTAGGTGAGAGCATGTTACCAATTGTCAAGTTTTTAGAATATATAAATTCACAACCTTTGTCAACAATATGCTTCAAGGTTTCATCCCCATATAAAATGGGCATATATTTTTTGACAATGTTGCAAACTTCAGAAAATTGATTCGAATATTTGGTGATAAATTTTAGACCCTTACGTTCGGGTCTCCACTTGGTCCCACCAAGCATTTGCCCCCTATCCAGAGTAGCAACTTCCTTGGACACCTTATCAACCATATTCCTATTGTATCCTCTATCCACAAAGCGTGACACTAGATCTTTAGATTCTTTTTCAAAATCTTGATCTAGGCTACAGTTTCTTCGTGCCCTCAGGAACTGCCCTTTGACTATACCTTTGTACACATGTGGAGGGTGGTTACTGTGTGCATGCAGGAGACAGTTGCCTGCAATTGGTTTACGATGTAATGTAATATTGACCTTTCCAGTTAAGCCATCAAACCTTAACAGGAGATCCAAAAAGACGATCTCAGATGCATGACAATTATGTGTAAATTCAATGCCCATATCATTTGTATTGAGGGTTTGCACAAAATTGTTTATAGAATTTTCATCTCCTTGCCAAATGAACAAGAGATCGTCTATGAACCTCCTATAAAAAGAGATATTACTTATGAAAGGGTTATCATCCGCAAAGACGTGGAACAGCTCCCACCAACCCATAAATAAGTTGGCGTATGAGGGCGCAAATTTGGCCCCCATGGCTGTTCCACGCCTCTGTAGAAAGAAAACCCCCTCAAACATAAAATAATTGTGGCTTAAAAGGAATTCTGTCACTCTCAGAATAAAGCCCCTATAAACCTCGCTTAAATCTGTTTCAGTATCTAGGAAAAATTTAATAGCTTCCAGCCCCTTGTTATGAGGAATTGCTGAATACAAAGAAACCACATCTACAGTCAACCATTTTTGATTAGGCAAATGGTCTACCGTTTCCATAAGCCTCAAAACATGTGTTGTGTCTCTGATGTAGCTGGGTAACTTCCTAACAAGGGGCTGTAAGTAAGTGTCAAGCCACTCTGACATGGGCTCTAATAGAGAGCCTATCCCCGCCACAATCGGGCGACCTTTCACATTTTCCAGGCCTTTATGTATTTTTGGAAGATGGTGGAAAATAGGCAAAACAGGATCCTTTACATTCAGTATGGTAGCTGTTTTTCTGTCTAAAATGCCTATTTCCACACCATCATCCACCAACGACATAAGCTCCTTCTGGAACCTAGCAGTGGGATTGAAGGAAAGTTCCACATAGACACTGCAGTCACCCAGTTGTCGTTGTGCTTCCAATACATATGAACTTCTGTCCATAACAACGACGCTGCCACCTTTGTCAGAATTTTTTATGACCAGCACAAAGTATGGATCTAGACCCAGTGACCCAGTTTGGTATATTTCATGCCACCATTTCACAGCAAAATGCGATCAAATAAAAAAAAAAAAAGTTAACTTTTTGCAAACTTTACTTTCTCACTGAAATTATTTACAAACAGCTAGTGCAATCATAGCACAAATGGTTGTAAATGCTTCTCTGGGATCCCCCTTTGTAGCTGCCCCCCACCTCATTTACCCCCTCCCAGATCGATTTTCCACTCTCTTATGCCATGCCTCAGTATAATTTCCCCCTCCCTGCCACTCTGGGTGTTTTTTTTTTTTCTGTAGCGGTCCCGCCCTCTCCAGCGATGGGCCTCCCACCCACCAACGATCAGCAGCACCACTGCTGCCCGATGCAGAGAGTGCCACAGAGTGGCCCTCTCTGCATCGTTACCTCTACCCGTCTATTTCTGCACTTACTCACTCGTGGGACGTGCAGAAATAGCGCAATCTCACTATTTTTAGCAAGACTGCGGCAAAGATAGGCCCAGGACAGCTTCCCCTGTACGACGCTGGTCCTTAAGGGCTTAAAGGGACATTATACACTAGATTTTTCTTTGCATAAATGTTTTGTAGATGATCTATTTATATAGCCCATACAGGTTTTTTTTTTTTTTTTTTTTTAAATGGATAGTTTTGATTATTTTTAAATAACATTGCTCTGATTTTCAGACTCCTAACCAAGCCCCAAAGTTTTAGGAGAATAATGATGTATACCTACTCCAGCTTGCTTCTGTTTGTGTAAAGGGTTTTTCCATATGCAAAGGAAGGGGGAGTGTCTGCTATTTCCCACTTGCAGTGGGTGTTCCAGTAACCTTTTAAATAGTGCTAAACTGGAAGCTTCTAAGTAAGTTTTTAAACGGTTCTATACTGGATTTTTATATCCGTATCTGTGCATATTATTCATTATAGTAGTGTCTATTACATGCAGTTATATGAAAATTGGTGTATACTGTCCCTTTAACAACCCTTAAGCATACAGTTTTAAACAACTTACCTATTTTACTTATTTTATCAAATTTGTATGTGTTCTTTTAGTATCCTTTGTTAAAGGAGCAGTGATGCACTACTGGGAGCTAGCACACCAGGTGAGCCAATAACAAGAGGCACATATGTGCAGCCACCCATTAGCACATCGTTCCCAGTAATGCATTGCTGCTCCTGAGCCTACCTAGGTATTGTTTTTAACAAATAATACCAGGAGAATAAAGCAAATTAGATAATAGAATTTAAATGGAAAGTTGTTTAAAGTGGTATGTTCTATCTGCATCATGAAAGAAGTAGGCTTACATTATGCAAACCAACTGGCTAGGATATTCACATGAAAATTCCCTTCTTTGCTAATCTATTTAAAATGTACATTTTCCTAAAGGTACAAAAGATATCCACTACACATGCCAGTTACTAAGTATCTTATTGGCCTTACACTATATTTAAAAATTACAATAAATCAGCCAATACTTTTTCTTTTTTTTGTCTTTAGTCTTACTCCAAGCAATCTGAAAAACCATTGCAATTATTTGTTTTCCTTTTTTTTATTTATGGAACTTTTTCAGGATGAAGATACACGTAAAGATTATGATTATATGTTGGATCACCCAGAGGAGTACTACAGACATTACTATCATTACTACAGCAGGAGGCTGGCACCAAAAGTTGATGTGCGAATAGTCATTCTTGTTTCAGTTTGTATCATCTCTGTTATTCAGGTAATATTTCAGAAATTCACTTTTAAGCCACTTGCCATTCTAAAATCCTGCATCATATTTTATTGTGTGCTGAGATCCTCAAATCCATTTATTGTTAACTTTCAACAAACTATTTAGTTCTTAAAAAATAGTGAGTATATTTTATAAAAAAAGTAATGTGGTACAGGGCCATTTAGTTATGGTTGCTGAAGATTCTCTAGCTGCCGTAGTCCTCCCAGGTGCTTTTTTAAGTTGTGACCCTCTTCCGAAATCCCCAAAGCACACATTTTTAGTCCTGTGGTACACATTCTAAGTGTTGCTTTTTGTCAGGGCTGCAAAAACTAACACAGTAGCCTTCCCTGCAGAAAATTATGTAGGAAAATATTTTAGACCCTCATTTAGATCTGCTAATTTGCACATTTCTGAACAGCATTTTTTTTTTTTTAAAGTAAGATGTTTTCATAAATTCAAAATATCTTCAACTATTTTTAATGTAAGTAATTCCACTTTTAAGTGGCATGTCAGCAAAGTCGTTAGATTTTTTAATATTAAGCAGTAGTCAATATCTAAACTGCATGAAGCAAAATTAAATTAGTTATTGCAAATCACAGTAACTTTTCAAATGAAAATAACTTACCTTGTCATACCTTTTTTTAAAAATCAAAATAACTTTTACTGGTCCACTTTTAAAAAAATAAATAAAAATAAAAGCTGTCCGCCTCAACTAAGGAGCTCAGCCAGTGTTTTCTTTTTAATAATGTGACACTTGGAGCATTATATATCCAGGTTTACTGGTCGGCTGGCTTTCCACCAACATAAAGCTAAGTTTACTCAACCTAATTGGAAGTTTACTCAACCTAATTGGGCTTTAGCATATATTACTATAGTTATTTTTGGGCTTTTTTTTATATATATATATATATATATATATATATATATATATATATATATATATATATTCAAGTAGCCTGTAGCCCAGCACTCCAACCAGGTGGAGTAATTCAGGACCTGGGTGCAATCCTCAAAAATAATAAATGTAAGAATCCATGTAGAAAAAGGGCACTCTCAGGATTTGTACAGTAGAAAAAATAGTTTCTTTATTTAGTAGAATCTATAGGACATATCAGGACATATATAATCTGAAAAACAGATAAACAAACACTAGCACAAATGTATTTGCGAAAGGAAGAAACAGAACAAGAAAAACTAAAAGTGAACAAACAACCTACCTAGCCACCACCGCACAGAACAAAACCTAAAACAATTAAAAATAATGCTTATATGTGAATTCAACAATAGTCCAACAAAGGATTGCAAAAGAACAACCAGGGAGAATAATATATAGTAAAAAATAATAAAAATTGATACATAGCAACCATCATAATAAGAGACACAAATGCCAAAAAAATACACAAAATATAAATAAAAAGACATAAAAAAACAATAACATAAATATGACGTGCTAGTTATAACCAATAATACCACAAGCGGGATGACGAGCAAAATAAACAACAAAAAACAAAGTAAAACACAACATAGATGAAGAAGTAGTCAATCAACTAGCAAACGGATTGAAAGTTTGAGAGATAATATTGAGAGAATCAACTGCTATAGCAGATGGGAGAATCAAACCATGTGAGTGTGACACAGTAAACGTCATGGTACAAAAAGGCTATTCATACGCCACTCGATCCAAAAAGGCAATGAAATCACAAAATCTACATAGCGTGTCAGAAAATATATTCTAGCAGGAAATGAATGTGTAGGGCTGCAATGGATATCAAAACACAATAAATATCCTCATTTGAACCACAGAGAGATACATAATAAGGGCATACCCAGCTCAAGTTATAACAATAGAGAACAATGCCAACAAAAGTAATACTAGCTAGAGCAACCTACATTGCAGCTAGAGACCGTAAATAGCGATAATAAGCACAGCATAATTGACAGCCGGCTGAAATCAAACTCAGAGCGGTACAAACACACCACAAGCAGCTACTCAGAACAAACATTACAAAATAAATATGAAACCGGAATATTCAGACTATATGTAGATATGTGGCTACAAGAACCGCTCAGCAAGTGTTACTGTTGTCATGCCAACAAGAAAACCAAACCTATGTTAGGCGGAATTGATACCGCACCTGTGGCGTCCAAACCCAAAAAAACACTTTCATATGAGTAAATAGAGACATAATTATAAGCATACATCAGTATACAAAACCACTGGTAAATATACAATTGTAAGCCAATGCCAAAGCGAACAGGGGACCATAAACATATGAATAGTGTAGCTAAAAACCGCAACATTGTAGAAATATAACTTCAGAAAAACAAAATGAATCGGCTGTATCGAGCCGACTAAAAACCAAAAAGTCACACACTTACGTTCCCAAACAGGAGATGCAAGTAAATGACTGTCTCACTGATCAGACCTTTCACACGGAACGAACAAATGTACCTAATCAATAATACAGGTATCGAGTGAGAACCAAAGACCCTATTAAAGTGATACTAAGTGACCAGCACATAAACCGGACATGTATCATAGAGAAAAGAACAATGGGCCGATATTAATAAGCATACCTGTTCACTGAACAACAGTAGCGTTCCCAATCCGAGATCAGCATATATTGACTGCCACTCAAACATAACTTTAAATAGAGAACGTAGAATTGCCTGTAAGCCTATGATAGGCTACTCCCGTACAACGCCTAATTTTACTGTGCCAACCACACAGCCGGAAAAATGCTAGCAGCATTCAGAGACCTAAAGTGAATTAAAGGGGCCAGTGACGGCAGAGAAAAACAGACTGCCCAAAATCAGATGGTAAATACAAAAAAACGGTGATAACAGCGGACTATGTATAAACTTGCGCTGCTAAAGCCAATAATGATAATAGTTCGACCAAACATCCCCGTTAGATTAACACCACACCATACCAATACAAAGAGACATAGGTAATACTTTCACTAACCCGTGCACATTGCAAAATAGAAGGCATCAGACCATACATCTAACACAGACCAACTGATATCTGACAAAACAAATAGTGCTACAAAGGCACTAATACAGAAAAATCAGAAGACCAAATAATGTGTTGTACCAGATGGAGAAAAATAGATAAAAAGGGATGAAGGATGAGATCAGAGAGATAAGCCAAGCGCTCCACACAGTCAATAGTGGACTCAGGCAACCTCTAGGTTAGAGAGTATATTCTCACGACTACAAATTACATAAAACAAAAATGTAAAGAGAGATAAGATAAAAAGGAGAAGAGGACGAGAAAAGTAAATACAGAGAAAAAGAAAAAAACAATTCACAGAACATGCATAACAAGTTATTCTAGTGTGATGAAAACTAAAGCCAAAAAATCAGGGTAGAAAAAGAAAAATACAGTACAAAATATATAAGGAAATTGAAAATATATAAAAAAAAATATATGAAAAAAATATCTAAAAAATATATATAAAAACTCAAAAAATAAAGAAAAATCCAAATGAGCATTAAGACCATGTGGGCTGGGAGTGTTCAATCGGAAAATCCATTTGGATTCACATTTCAATAGTTTATTGTCTCGATTGCCACCCCTTTTGAGGGGTGCAAGTGTCAATCAACATAGCCCGAAGTGAAGCAATGGGATGTTTATGGTCCAAGAAGTTTCTGGCCACGGGTTGGTCGGCCTGGTGGTCTCTAAAAGCAGTCCTTATGGAGCTTTTATGGTTGGCTAGTCTCTCCCTAAAGGTGGTGCTGGTCTTCCCAATATAGAAGAGACCACAAGGACAAGATAGATAATACACAACGTATTGTGATGTGCAGGTGAGCCGATGTCTGATCGTATACATCTTTGTGGAACCCGGGTGGTGGAATCTTTGGCCAAGTAACGCAGCTTCTGCATTTGTAGCAGCCAGGTTTAGTCGTGGCTAACCAGGTGCCCTTGCCACGCCATGGATCTGTTTTCATTAACAGGGTCTTCAGAGTTGAGCCACTCCGGTGTACCACCCTGGGTGGAGGACAATTTTCAAATGGAAGAGACTTATCGTTGGTGATGATATGCCAGTTATCACGGATAATATCCACAACATGTTTGGTAGCTGGGGTATAGCTAGTGATGAAATTGATGGGTGTGTTAATCTGCAAATTGGCTGCCTTTGGTTTTCTCATCAGGAGAGAGGATTGTTGGTAACCACTAACTTCTTTCAAAATATCAGATAACAATTTGGAGCTGTAGCCGCCTTCCAGAAACTTTTTCTTCATGGATTCAATCTATCTCTCTGCGATTGTTCAGAGTTATTCCGTATAGTTCTCATGAATTGGGACTTAATAATGCCTCGCTTCATTTGCATGGGATGAAAACTGCTGTACAGAAGGAAGAGTATTACGGTCTGTTGGTTTCGAATAAAGTGTGGTTCTTAATACGCAGCCCTGGTCAGCCTCACACTTGTAGATGCATAAATCCAAAAAATGGATTTTCTGGGTATCACAATCACTTTTGAGCACAATAGACCCCTCAGCTGAGTTAAGGTCATGGATCCAAGCTGTTAATTCTGTTTGCGTGCCCCCCCCATATGACCAACAAATCATCTATATACCTGCGATATAACAGTATATGTGGATTCCTGTCTTTGAAGATGTATAAGCTCTCAAACCAGGCTATAAATAAGTTGGCATATGAGGGGGCCAGGCTGGAACCCATTGTGGTACCTACCAGTTGAAGGTAGTAGGTGTCCTCGAATCGGAAGTAGTTGTGCTGTAGTCAAAGTAAGAGCCAGTCGAGGAGGACTTCAATGGGTGGACCATTGTATGAGCTGCTAGAAATGAGAGCTTGTCTAGTAGCCTCAATGCCCAACATGTGGGGAATCACAGTATAAAGACTGTTTACGTCTAGTGTCACAAGGATGCAATCCTTTGGAAAGACTTGATCTTGAAGTAATTGCATAAGTTGTATCGAATCCTGGAGGTATGCTTCAGTTGATTTAACTAGATCTTGTAGAAAGAAGTCGATGTATCTGGAAAGATTTTGGAATAGTGACCCCTCAGCTGACACTATGGGACGCCCAGGTGGGTTGACCTGATCTTTGTGTATTTTGGGGATGGTGTATACAATAGAGTAAACTGGATGTTTAGTAGATAAAGTCGTAGTCATTCTGGTCAATATGTCCACAATTTAATGCGCACAAAAGGCTTTCATCCAGCTTCCTTTTAAAGGCTAATGTAGGATTGTGTGAGAGTCTTCTGTAGGTTATCCCATCCTCGAGTTGTCTAAACAGCTCATCACGATAATAAGCATAATTAAGCACAATAATTGCTCCACCTTTGTCAGCAGGTCAGATGACAATAGTTTCGTCAGATTGTAGTCTACGTAGTGCTTGCCACTGTTCTTTATTCAAATTGATCCGTGACCTTGTACGGGTATGACAGGCAAGTTCAATTTCCCTAGAACATGTCATGGTGAATGTCTTTATGGTAGAATGAGTCAATTTGGGTTCGACGGTAATTTTTTTTGGACAATGCAGGCTTAGGGTTGTCCTGAGGCGAGTTTTTGAAGAAGTCTTTCAGCTTCAGAGTTCTTTGTAACCTATGTAGATCTACAAGGTAGTCAAAGGTATCCACTTTTGGAGTGGGAACAAAGTTTAATCCCTTCACGAGTACATCAATCTCATCCTTGTCCAGTGGTCTATTACTGAGATTGATCACCACATTTGCATCAGTGGTTATGCCTTTGGAGGTTTTCTTCCACCAGCCCCCTCGTCTGTTGGCTGTCTCTTTTCCATTGGGGTTTTTTGGAATCATGGGAGGCTTCCTTTGTGATCTGGTGAGAATTTTGTCAGGCTGTCTACTACTTTGCCCACTCTGAACTTGGTCAGACTCCCTAGAATCTCCACCACTGGTGTCAATCGTATTAGAGAGAGGTGCACGTTTCCGCTTATCCCTCCTGCGTCTATGGGGCCTATTCTTACCGGACAACCATTGGTACACATTGCGTTCATGATAATCAATCTCAACAGAGTTTTACATTTATTTTTGAAACTGATAAGGTCTTTCTTGTATTTATCGACTTGGGTAGCCAATTTATTGACCCAATCATCACTGATGTCATTTCTCAGAATGTGCATCTTGTCGATTTCAACCACACGGACATCTTCTACTACTATTTTTTTCAGTCTAGTGACTTCTTCTATAACTAACAAGATCCAATCCAGGGAGCACTTGTTAGCAATATGGCACCATTTTCTGCAGAAATCGTTGTTGCTACGACCAATAGTAGGGGAATTCTTAACCCTGAATCCCTGCGGGATGAGTTTTCTTTTGTAATAATCCGTGAGATAATTGGCATGCAATTGATAGTCAATCTCCTTTCTTTTAAGATTCAAGATCTTGTAGTATATATTGATAGGACCTTCCTCTACATTCTCAGACTCACACAGGCTTAAAATACGTGCTGCATCCTCGTCAGTGAAGGCAAAGGTGCCTTCTTCATGAGTACCAGCTTGGGTCCCCTGCTGGGAGTCAGATCTAAATTGGTCTTCATCCATTTCAGTCTAGGTTGTTGATGAGCAAATCCTCTGGGATTATTGTAAATAATAAATTCACTTTAAAAAACACCAATGTGGGATAAAAACAACTTGATTGGGTGTGAGACGGTAACAGTAGTTTATTCAGTCAATTCATTCCGGGGGTGCGTGGGAAAATGTATAATCCAAAGTCAAGTAGCCTGTAGCCCAGCACTCCAACCAGGTGGAGTAATTCAGGACCTGGGTGCAATCCTCAAAAATAATAAATGTAAGAATCCATGTAGAAAAAGGGCACTCTCAGGATTTGTACAGTAGAAAAAATAGTTTCTTTATTTAGTAGAATCTATAGGACATGGTCGACGTTTCGCCCCCAGTTGGGCCTTCATTAGGACATATATAATCGGAAAAACAGATAAACACTAGCACAAATGTATTTGCGAAAGGAAGAAACAGAACAAGAAAAACTAAAAGTGAACAAACAACCTACCTAGCCACCACCACAGAGAACAAAACTTAAAACAATTAATAATGCTTATATGTGAATTCAACAATAGTCCAACAAAGGAATGCAAAAGAACAACCAGGGAGAATAATATATAGTAAAAATTTATAAAAATTGATACATAGCAACCATTATAATAAGAAAGACACAAATGAGGATATTTATTGTGTTTTGATATCCATTGCAGCCCTACACATTCATTTCCTGCTAGAATATTTTTTCAGACACGCTATGTAGATTTTGTGATTTAATTGCCTTTTTGGATCGAGTGGCGTATGAATAGCCTTTTTGTACCATGACGTTTACTGTGTCACACTCGCATGGTTTGACTCTCCCATCTGCTATAGCAGTTGATTCTCTCAATATTAACTCTCCAACTTTCCGTCTGTTTGCTAGTTGATTGACTACTTCTTCATCTATGTTGTGTTTTATTTTGTTTTTTGTTGTTTATTTTGCTTGTCATCCTGCTTGTGGTGGTATTGGTTATAACTAGCACGTCATATTTATGTTATTGTTTTTTAATGTCTTTTTATTTATATTTTGTGTATTTTTTTTGGCATTTGTGTCTTTCTTATTATGATGGTTGCTATGTATCAATTTGTATTATTTTTTACTATATATTATTCTCCCTGGTTGTTCTTTTGCAATCCTTTGTTGGACTATTGTTGAATTCACATATAAGCATTATTTTTTAATTGTTTTAGGTTTTGTTCTGTGTGGTGGTGGCTAGGTAGGTTGTTTGTTCACTTTTAGTTTTTCTTGTTCTGTTTCTTCCTTTCGCAAATACATTTGTGCTAGTGTTTGTTTATCTGTTTTTCAGATTATATATGTCCTGATGAAGGCCCAACTGGGGGCCGAAACGTCGACCATGTCCTATAAATTCTACTAAATAAAGAAACTATTTTTTCTACTGTACAAATCCTGAGAGTGCCCTTTTTCTACATGGATATGGATATATATATATATATATATATATATATATATATATATATATATAAACATTTTCTTCTTCAATGGCGGTTTAGATTCCGAGTTTGTTTAGCTTACATATTTTCTTTTTTAATCTTATGTATTTATTAAAAAAATAGTTTTTTTTGTTATGTAACAGAAAATGTAGGATTAAATAGGTACAATTAATAAGTATACACATACGTTTTATTGATGTTATTACAATGGTGTAAAAACTGCACACTTTAATTATAATTCTACTCACTAGAATATCATTAATTCAATTGGGTATGTTTGGCAAACTTCAAACTTTTAAAATACGTTTTTCCAATTATTTTTTTTTTCTTCAGTTTTACAGCTGGTGGTCTCGTTATAATGAAGCCATTAATTACCTAGTGACGGTGCCAAAATACCGAATTCAAGCAACCGAAATAGCAAAGAAGCAAGGTCTGTTCAACCGAGCCAAAGACAAGGGGAGGGGCAAAAGAAGCAAAGAGGAAATTAAAGAAGAAGAACAGGAAATAATCAAGGACATCATCAAAAACAAAATAGACATTAAAGGAGGCTACCAGAAACCACAGATATATGACATCTTACTGTTTCAGATAGTCCTTTTCCCTTATTATGTGTTCGGATATCTGTCTTGGTATGTGTGGTGGATATACACCTTCAGTATCAAAGGAGAAGAGTATGGTGAAGCAGAGAAACTATACCTCATACGGAAAAATATGAAGATGTCCCAGTCTCAGTTTGACAGCTTGGAAGAGCATCAGAAAAACACTTATCTCGAGCAGCAATTGTGGTTAAAAGAAAAATTTGAAGTAAGTAAATTTTATGAAAACTAGTCGAACTTATAACTAAATTAGTTGAACATTATACAAATCATACCTATTAATATAGTGTAGTAATTAAAATATCTTGCATAAGAAACCATTACCCCAGTCCAAGTAGTGCTTGGTTTGAAAGAGTGTAGTTTGCTGGATGTCCCTCTAAGATACAAGTTATCATTTTTTACCTTCAGCACTAGGCACCTTGGCATGCTGAGAAGAGGGACGCATACTCTATATTCATTTACCCGTATCTGTTGTTCTGATGTCCTAGGATAGATAAGTGTTATGAGCTGGCTTAAGTGATGCTGTATGTCGTTTATTATTTCATTTTAATGGGATACCATGGTTTCTTTACTTAAAAGGCATGTAATCACCCTTCCAATGGTGATTATTTCCACCACAAGGCACCAGGGAGCTTTTAGATACGGAGTATGGCCCTTTTATGACCCCCCTGTATTCTCTTTCTTATGTTCTTATCATTAGTAGGTTACAAAAAGTGTGCTCTGGGGCAGTTCCACAGTTCAGACCAAAGACAGCTTCTGCGTTTAGTTTAAACAAGAATATTATAATCTACATATTCCAAGCTAAATGTTAAAAGAACTGTTGTTTGTCATGGAACAAGTAAGATTTTTGAGGATGTACATTGAGCAGATTGGATCTTGGAGGAAAGTTACTAGATTTTATTTCCTCATACATTTGAAATAATGGGAAACTGGTATAAAAAGCATTAGTAGTTACTTTCTCCTATTACTGAAGCTTTTGTACAAATAGCAGATTTGCTAAGGGAAGGAAAGGCCTTGCTAATATGTATGTATGCATTCTGAGCAGCAGCAGAGACAATTATTTTCAGGTATCATCAGAGTTGCTACATTGCCATTTAGAATACGCTGGCTTTGTTTTCATTCAGAAACTTCCTTATTGTATAGCCTTTTTTGCAATAAGTACTTAGCCATTATGAATTGGTTTGTTTTGGTAGTAGTGCTATTAAAATATGGAAAAGAAAAATAAATTTTCACCTAATTTTCATGACCATCCTCATTTCCAGATTTTCCATTAGTCTGTATTTGGATTTTATTTGTTATAATTATAAGCACATACATTTATATTAGATCTTACAGCTCAGAAAGTGAAAGTTTTATATACTTTTTGTTGCTTCCAACAGAGTTTTTAAAATTACTGTGAATGGCTGAGACATGAGTAAAGAAAAAAAAAATCTTAGAGCAGTTTTTTTTTTATAAACTGCACCCAAAAAAATGTATGCTTAAAGGGACAGTCTACACCAGAATGTTAGTTTAAAAAGATAGATATTCCCTTTTATTACCCATTCCCCAGTTTTGCATAACCAACACGGTTATATTAATGTTTTACCTCTGTGATTACCTTGTATCTGAGCCTCTGCAGACTACCTCCTTATCTCAGTGCTTTTGACAGACATACAGTTTAACCAATCAGTGCAGACTCCTAAATAACTCCATGGGAGTGCGCACAATGTTATCTATATGACACACATGAACTATTACTGTCTAACTGTGAAAAACTTTCAAAATGCTCTGAGCTAAGAGGCGGTTTTCAACTGTTTTAGAAATCAGTTTGAGGCTACCTAGGTTTAGCTTTTCAAAAATACCACGAAGGGAACAAAGCAAATGTAATTAAAAAAGTCAAGTGGAAAGTTGTTTAAAATTGCATGCCCTATCTGAATCATGAAAGTTTAATTTTAACTAGACTGTCCCTTTAAAGTGATGGTAAACTCCTGTTGGTACATGACAGATTCTGATTTTGTAATAGCTTATCTATTAAACCACATTACATTTCTAACTTTTTATATGTCATTTTATTTTCAACTTATTTACAAACAGTTCATAGCGCTGCATTGCTCCGCCCCTTATATTTTCTTCACTGAAGGCAATAGATGCGTACCTTGTTTCCACCCTTTCTGCACGTCAGAGAATTTGTGCGCTCCCGACCCTGCTAGTTTCCACACATGCGCATTGGGTTTGTAGTATTGTAAAATATCAGTAAGCCTTAAAATATTTTATTTTTATACAATTTGCATATTTATTTACCAGAACCGAAAATTGATAGTGATGGGTTATTTTTTTAATCTCAAATCGTGTGGAAGCGCATGCGTACCCAAAACATGCATGTGCAAATTTGTCAGAATTCTAAAGGCTCCTGATTGGATGCGCGTCTTGAAAGTAAAATGACATTGCACAGGCGCATAGCAAGTAGCATAGAAGATAGCCTGTCTGGCGACAGGCTTGCTTATTGGTCCGACTTTATAAGCATTGGCTATTGCGTCACAGGGGGCTGGAGATGTATCTCAGAAGATGAACGGAAAAATACAAGTATTCAAAGCATTTTTTAATATATTGCATTATATTAGACACTGAACCCATATTTTTTCTTTAATGATTCTGATACAGGATGCAGTTTTAAGCAAGTTTCTTATTTACTCCTATTATCAATTTTTCATCGTTCTCTTGCTATCTTTATTTAAAAAGCAAAAATGTGATGCATAGGAGCAGGCCCATTTTTGGTTGAGACCCTGGGTTATGCTTGCTTATTGGTGGGTAAATGTCAGCCTCCAATAAGCAAGCACCATCTATGGTGCTGAACAAAAAATGGGCTGGCTGCTAAGATTAACATTCATGATTTACAAATAAAAAGATAGCAAGAGAATAATGAAAACTTGATAATAGGAGTAAATTAGAAAGTTGCTTAAAATTGCATGCTCTATCTGAATTATGAACGAAAAGATTTGGGTTCAGTGTCCCTTTTAAGGTAATCTATCCTGTTAATTGATATTATCGCTACATATGGAGTTTACCATCACTTTAATGATAACCCGATCATAAAAAGTATAATATTCCTACCAGGCCTACTTTACATAGGCTGATGCTATGGGGATTGTAATTCTTTCTTTATTTTTACTTCTGATCCTCTTTTTAGATAAACAATACATAGTAAAAAATAACTTTAAATTACTCATCAGCAACATCTTCTATTAAGCTTGTGGTCTATAGAATATCCTGAAAAGTGACTGAAATCCAGTTTTTCCCTATTATCTCAAAGAAAATGTGGCCAAAAATGTAGATAATATACTATGTTTAGTGCTGTAAGTGTAGTATGTTGTGTTTATAATCGCAAATATTTTCTCTTTCTTTGAGAAGGGGAGGAGAAACCCTAAATGTCACATTGTGCTTTAAAGGGATACTAAACCCACATTTTTTATTTGATAATTCAGACAGAGCATGCAATTTTAAGCACCTTTCTAATTTTGTCCTATTATCAATTTTTCTTCGTTCCCTTGATATCTTTATTTGAAAATGCTGGAATGTAAGGTAAGGAGCCAGACCATTTTTGGTTCAGCACCTGGGTAGTGTTGCTGATTGGTTTGCTACATTTAGCCACCAATCAGGAAGCGCTACTCAGATGCTAAACCAAAAATGGGCTGACTCTTAAGCTTACATTCCTGCTTTTTCAAGTAAAGATAGCAAGAGAATGAAGAAAAATTAATAGGAGTAAATTAGAAAGTTGCATAAAATTGCATGCTCTATCTGAATCGTGAAAGAAAAAAATGTGGGTTTAGTATCCCTTTAAAGTTAGTTTAAAAAAAAAAAAAAAAAAAGTCTGCAATAATTTAGCATCCTTGTTCTCAAGCTGTGATGTACCCATGAGCGTACCTGGAACATCAAGGGGTGACTTGCCTTTTTATTATTTTTTTTTGTCCAGTTAAGGTAAACTCTTAATGTAGTACAGAAATCAGTTTCTCAGTTATAGCCTGAAGCACTCCTAACAGGCAATAGTATATCTCCTTGTCTGGTTGATCAGCTGCTTATTCAATTTGACTGACTCACCTGTACTTGGTTAGGGAAACCCTTAGAGGCTGTGTCCCGTTATAGGCAATGACATACTGGAGTTGAGAAACAATGATCTAAAGAGTTTTAAAAGGAACATGCCAGGTGTCTCGGAAGCATGATGGATATAGGACTTCAGTGAAATATCACAAGGAAAATATGCCACGGTGAAATGTGCCAAGTAAAGCTTTCTATACCCAAGTATTCAACAATGAAGTGAGCCTCAGCTGAGCGTGTATGTGATGGTTAGATGCAGAAATGTGCTAACATGAATATTACTTTCCCACATTGTATTTGCCTTTCTAATCGTAGTGGCTCAATATTAAAAAACAAACAAACAAAAAAAAAACTGTTTAGTGTGCGTTTTCTCTATAAATTTACTTCTTTATTATTTGTTGTTCTAATATTTTCAGAGTTTTGCTGCATTTGCATTTAGAAAAACAGAATTTTACAATACATTTTCGAAAACAGAAAACTATATCTTATACAAATTGTCACAATCTGTAGTTTGTATTAGAGCCTTATATTTTTGTAACCTAATATTTAAATATTATAGTTGGGGGTACTGAAATGTAATTCTTAAATCAACACAGAAATCTTTACGGTGTAGTTTCTTCTGCTCTTCTAGTTGTAAATAGCATGAAAAACTAAAGTAAATTTCCTACACTCCAGGCTGAAACCAATAGATTAAAGGGACATGAAACCCCCCAAAAATATTTCCTGATTTAGATGGAACATGTCATTTTAAACAACTTTCCAATTTACTTCTATTATCAAATTTGCCTCATTCTCTTGGTATCCTTTATTAAAGGTGCAGCAATGCACTACTGGGAAGTAGCTGCAAACTTTTGTTAACCAATGACAAGAGGCATATGTGTGCAACCACCAATCAGCAGCTAGCTCCTAAGCCAACCTAGTTATCCTTTTCAAAAAATATTACCAAGAGAACGAAGCAAATTAGATAAGAGAAGTAAATTGGAAAGTTGTTTAAAATTTCATGTTCTGTCTAAATCATGAAAGAAAATGTTTGTTTCATGTTCCTTTAAGAATAAATTTGTCTTTTCAATTATTTTTTTTTTTTTAATTATTATTAGGCTTACAAGCAAGAGCAGGAAGAAGAGCTGAAGATTAAAATGGCTTCAGATCCTCGGTGGAAGAGATACAGAAGATGGATGAAAAATGAGGGACCAGGAAGACTAACATTTATAGATGACTGAAATAAATTGCTTTCTTGGTGCTATCACAAAATATTTTCATAAAATAAATTATAACAGAATTTTCTTTATCTCCCCCCCCCCCCCTTTTTTTGTTTTTAAAACTGTTTTGATCATTAAAAATTCTTCAGCCTACATCTAAGAAAGGAAGATGATTATTTTTGTGCTAAAGTTCAATTCTAAAGGGGGCAAAGTAGACAAAAGGGAGGTGATGAACACATTTTCAGTTGTGTACATTTTTAATAGTATATTCAATTTGGATTGTTTTACAAGTTTTATACGCAGTGAGAGAAATCAATAATAAATCTATAGAACGATCAATTTTAAATAAATATGTATTTTGTATCTTGGTAAACACCTTATGAGTGTGATTATGTTGAAATTTGTACTTGCTGTTGAATGAATTTCTTTGCATTCTAAGTGACCGTACACAAAGCAGGACCTGTTTCTAGGCAATAGGCATAAACTATAAACAAGCTATTCATCAGGTAATAAATCCTTCCACACATTTCTCCCTCCTCCCAGTTTTATCATTGGTTCAATTAAGGGGGAAAAAAAGGGGAAGAGGTGGGATTAAAGGGACAGTAGAGTCAAAATGAATTGTTCAATGTACTTCTATTTCAAAATGTGCTTTGTTCTTTTGGCATCCTTTGTTGAATTGTAAACCTAGGTAGATGGATAGGAGTGTGCACAAGTGTTTTGTTTGAAACAATATATAACACTGTTAATACAAGGGGCATAAAACTCAAATGATTTCTTTCATAATTCAGATAGAGTAGCAATGCACTACTGGGAGCTAGCTGAATACATCAAGTAAGCCAATGACAAGAGGCATAAATGTGCAGCCACCAGTCATTAGCTAGCTCCAAGAAGTGCAATGTAAAATGGAAAGTTATTAAAAATTGCATGCTGAACCACGAGAGCTTAATTTTACTTTACAGTCATTTTAATGGTAATCACATTTCTTTTACATTAATTTAGACACTATAGGCAAAATAAAGGGGACTGCTTTTCACAACTGCTCAAGCGAGGCCTTAGGGCAGACTGTCACATGGTCATGACTGTATTAAGTAGAAGGTTCAGTATAAGCGAACATTGATTCTTCCGTGTCCTCTGGTATGCCAGACCAATGACTGACTAACCAACGTCTTGGGAGACTTGAGACTTTCTTAGCAGCCCAGTTAAAATTATTTACATATCTAAGTGAACTTTCCAGTCATTTAAAGGGACAAGAAAACGCACTTTTTTTTTTTCTTTCATGGTTTAGAAAGAGCATGCAATTTTTAAAAAAACTTTCCAATTATTTCTATTCTCTAATTTGCTTCATTCTCTTGATATTCTTTGTTGAAAAGCTTATCTAAATAGGCTCAGTAGCTGCTGACTGGTGGTTGCACAGATGCATTGTGTGATTGCCTCACCCATGTGCATTTCTATTTCTTAAACAAAGGATATCTAAAGAATGAAGCAGATTCTCTTTCCGGGATTAGGACAAAACAAAAGAATCTCCACATTCCTTTTAGAGAATAACATAATTTGAGTATAAAATCAGGGACTTTATGGAAAACTGGGACATCCCTGTCTATTGTTTCTCCTTTTATATGGGCTGTTAGAGTCCGATGTAATTGCATTGATCAAGCAGCAGGATTTAATTGTTTGGTTTTCTGAGCACTTAAAGAGCAGACATCCTCAAGTGGTATAGGGAGTTGCTTTGCTAAAACCCAGACTAGGGCAGGCTCTGCTGGAGGTGTTTCTTAAAGACTGCAACCTTTTGCTATGCAAAATCTTTAACTTCAGCCTGGAAGATTTTTTTTTTCTACTTTAGTTTCTATGGCATTCTAACATAGGTTTTGATCAGGAAATCTGCTTAAAGTATTAAAGGAATATGATACCCAAATGTGGAAGCACTTGAAAGTGATGTAGCATAGCTGTAAAAAGCACACTAGAAAATATCACTTGAACATCTCTATGTAAAAGAGGCCATTTACCTAAAAATGTCCTAAGTATTCACACCCTACTGTGCAGGCACAGTCATGTTATTTTCCTATTCAGTGTAAGGAAGCTTACATTTTATTTAGTATGTATATGTGCATATATATATCACAGAATTTTTGCTTACCTGATAAATTAATTTGTTTCTTGGTGGTGATAGTCCACAACATTCCTTACATGTGCGAATTCACTTTCTGGCCACCAGGACAACAAGACTTTAAATATCCCTCCCACTTGCCTCTCTCACCATTAGTACGAATAGCCAAGGAAAATAGAAGTAAGAAAGATGATAGGGTATAGAGGTGCAATCTAGAACTGCCGACAACCTTAAAAACATGGGCAGGTTCATGGACTATCACCACCAAGAAATAAATTAATTTATTAGGCGCCGATAGTCCACAAAATTCTGTACTTGTGGGAAATACTGTTAATACCCAAGCTGTTAAGTCCACAAAGGCAATTTGTGGGAAAGGAAGATATTTAGCAGAAAAGACCTCCTCCCTCTTTCTGAGGGAAGCACTTTCACAAATGAAAATGATGTAACCCTCACCAGCTAAACTTATAGAATGGCTCTCACCCAATCTTAAAGGGACATTAACCCCTTAGTGACCAGAGCACTTTTCCATTTTCTGTCCGTTTGGGACCAAGGCTATTTTTACATTTTTGCGGTGTTTGTGTTTAGCTGTAATTTTCTTCTTACTCATTTACTGTACCCACACATATTATATACCGTTTTTCTCGCCATTAAATGGACTTTCTAAAGATACCATTATTTTCATCATATCTTATAATTTACTATAAAAAAAATTATAAAATATGAGGAAAAATGGAAAAAAACACACTTTTTCTAACTTTGACCCCCAAAATCTGTTACATATCTAAAACCACCAAAAAACACCCATGCTAAATAGTTTCTAAATTTTGTCCTGAGTTTAGAAATACCCAATGTTTACATGTTCTTTGCTTTTTTTGCAAGTTATAGGGCCATAAATACAAGTAGCACTTTGCTATTTCCAAACCATTTTTTTCCAAAATTAGCGCTAGTTACATTAGAACACTGATATCTTTCAGGAATCCCTGAATATCTCTTGACATGTATATATTTTTTTTAGTAGACATCCCAAAGTATTGATCTAGGCCAATTTTGGTATATTTCATACCACCATTTCACCGCCAAATGCGATCAAATACAAAAAATTGTTCACTTTTTCACAAATTTTTTCACAAACTTTAGGTTTCTCACTGAAATCATTTACAAACAGCTTGTGCAATTATGGCATAAATGGTTGTAAATTCTTCTCTGGGATCCCCTTTGTTCAGAAATAGCACACATATATGGCTTTGGCGTTGCTTTTTGGTAATTAGAAGGCCGCTAAATGCCACTGCGCACCACAAGTGTATCATGCCCAGCAGTTAAGGGGTTAATTAGGGAGCTTGTAGGGTTAATTTTAGCTTTAGTGTAGTGTAGTAGACAACCCCAAGTATTGATCTAGGCACATTTTGGTATATTTCATGCCACCATTTCACCGCCAAATGCGATCAAATTAAAAAAAACGTAAAATTTTTCACAATTTTAGGTTTCTCACTGAAATCATTTACAAACAGCTTGTGCAATTATGGCACAAATGGTTGTAAATGCTTGTCTGGGATCCCCTTTGTTCAGAAATAGCAGACATATATGACTTTGGCGTTGCTTTCTGGTAATTAGAAGGCCACTAAATCCTGTTGCGCCTCACACGTGTATTATGGCTAGCAGTGAAAGGGTTAATTAGGGAGTTTGTAGTGAGCTTGCAGGGTTAATTTTAGCTTTAGTGTAGAGATCAGCCTCCCATCTGACACATCCCACCCCCTGATCCCTCCCAAACAGCTCCCTTCCCTCCCCCACCCCACAATTGTCCCCGCCATCTTAAGTACTGGCAGAAAGTCTGCCAGTACTAAAATAAAAGGGTTTTTAAAAAAAAATGAAATTTTTTTTTAGCATATTTACATATGCTACTGTGTAGGATCCCCCCCTTAGCCCCCAACCTCCCTGATCCCCCCCAAAACCGCTCTCTAACCCTCCCCTCTGCCTTATTGGGGGCCATCTTGGGTACTGGCAGCTGTCTGCCAGTACCCAGTTTATAATAAAAAGTGCTTTTTTTGGTTTTTTTTTGTTTTTTTCTGTAGTGTAGCTTCCCCCAACCCCCCACCCCCCACAAACAAACCCCCACCACCTTGCTGATTGTTTAGATTTTATTTTTTATTATATTTTTTATTTCCCCATTTTCTGCAGTGTAGCGGTTCCCACCCGCTCCCTCCCCGTGCACGCGCCCGCGCCCGTGCGCGCCCCCAGCCACCCCCGCCCACGATCCCGCCCCCCTTCAGATCCACATGGCCATTGATGGCCGCCACCCGCCTCCCGGTCCGGCTCCCACCCACCAACGCAGGTAGCCACCGATCTCCGGTGCAGAGAGGGCCACAGAGTGGCTCTCTCTGCACCGGATGACTTAAAAAGGTTATTGCAGGATGCCTCCATATCGAGGCATCACTGCAATAACCGGAAAGCAGCTGGAAGCGAGCAGGATCGCTTCCAGCTGCTTTCCACACTGAGGACGTGCAGGGTACGTTCTCAGGCATTAACTGCCTTTTTTCTGAGGACGTACCCTGCACGTCCTCAGTCGTTAAGGGGTTAAACACTGAGATGGTAATATAAAATGATACATTGTATATAATAAAACAACTCTGCAATATAGTTTTATTATTTACTTTGTCCTCTTTGCCTGTAATTCCATTCTGAAATTGTGAGCTTTTCAGTTAGAAATGGAAGTGCAGAACACTGTTAAATCCAGCACAACCATTGGCTGCACACTCTAGTGACCTATTTATAACTGACCCTAATTGGCCACAGCAGAGAAGGTAACACAAGTTACAACATGGCAGCTCCCAGTGTTTTATAGACACTAAAACTTTACACTTATTTTGTCACTTTTTAAACAACTAATGAAACTTTAAAAAATACATCTACATGTTAGTCATGGACTAATCTTTTCTTTGAATGCATCATTCTATCTAGCATGTATTTAGTGTTTAATGTCCCTTTAAAAACAAACACTAGGCACAGTAAAGAATGAAACACCTTTCCTGGATAAATAGTTCTTTAGACAGAAGGTCAAACAGGAACTGTGAAAAAAGAAGGCAGACAACTAGTGTTTTATAAAAAACAAGAATCACTAGGAGGGGCGGAGCCAAGCCGTGCTGGGACATGGCCGTCTTTGTGTGAAGCTCTGTTGCCGTTGCAGCTCACCTAACTAGAGGTGAAATGGTGGAGACCCTGACTTCATTAAAAATACCTTCCTAACAATACAGAGGAGACCCGGAGCGGAGCTGACCCCTTCCCTACTGCCTTTCCCACTCCCTCTCTAACTAAACTGAAAGAGCCTATGTACCTGACAAAGGTCCGGTCGCCATCTTGGACCGGCCCTTACTTGCCAAAGAGATAACCTAAGCGACGGCTCTTTACATCCGAGTCTAACCGGGCACCCACTACAACTAGAAAGCCTGCTCACATACCTGAGAGCCCTTGCGGTGGGACCTGCTGGCCGGAGGGGAGCGGTTGCGGGTTGCTAGAGGAATTTGGATGCGCTCCGGTTGCGCTGCTTTTGTACCGCACACGTGGGGCCCGGGAATCACAGAGGACAACCTGACGTGGCATGGAGGTAAGACCACATTTGCCTCTGTTACCCACACAAGTGCCGCGGGTTGCGGACATAAAGACAGACCCCTGCTTCACACAACCACCAATTAGAGACTTAAAGGGCAAGAGTCTCGTTTATAAAATAAATCAGGTGCCACAGCAGCCTTAAGCCCATACTAGGGCCTTCCAGATAAGCAACCAGCAGGGGGGGAAAAAACGCCTGAGATAACAATAAAGGCTAAAGCACTACTGGGGACATTTTTTACAGAAAATATAAAAGCCATCCTTTATACATTATTATTAGTGTCCTGTGATAGGGGTCATACTACATTTATGCCTCGCGGAGGCCTCTCAGACCTTGATGTATAGAGGGCAACACATCACCCAACATAGATCTATTTAAAATTTAAAATATAAAAGGGCTGATTATTTCAAAGATCAGAACAGGGTTTTCACACATAATACCTATACAACTGTGTTGATAGAGAGGGGAAGGATTCTAAGAGGCCCTGCATTGCACCTGCAGGTGGCTTACAAGATGTCACAGCGTAAAGGCCCTAAACCAGATAAGGGTAACAAGCCAACAACGTCTACACCTTCTGTGACTACTTTTTTTCAACCGTCAGATCCTAACTTAATAGAGACTTCCCACTCACAAGAGCAGTCTCCTCCTGAGATGCAATCAGAATATACATCTTCACAATACAGATCCCTATTAGCCCTGCCATCACAAATAGCAGATCTCCCCTCCAAATCAGATTTCGAATCGTTAAAATCCTTTATAAAAGGGGAGATGAGGGAGCTAAAGAAAGACTTAAATGATATGAGCTCCAGAATCGACTACATAGAAGAGGGGCAAGAGGCGCTCAATTCCATAGTCAGTACAAACACACAACAGTTATCCATACAAGACTCTATGGTACAGTCTCTGCAGGAAAGACTGGAAGATCTTGACAACCGGGGGAGGAGAAACAACCTCAGGATTAGGGGCATTCCTGAGGAGGTTTCCCAAGAGCAGTTAAAATCGTATGTTAAGGAGCTATTCCAATCCCTGCGCCCCAGATCACCCCCTTTGCAACATGACGACATTGAACGGATTCATAGAGCACTCAGACCCCCTTCTAAACCTCCCGCTCCACCCAGAGATGTTATTATGCGGTTCCTAAGATTCACAACTAAAGAAGAAATCTGGCAAGCGGCGAGAACAAGAAGATCCATAACATTTAAAGATCATACCTTACAAATATTTCAGGACCTCTGCCCACAAACCATACAGAGGAGGAAGGAAGTTAGATTCCTCACTAAAGCCCTACAAGAGCACGACATTAGATATCGTTGGGGTTACCCCTTCAGCTTGATTATAAACCACAACGGTTCACAGATCATCTACAAAACTTTCCATGACCTAGACACCGTGACAAAGAAATTGAACATTACCATTGTGCCTCCAGCTGACAACGTTTTGGAGACGTCAGCAAAGCACTCGGATAATGCCCTAGATCCCCCCAGGGAGCAACGACCTCAATGGAACAAGGTTCACCCCAAGAGAAGGAAAACAGACACTCCACCCTCGGGCCCTCCACGTCCACAAGACCCCTAGCGCACACCTTACCCGACTATTTTGGTCAGGACATTAAGCCTCAGCCACTGGAATACTTTGCTCATGCTAGGGAGATGTCCCTAGCCTTCTTCTCCTTGGACTGTTCCAGATCTTGTGTAATGGGTAAGAAATTGAAAGCTGATGATCAGCAGCTGGTTTAGTTGATAACTTATCATTGTTGTAATCCTGATATGTTATGTTACCGGTCCCTTTTACTCTCTTTCTTGACTTACAAATCCGGAATTATGGACACTGGACATCTCAGAGTTCAATTTTTGCAAATATGTAATGATGGTAATGGTTGATGTTAATATGATGCACTGGTGATGTAGGAGGGTGGTGGGGCTTGAGTTCCATTTGCCTGGTGTCTTCCAGTCTTGTCTGCACCCCCTCTCCCTCCACTACACCCCCTTTATTTTCCCCACCCCCTCTCCTCCTCCCCTCCTCCTGTAGGTCTCTATCAGAAACCTCTAAATAACAAATGTATAGTAATCAAGAGCATTAAGCAACCGCAGTTACTCCCCAGTCAAGGTGTATAGTTTTAAAAATACACTTCTTGTTAGATTAGTTTATAATTTTTGTTTATTTTTTATTACTATGATTGTACTTGCCGTATGTGTGATGCCTCATGCTTTTTATTTGTTGCCGCTCATATCCATCATGATCTACAAAGCTGAACTGTACATGATATTTGTATTTTCACTTTTGCCATTCTGTATTAATGTTGATAGATAGGTCCAACTTAAAAATCCTCTCTCATAATGTCAAGGGGTTTAATATCCCACAAAAAAGAACCATTGCTTTTAAAGATTATAAAAGGCTCAGATGTGATATTGTAATGCTACAGGAGACCCATTTCAAAAAGGGGCGAGAACCCCGTGCCTCCTTTAAGAAATTTGGCACAGCTTACTTTTCTTCTGATAGCTCTAAGCATAATGGAGTATGCACAATGATTGGCAAGGATGTCCCATTTCAAGTGACATCGGTCAATAAAGATAAAATGGGAAGATATTTAATTATTTCAGGGATATGGAATCATAAACCTATAACCTTAGCCAATATTTATGCCCCGAGCCTGGGTGACCCCGGTTTCTTCCACCAGCTTTGCAATAGGCTTCTGGAATACCCCGGAGGTGGCTTAATTGTGGGCGGTGATTTTAATGTTGCCCTGGATCCTACTATAGATTGCTCTACTGGAAAGTCTTCAGTTCCCAGCAAGACTTTGAAATTAATCAAATCCAAATTATCTACCCTGGCCGTCCATGACGTCTGGCGACTCCACCACCCAGATACAAAAGATTATACTTTTTATTCCCATCCACATCAAAACTATTCTAGAATAGACTACATGTTGACGGATGTAACCAGTCTAGCACATGTCCGAAATTCAGACATTTATCCCATAACGTGGTCAGACCATGCCATGGTTAGTTGCACATTTGATTTTCCTGCCCACGCCCCCCATTCAAGATCATGGAAGCTAGATGAATCCCTCCTGAAGGATCCATTGATACACATTCAATTAGCTAAGTCTATAGAAGACTACTTTAAATTAAATAATACCCCTGATATTTGCCAGCAACACATCTGGAACGCTCATAAATGCGTACTCAGAGGCGAGTTGATTGCCCTGAAAGCATCCAAACTAAAACAACAGCAATACTACTTAGCTTCCCTACTTACAGATTTAACTAAACTTCAAGACATACACAAAAGGTTCCCTAAGGACCATTCCCTCCTTGAAAGTCTAGAACACAAGCGACTGCAGCTCAATTGTTATCTGGGGAAAGAGGCTAAGCGCAATGCGCTCTTCCTTAAAAAAACATATTACGAAGGTGCCAACAAACAAGGTAAACTTCTGGCCAGACAGCTCCGAAAAAAAACTCTTAGCAGGTACATTTTACACATTAGGGATGACAGGGGGAACGACCGGCATACATCAAAAGACATAGCGGACAGTTTTAGACACTACTACAACTCACTATACAATTTATCCACAGACATACCTTCCCCAACGAGTGTGGCTATACAAGACTATTTGACACAATTAAATCTACCCCAAATTAGTGAAGAACAGAGAAACAACCTAGACGCGCCCTTTTCAACAGAAGAGATCAAGCTAGCGATTAAATCATTGAAAGCTGGGAAATCCCCAGGCCCAGATGGGTTTAGTAATGCCTATTATATAACTTTTAAAGACCTTTTGACACCACATCTCTTGGCATACTTTCATAGTATAGACCAGGATAAACCTTTCCCCCCCTCGGCCCTGCAAGCCACCATATCGCTAATCCCGAAACCAAACAAACCTAGCACATCAATCTCAAACTATAGACCGATTTCTCTTCTGAATACAGATATAAAGATTTTTGCTAAGCTTATAGCCAACAGACTCAATTTAATTTTACCCGAACTTATACATCAAGACCAAGTGGGCTTTGTACCTTGCCGTGAGGCAAGAGATAATACAGTGCGCAACTTGCACCTGCTATGGCATGCTAAAACGACCCAAACCCCTTCACTCTGGATTTCTACTGATGCCGAAAAGGCCTTCGACAGAGTCGGATGGCCTTTTCTACAGGCGACACTACAGGCCTTCGGTTTCAGTGAAAAAACAACACATAGAATATTTGCGCTATATAACAAACCCAACGCCAGAATTGCCCTCAACGGAATTCTGTCGCATCCGCTCCAAATCACAAATGGCACCAGGCAAGGTTGCCCGCTTTCCCCCCTACTTTTTACTTGCCTCATTGAAACCCTAGCGACCAAAATTAGATTAAATAAAAATATCCAAGGTCTAAGAGTAGAGGGCGACGAATACAAGATGTCACTCTTTGCGGATGACATCCTTTTTTCCCTAACAGAGCCAGCTGAGTCAATCCCCTACTTATTAGAAGAGCTGGCGGTATTCCACGACCTCTCCAATTTTAAAGTCAATCAAAGTAAATCTGAAATGCTAGGCGTAGCCATTACTCCCCAAATGGAAGATGCGATTACTAAAATATGCCCGTTTAAATGGAATAAAGACTCCCTAAAATACTTAGGGATACAATTAGCAGATAACTTTGACATGCTGTTCAAATTAAATTATGTTACAATTAAAAACGCCCTAATGCGAGATCTCTCTTCATGGACTAGGAAGCCTCTGTCCTGGCTAGGGAGGATTAATACAATTAAAATGAACATTTTCCCACGACTGTTATACACCATGCAGACACTTCCCATACAACTACCTGGTACATACATATCACAGATGCAACAGTTGTTTAGCTCGTTCATTTGGAACAGACGTCCTCCTAGGATAAACAAATCCATAATGTCACGTCCAATAACCCAAGGGGGACTAGGAGTCCCGGATATCGATTCTTACCGGAGGTCCATATTTCTTCAAAGAATTTTAGACTGGAGGATTCATAGGGGCCATAAGAGATGGATCTCATTAGAAGAGAACCTAAATGTGGGCTTTAACCTCCCCTCTCTCTGTTGGGACCCTAAGTTTCACTTACTCTGCAAACAAATTAACAACCCGATTACACAAGAAACATTAAGAATCTGGGATTCTACCAATAAGACTAACCCATATCTATCCTCTTGTCCAGGCCCATTAACATCAATCATTCACAATAGCGAGTTCTCCCTGTTATCCTTAGCCAGGAATACAGATATACAGATTAGGGATGAGGGGGTTTTGCTTATGTCCCTCACCAGTAACGACCAAGTGAGATCTCAGGAACAATTGGTAGATGCTGGTCATGGCTGGGCTAGAAATTGGTTTACATATAGGAGGACACATCATTATATTACGACACATGAGCACTACATAAACATGGCACGACCACTGACCAACATTGAGAAAGTATATACTGCCTCACCGCCAGTTAAGCATAGCCTTTCCCATATTTACAATATCATCACCCAGTTGCCACCGGGCAATTTACCACGCTCTATTGAGATGTGGGAGAGGGAGCTAGGGGTAGTCATCACTCCACAGGTGGCGACAAACATTTTCCACAACACCAAATCTGCCTCCACATCAGCATCCATTAAGGAATTAAACTATAAAATACTACATGGTTGGTATCTGACTCCCAAAAGGATCCATAAACTTTTTCCACAAACTACCAATCGCTGTTGGCGATGTGGCCATGTAGGTAGTGGTTTGGGTCACATGTGGTGGTGGTGTTCCCAGATAAACATGTTATGGCGATCTATAATCAATGAGATAGAATATATCTTTCAAACTGTTCTCCCACTAGACCCTCTCGTGTGGCTATTAAACAAACCAGTCAAATTGCCCCAACCCCTCTTTAAGCCACTTCTAAAAATTATGACAAACAGTTTGAAGGTTCTGATAGCGCAAAACTGGAGATCATCAGAGATTCCCTCCCTGGGCCTGTGGCGTAGCAAGGTCACGGACCTGATTGAATTAGAAGAGTATGGTTCTTATCTACATGATAAACGGGAGCAATTCATTGAATTACAAATAACCTGGGAAAATTATATAACGAACGTAAAGTTTCAGCATATACCACTTGACAACGACTAGAGATATAGGAATTGTTATTTACACAGATTAGGCTTACATATGAGTACAGTTTATGATTAGTTTTTAAGATGGAGCTGTGTACGTATTGAGATAGGCATTAAGACACTACGGCGGTTGTAATTGCTAGACTTGTATTGTTTGTTTTTATTTTTGTTAAGAAGGAGAAAAAGGTTAAAATGAGAATCCAGGATACGTGATTTTTCACCTTGAAACTTTTGTACACAGGGTGGTTCTGTCTTCCCCTGCAGCACTGACCAAATGACTGTTATTATTGTTTTATTTGTGTTTGTCTGTTGTGCTGACCTCTCTGTATTTTGGATTCTTAATAAAAAATGTTTTGAAAAAAAACAAAACAAAAAAAAAACAAGAATCACTCAAAATTAAAAACTGAGTATCCCAGAAATAATTGTAGTCTAAACTTCCTGATATGTGAGAACTCCAGACAACCTGGCAGACTGACACAATCAGGTTACCAGATCCATATACTGAAAAACAGTAAAAGATACAAAAAACTGATGATAAAATCACCGGACTGTCACAGAAGAATCCAAAAACTGACCCAGTTCATACATGAAATACCATAGGAATTGTAGAAAAGGCAGACTCCTGAACAGTTATAGACTCGAGCCCTAATTGAAAACCAAGTGGATGTAAAGAGCAAGTATCTTGTAGAACAGTGTTTCTCAACCTTTTTGTAGCAAGTACCCCTGTAGGCATACAGTTGTTTCCTATGGACCCCTATTGTAGCACACATATTTAAAGGGACAGTAAACAGCAGAATTTTTCTTGTTTAAAAAGCTAGATGATCCTTTTATTACCCATTCCCCAATTTTGCATAACCAACACAGTTATAATAATATACTTTTTACCTCTGTGATTACCTTGTATCTATGCCTCTGCAAACTGCCCCCTTATTTCAGTTCTTTTGACAGACTTGCATTTTTAGCCAATTAGTGCTTGCTCCTAGGAGCTTCACGTGCCTGAGCTCAATGTTATCTATATGAAACACATGAACTAATGCCCTCTAGTGGTGAAAAACTGTCAACATGCTTTCAGATTAGAGGCAGTCTTCAAGTCTAAGAAATTAGCACATGAACCTCCTAGATTTAGAAACAAGTAGTAGGTCTGGACTGTTACCTAGGAACTCAATGCCAACTCTAAAATAAACTGCGATCCCTCTAACACAGTTAAAAATATGAGAATATGAAAAAAGTACGTTATACAGTGGCGCACTAGGCTGAGCTCATAGTAATATAAAAAATTTATATGATTGTATCAATAAATAAAAATATATAAGAGAAGTAGATAAGACAATAAATATAAGATCTAAAAAAAGGAGAAGCATAAAAAGGGACATGTAAACACTATAGTCAGTAAATATAAATGATCATACCATAAATAAATAGTACCAAGATCAAATCAATTTAATAACATATAGGCACAAGATCTAAAATTAAAAAAGTTCATACAATGCTATAAGAATCAAAAATATGTAACAAAATAAATCAATACATCAATAACAAATGAGATGTGGCCACATCAATAAATAACTGAATAAATAAACAATAAAATATGATAGGATAGTACCTCTAAATAAAAACCATAGCAATAAATAACTTCAATAAAGTCAGTCTAATCAATAATAAATAAATAAAGGATAGCCGGATATATACTGACATTTTCGCTTTATTATCAACAAGTTTGCAGACCTTCATCTTCATTTTTATCTGTATCTACAGTACTAACAGTTACACAGACTTTGACTCATTAATAGGATATATTAGATTGCCATTTCTTGTCCGTATATCACCATATAGTTGTCTTTATTTATTTATTATTTTTTATCGATTAGACTGATTTTATTGATGTTATTTATTGCTATGTTATTTATTTAGAGGTACTATCCTATCATATTTTATTGTTTATTTATTCAGTTATTTATTGATGTGGCCACATCTCATTTGTTATTGATGTATTGATTTATTTAGTTACATATTTTTGATTCTTATAGCATTGTATGAACTTTTTTAATTTTAGATCTTGTGCCTATATGTTATTAAATGATTTGATCTTGGTACTATTTATTTATGGTATGATCATTTATATTTACTGACTATAGTGTTTACATGTCCCTTTTTATGCTTCTCCTTTTTTAGATCTTACATTTATTGTCTTATCTACTTCTCTTATATATTTTTTATTTATATTTATTGATACAATCATATACATTTTTTATATTACTATGAGCTCAGCCTAGTGTGCCACTCTATAACGTACTTTTTTCATAACCTCCTAGATTTAGCTTTCAATTAAGAATACCAAGAGAACAAAGCAAAATTGGTAAAAGTAAATTGGAAAGTTGTTTAAAATTACATGCCCTATTTCAATCATGAAAGATTTTTTTTTTTACTTTACTGTCCCTTTAACACTTATATCAGCTAAAATAGAAATCATGTGTACCACTTGATTTCACAAGCTTTTATTAGATATATAAATAAAATATATAGATATCAGATATTTGTTTTATGTAATCTGGAATTTTATTTTTGGCAATATTACAACTGAAAATAATGTAAACACATAAATCCGATATATAGTCCATTTATATTAATAATTATACGCAAATAATAAAAAGGAAAATAAACTTTTCTGCATGATGAGGAAATTCATATTTATGATACCATCTTTCTATTTTTAATAACCATTTCATAAACAGTTTTGTGGTCTCATTTTAATGCAGCACATTTCAGTATGATTAACTTTACCTATTTCACAGTGGCACATTTATCTGTCACTTGTCTCTGTGACACTTAGTCACAGTAATACACTTTCTCTGATCATATCAGTAAAGCTCAACTCCAGCCCTCATATGTCACTAACAAGCCAGAATCTGAAGTTTTACCAATTTGATGTTAATCAGTGATTGAGCAGTGGTCTAACCTAGGCCTGGAAATACACTCTGCCCTGTTAGAAGAGCTTAAAGGGACACTGAACCCAAAAAAATTTTGTGTGTGATTCGGATAGAGCATGACATTTTAAGCAACTTTCTAATTTACTCCTATTATCAATTTTTCTTTATTCTCTTGGTATCTTTATTTGAAATGCAAGAATGTAAGTTTAGATGCCGGTCCATTTTTGGTGAACAACCTGGGTTGTCCTTGCTGATTGGTGGATAAATTCATCCACCAATAAAAAAGTGCTGTCCTGGGCCAAGAAAAAAGCTTAGATGCCTTCTTTTTTTAAATAAAGATAGCAAGAGAACGAAGAAAAAATGATAATAGGAGTAAATTAGAAAGTTGCTTAAAATTGCCTGCTCTATCTGAACCACGAAATAATTTTTTTGGGTTCAGTGTCCCTTTAAGTGTAGAAATGAGAAACACAACTGTCTTAGATATATCTACTACATCAGGAAAAAAATATATAATGAAGGCTAATCTGTGGAGTACCCCTTGCCAATGCCCCAAGTACCCCTGGGGTACACATACCACAGATTGAGAAACAAGGTTGTAGAAGAACGGAACTCACAACCTTCAGATTATAAGACTGACGTGCAGCCTACTGCTCTAACAAGGCCCCTATTTACAGTCTCTAGATCTTGCAAGCGTAGAAAGATGACTGACTGAGAAAATCGAAGACTAAAAAAAAACAGAACCTCTGGAGACCAAACCAAGTCTGCCAACAAGGACAAGCCTCTCCCTTGTCAAGTAAGGGAGAAAAGTAGACTTTACATCAATTGGGATATAATCCCAGAAACTAACCCCCAGAGGTCCCTGATCCTAACAGCTAAGAATATTAAGACTTCCAAGAAAATAAAAAAACTGGTCCCCTTGACCATGGAGGATATGCAGGCAAAAAGATACAAGGAACAATACAGTCTTCCTTAAACGCAATATGGTTAAAGAATACTTGAAATGTTGAAAGAGCTACTGAGAAAACCTCAGAGTCCCCCTAGAAGATTAAAAGGTAAGATAATAATAGGGCATGCAAAAAGAAACCGTAACGAGAATGCAAAACATGCAGTTGACGGAGGAAAACTGCCAGATTAACTACACTCTAATGGGATGATCCAGCAGAGCAAAAAATCCAGACTGCATAGTAAAGAAAGAAAAAAAACACAAATCTAACTGTGTAATCATATTGTGGACAGAACCACAGAAAAACCCTGTAAACACCTAACATAAGAGTAAAATAGATGTACAGTAATGTACAAACAATAGTACAAGCAAAACATATTAGAACCAAACATAGAGCATGCATTAGAAAAAGGCAAAGCAGTAATACTAGGAAAATACTGTAGTAGGCACCTACAAGATGAAACATACAGTAGTGCACAATAATAGTTGCACTCCCCAGAAGTAGACTGTTGTACAGCAAACAATAAGCATAGTACTGAAATACCCATCAGTAAAGATTAGAAGAATGAAAATGGGAAAATCCCCTCACATGGACAGCATATTATTGCGGAACAATAAGTATCAGTAAGGCAGAAGGGAGAATATGGGAAACATAAGATGGCAAGACCATAAATAACCAAGATATGGAAGCTACACACACCTATAACATTTATTGCACAGCAATAAACGTATTAGCAAAGAAGTGCAAACCAACACATAAGGAAGGATCACCAGGAATCCTGTACACAGATATAAAAATGACTGCATTAACTACGCACGTATACAAATTATTATTGCACAGCAATAAATAATAGAATATAGCATTACAAGTATAAAGAGTACTGTAGTGTCCAATGCATCAAAAAATTATTGTGAAGACAATCAATAACATCATATCAGATATCTACGCCTCAAAGTTATTGCACAGCAATACGATTGCAGGGGAAAGTAAAACAATCAACTGAAAAATGTACATAAACTTAAATTAGAGCTCGGCAATCAATAAAACTAGAAGTATAAGTGTATCACTACTGTAGAATGCACTTACATTACAATAGTGCAGAACAATAAGGAAAAGTACTGTAGACCTACATACACTTAGCAAGACTATTAAACAGCAATAAGTAGAAATAGTTATACCAATACTATAGAATGCACTTACAATATATTGCTAAATATAGAAATAATGAAGAGGCTACATAGGCATAAATAAATAATTGCACAGCAATAAAAGAAAAAGAACAGTAGTACACGTATACTATTACTGTAGCTGTACTTACAAAGAGAATAGGGCAAACTAATAATATCCGATATGTAAATTACTATAGAATCTACACATAAATAAATAAATTATTGCACATCAATAAAACAAAGAGAATAGTAGTACACAAAACAATAATTCCCAATATGGAGAGTACTATAGATCTATATACTCATATATACACTCAAATTATTGCACAGCAACAAAAATAAATAGATGAGTAATACAAGCATATCATTACTGTAGGATGCACTTACAAATAGAAGAGTGCAAAACAACCATACTTAACATATAAAGTATTGTAGACCTACCTACACACAAGTAAGTTATTGCGCAGCAAGAGAGAAAAGGAAATAGTAATACAAGAGTACCCTTACTGAAGTGTGCACTTACACATTATGAAAAGCATTATAGAATCTACCCACACTAAGAACATTATTGCTCGGCAATAAATAGAATAGATTAGCAGTACAAATATACCACTACTAGGGTATGCACTTACACAATGTGTAGAGAAATGTAGAATGTACCTACACTAAGTACATTTTTGCACATCAATAAATACAAATGGATTATTGGTACAAATATACCAATACTGAAGTGTGCACTTACACAATCTGCAAGGTATTGTAGCATCTGCCCACACTAGGTGCATTATTGCACGGCAATAAATGAGATACATTAGTAGTACAAATATACCACTACTGAAGTATAGTAGTACAAATATACCACTACTGAAGTATGCACTACACAAAGTTTTTTTTTTTAAATTACATGCTTTAGCTGAATCATAAAACTTTAATATTGACTTTGGCAGCCCTTTATTAAACAATATATAATCATAACAAAAGGGCACTGAAATGTCAGAAGTATGAGTAAACTAACATAGCAAAGACAATTAGTCTCAGCCTCTAAACTCTATCAACATATTGAAATTTAAGGGAACAGCTACCAAAGAGGGTGCTCCTGATGCCTAATTGTCAAACAGGAAGATAATGGAAAGTGCTCCCACTACTAAACAGGCTAGGATTAAATTATGCATCTCTAAAGTAAACATATATAACAATGACATCAATCTTACTTGTCAGTAATATTATAGAGCTTTGTTTCTAAGTATAACCACAGGTAAATGCTATTTCATTTACTGCAGATGTGCAAGAGAAATAATTTTTGGGCCTACTATAGCCTTATATACAGTAAAAGAATCCTGTATTGGTCCCACAACATGGGTTTAAAAGACAATGTTTTTCGGGTTACCACTTAACCCTTAGTCATGTCACTAAAAACACATATAAACAGATTCTTTTTATACAGTTTGAGCACCCACAGGCCCATTTATCAAAGGGCTTGCGGACCTGATCCGACACTGCGGATCAGGTCCGCAAGACCTCGCTAAATGCGGAGAGCAGTACGCTCTCCGCATTTAACATTGCACCAGCAGCTCACAAGAGCTGCTGGTGCAACGCCGCCCCCTGCTGACTCGCGGCCAATCGGCCGCCAGCAGGGAGCTGTCAATCAACCCGATCGTATTCGATCGGGTTGATGTCCAGCGATTCCTGTCCGCCTGTTCAGAGCAGGCGGACAGGGTTATGAAGCAGCGGTCTTTAGACCGCTGCTTCATAAGTTGTGTTTCTGGCGAGTCTGAAGACTCGCCAGAAACACGGCCCTTCAAGCTCCGTACGGAGCTTGATAAATGGGCCTGCAAATGTTCACTTCCTCTAATACCATGACTCCATCTAGTGGTAAAAAGTGTTATTAAATCTAAATAATACTTGTCATTCTTTTAAAAGGAAGTTGTCTTTTTTTTTTTACTATACCAACAGTATCATATCAGTCTATATGTTAAAAATTGTCCTACTCTAGGCTGGTTTTTATTACTGTATACAAGGCAAATTGGAGCTGGCAAACTCTGGATCTCATGCCTTAGGTAGTATGGTGCTATTTCTAAGTATATATGACTACCATAGCCTTAGTCTTCTTTATTAACTAATAGATAGGTCTACTATGGGGCCTAGTTTACTCTCACCTCTAATAAATCTGGGTCACGCGGGGGGGGGGGGATGCTCTGCTAAATCTTTATACATTGTATAATTATTTGGTTTTATCAACCGACCCAGAACTCAATTGCAGCAAGCAGAGGAGAGTCTTCTAAACTGGACAATACCTGTATTTTATATCATAAGCTCTCTAGTTAATGCCACTGTGGACTTTGGAGGTCCTGTGTGGGAAAGGCCCTTAGCAACCCCCCCCCCAGTTATCCAGGTATAGAGTGAGATGCACAAGATGCTCACAAGATTTGATCACCTCATAGCACTCATTGAGCCTGCGAATACGGAGAGGGATACCTTTGAGCCTGTATCGGGGAGGATGTGGGTATCACTGTGCAGCACAATGACGAACAACCAAATATAAACCAATCTTTTTCAACAAAGATGATTCATGCCTAGTGGATATTTCATGAGGAGCATCTACAAGATTGGGAAACATGGATGGGGCTATCTGTGTGTATGCTGCTGCCCCCCTATGATTTTCAGAATCTCCCTGAGGTACTATTTCTTTAGCATATCTTGCCAAGCTGGATGTGTGTGGCGTGGGGTAATGATTGACCCTACACGCTTATCTTTGGAGACAGGTGAGTCTCTGTATTCAGCCTGGACAACATCAATAGTTTTTTTTCTTCTTTTTTTAATATCTGTTTTTTATGTGCCAGATTATGAGTAGATAGGAGTCAGTTTTAATAATTAGAAACATAGAAACATAGATTTTGATGGCAGATTAGAACCAATTGACCCAACAAGTCACCAAATATTTCCAAAAAGTATAAACTATCTAGTTTGTTGGTGTGACGTTTGGGGAACAGGGGTTCACTCCTTCACAAAAAATGCAGTATAATAATAGCAGTGTTTATTATGCACGTATTACAATTGCATTAATCTGCTTATCAAGCAAGGCCATTCTTAAACTATAATGTGTTACTTAGCTTCAGAACATTACAGATGTGACAGCTATAGTCTCTCTCAGATGTTGTCTCTCCCTTCAAACACTCCTTGACCGCACCATTCATCACTCCATCATCACTCCAATCTACTCCAAACTCATCCTTAGCAAGTTCTACTAATTAAACCAGTTAGTAGCAGGTGTGCCTACGTTTTATGTCAATCATATTTCGTAGCAATGTTTTAGGTAGCTTTCAGTTTTTTCCAAAAAACAAAAGTATAACATTCTCACAGCAAGGAGTCTCACAGACAGTGTTTCGTTCTCACAGCAGTAACCTACAAAGGCATCCAGACCCCTGCTTCTTTGAGATAAGCAGTGTCTGAGAAACAGACAATATAGAAAACAACAAAACAGAATGCATCACAAGTGTAACTTAACTTCTTAAATGCATTTTCATTAAAGGCTATGTGCTAAACATGTATATATACAGTATATATATATATATATATATATATATATATATATATATATATATATACTGAATATATGTAAGCATACTTAAAAATATGTATCTATACTGTGATATAAACTGCTTATACATTGACTATTGATTCTTTATTTGTGTATGAAATCATGAACATTTTCCATCCATTACAGTAGGACAGACGTATGCTTATCCCAGGCATTCTTGATGTCCCCCACAGTGTTTGTCATTACACCTCTTGTGGAAGTTTATTGAATGAATCAATCCCCCTTTCTGTAAAGAATTGGTTACACAAATGACTCCTGAACTTACTACCCTTCAGGTTGAGATCATGACCCCTCACATTTTCAGGTTGACCAAGCCCTTTAATATACTTGAAAGTTGCTATCATATCACCTCTTTCCCTTCTCTCCTCTAAGCTATACATATTTAGATCATTGAGCCTCTCTTGTTAAGTTTTATTTTTTAGACCATGTACCATTTTGGTAGCCCTCCTTTACACAGATTCAAGTTTGTTTATATCCTGCTGGAGATATGGCCTTCAGAACTGCACACAATACTCAAGATTAGGCCTAACTAGTGATCTGTAAAGTGGCATAAGAACCTTACTATTTCTGCAGCAAATACCTCTACCAATACAATCAAGCATTCTACCGGAATTACTCGCTGAATACTACAGTGTTTACTACATTTGAAATAATCTGAAATAATAATTCCCAAGTCCTGTTCCTTATTTGTAGTCAGTAAATTGTCATAGGGGCTAATTTTTCTTCCACTATATAATGCTTTTATCTACACACCGGTCCCCATAATTAGCTATTGTGTATACTGCATTGTCCTTCTATTATGCTATATCATTTGTGATAACACATAAGTTTGATAGTATTGATATAGCAGATAAAGAAGACAGGTTGGTTACCTACCCAGAGATATCCTATAATATTTACTTTAAGAGATATGTTTAGCCATACCTTTAGCTAGTAAGATAGATCACTATTGTTCTTTCATGCATATTACTTAGATGCTCATAATAAATGCCATCTATATAGTATATAGTATATTGGTTACCTAAAAAAATGCCCATACGCATTTTATTTTAATGAGGGCATTTTTCTAATTTTCAATAATCTAACACATGCCTTTTATTCATTGTTCTGTGTCACTTGGTTGTTTTTGTGCTGTTTTCCTATTTTGCCCTGCTGCTGCTGGTAACAGCGTTGTTTGTATGACCTTCATGGCAAACATAAAAGCCATTTAATAAGTTCCCAATCATTATCCTCATGTGTATTTCCTTGTGAAGGCTAAGATGGACCCCACGCTGTCAGTGGCCGGGTCGGTGGGATGCTCCCTTTTCCTCCTTGTTTAGGGGTCTCCATCTAATATACTTAGAGCAGGCTAACTCCCAAATGTTTAATTCCCCTTAACGTCTATTACCATGCATACCCACTTCATAATACTCTACTTAACTCTCTATACCAGAATTTATTCTTATAATATATTGTATTATTTTTCATTAGATGCTGTATGCATTGTTTATTACTTCTTGTTTAGAGGATAGCAGTATGATCAATATTAAGTTTCAGGGTTCCGCAGCCCTCCACACTAGAGCTTTGTGACAGTTTATATGGCCTATTCTTAGCTTTACCAAATGCCCATTACAATCTATTGTATGTTACCTACATTGGGATCAATTGATATTACTTATGTAGCTGCATTAGACTACTGTCATTCCATGATTGTAAAGCAGGTTTTCTCATAGAGATTTTTATATCTCAGTTTTCCTTCTGTTAAAACAGGGTTCAGATGGTCTGAAAGTGACCTATAGATAGGTTCAGAAGGTTCCATTTGTTAAAATATATGTTCTCATTATTATTGAAAAAGAGGTTTGTTATTTGAGACCCAAGAGCGGTCTCCTTAGTTTCATAAGACCACGTTGCTTTTAAATTTTCCTCTATTTTTGGAGGTCCAAGAGCAGCCTTTTGTGTCGTCTGGGAGGTCTCTAGATTGATTGGCATGCTGCTTATATTATGTCCACATGACAATGGTATAACCCTATTCTTATGTTTCATTATTTTTCATTATTCCATTTTGTTGTATCTAATCAATGTAAACCTGACATTTTACTTCATGTGAAATAGGAGGTATTTTTTATAGCGTTGTATGCCTTAAAATTAACCTCAATAAAAAATATTTAAAAAAAATAAAATAAAATATAGATTAGTCTGACATGATCTCCCAGAAGTAAAACCAAGCAAAGTATTGTTTTTCTGAAAAGAACTCAAGGATGTGTTCTCAGTCCCTACTGGCTCAGACCTCCATTCAAGAAGCTTCCATGTCCAATAAGGCCATGGCATCAATGTCAAAATCTCAACCACCCAACAGGTACATTTTCCATTTCCCTACCTTTCCCTTTCTTCCACAAATTGAACAGATTTGTTCATTTTGCACTCAGTTGGGTTCACATAACCTAGGCTTAGACCAATGGGTGCTGCACACAGGTTTGGGTTTAGAAAAATAATTTATTTCCCTCCCTATTCAAATATTTACCTTTCATCCCATAACAATTTAAAAATCAGGCAAACTTCTGGTTCAATAACAAATCTGGCAAAAAGACATTTCAAATAATCCTAGATCCAATATATGTCTTTCTCACCAATATCTTTCTTGTAAAACAGAAAAAAACAGACTTACCCTCCAGGATCTTCTGCTGTGGAGCAGACACAGCACTTCCCAGTCTGTCAGCCTCAATTGACCGCTGGCAGGGACATGGAGAGAAAAGAAAAAACAGAGTAACCAACCCTATATAGGGGTAGCATAAATGTTAGAAGTAAAGCAAAGGCTACCTCGCCGCCTTCTAACTGCTAAAAGCCACCACTACTCTTACTAAAGAGATTGACACAGTACCCATTAAAACAATTAAATTCTTCAGACACCGACTTTGCACATCCTCCATTGACAAAGGCAAAGAGAATGACTGGGGATTATGGGTAAGGGAAGTTACACTTAACAGCTTTGATGGGGTGCTCTTTGCCTCTTCCTGCTGGCCAGGAGTTGAATATCCCACTAGTAATTAGAATGACGTTGTGGACTCTCCATGCCATAGTAAAGAAAATGTTGTTTTTTTGCCCTGCTATAAACTTAAAGGGACATTGTAAGTCATTTTTTCCCTTAAAGGGATACTAAACCCAATTTTTTATTTCATGATTCAGATAGAGCATGCAATTTTAAGCAACTTTCTTATTTACTTTGTTTATCAATTTTTCTTTGTTCTCTTGCTATCTTTATTTGAAAAAAGCAGGAATGTAAGGTTAGGGGCCGGACCATTTTTGGTTCAGCACCTGGTAGAGCTTGCTGATTGCTTTTCTACATTTAAGCACCAATCAGCAAGCGCTACCCAGGTGCTGAACCAAAAAATGGGCCAGCTCTTAAAGGGACAGTATACACTCATTTTCATATAACTGCATGTAATATACACTACTATAAAGAATAAGATGCACAGATACTGATATAAAAATCCAGTATAAAACTGTTTAAAAACTTACTTAGAAGCTGTCAGTTTGGCTCTGTTGAAAAGGTAGCTGGAAAGCCCACTGCAAGTGGCAAATAAGACACTCCCCCCTCCCCCTTCTTTTACATATGAAAAGACCCTTTACACAAACAGGAGCAAGCTGGAGAAGGTAGCTGACAGTATTCACATAAAACTTTGGGGCTTGGTTAGGAGTCTGAAAATCAGAGCAATGTTATTTAAAAATAAGCAAAACTATACATTTATTTAAAAAAAAAAACTTTATGGGCTATATAAATAGATCATCTACAAAACATTTATGCAAAGAAAAAATGAGTGTATAATGTCCCTTTAAGCTTACATTCTTGCTTTTTAAAATAAAGATAGCAAGAGAACAAAGAAAAATTTATAATAAGAGTAAATTAGAAAGTTGCTTAAAATGTCATGCTATATCTGAATCATGAAAGAAAAAAATTGGGTTTAGTATCCCTTTAATGTGTCCCCAATGATCTATTTTACATGCAACTAGACTAAATTGTTGCAAATAGTTCATTTATTTTTATTTTGTCCTTTGAAAAACATGATTTTGTTTGCTGAAACCACCACCTATATTAAAAATAAGAATACTTTTGTATTTTCTAAAAAAGCTATGTAAAAAAGAGGTATCAGTAGCTTTGTGTCGGTGTGACAGATAGGTACTAAAATGTTTATTTTCAAATTGATATATCTAAGTAGATGTATGGAAAGTTCCAAGATAAGGATATCTGGGTTTTTTTCTGCAAAATCGGCCTATTTAAATAGGTTATGGCTCCAATGATAAAACTCCCTAGCTATTTCACATTTAAAACAAAACCTAAAGAAACAATTTGCCATATGAATTTGTTTGTTTAAACCACCACCTATATTTAAAATAAGAATACTTTTGTATTCTCTAAAGAAAAGATATGTAAAAAAGAGGTAGCAGTAGCCCTGTGTCAGTGGGAGAGATAGTTACTAAAATGTTTATTTTCAAAGTGATGTATCTAAGTAGATGTATGGAAATTCACCAGATAAGGATATGTGTTTTTTTCCTGCAAACTCAGCCTATTGAAATTGGTTATGGCTTCGATGATCAAAACAGCGATTTCACATTTAAAACAAAACCTAAAGGATCAATTTGCCATACATTAAAGTGAATGTCAATTTTGATGCTAAAGTGCCCGGTTTTTAAAAATTCGATTAAAAACAGGGGCACTTTAATTCATCAAAATTTACATTTCACTCCTGTTGTGAAAAAAAACTTACCTTTTAATCTTCACAGCAGCTCCAGCTTCCTCCACCCATCGCAAAGCCTCTTCCTGGGTCTAAAATGAGGAATCCGGCTTCCTCCAATCACGGCGTTGAATCAGACACTGACGTCAGAAATGGCTTGCAAAGACCGGAGGAAGCTGGAGCTGCTGTGAAGATTAAAAGGTAAGTTTTTTTTTCTCAAAAGGAGTGAAAGGTAAATTTTGATGAATTAAAGTGTTTAAAGGGTTTAATCAATTTTTTTTTAAATCGGGCACTTTAGCATCAAAATTGACATTCACTTTAAATACTCTGCAGCTGGTAAAACAAGTAATTGGAAACACATTAAGGGGAAACTTTTACAGTAGAGTCTCCCTTTAAGAAAATACTTAAATTCTTAATAAATGTCCAGATCACCACTTAAATACCCACATATCCCATAGCATAGGGTGCAATGCCTTCTGGATCTCCATCTTAGAACCACAGAGACGGATAGTAAAAAATTATAAGGGAAGGCAGCACTCCAAAAGTAAAGAAAAAACCTTTATTGAAAGCTAAAACATAAGCAATGTTTCAGGGCACCTGCCCCTTCGTCAAGTTACATTGAGAAAATTAAGTCCCCCACCACTACCCCGTGACGGTGTACCGTAGATGTTTTGAGATGTTTTGCATCCCCAAATTCTATGGTTTAGAAACCCCTCCCCTACACAATACATCAGCCCAAGAAGTCCCATTAAAGTATTTGTGTTAAAAAGTTACTTTCAATATATTTGTTGCGGTTATGAGCGCTTCGTCACACTTATAATACAATGTTACAATTCCACCTGTGCTTAAATCAACCAGTAGAGCAGACTTGTTCAACCTACAGCCTAAGGTTATGTAGGGACGGTAAAAAATTGTTATAATGCAATAAAAAATATTAATAAAAAAAAATAAAAATACATACATATATATATATATATATATATATATATATATAGATATATAGATATATATATATATATATATACAGGTGGCCCTCGTTTTACAACGGTTCAATTTACACCGTTTCAGAATAACAACCTTTTTTTCCAGTCATGTGACTGCTATTGAAAAGCATTGAGAAGCAGTGCATTGATTAAAATAGCCAGTAGGTGGAGCTGTCCGCTTGTGTTGCAGCAAAGCCAAGCAAGATGAAATTAATCAGTTTAACCAGACCTGAGCTATCGAGCAGATTTCAAAGGAACAAGATCTTCCTGTCTATAACTCAGTCCAGCTTGGAATGCATAGAAAGAACTGTTTGCAGAAAAATGCAAGTGAAGTCTGTGTTGTGTGATTATTTTATTAGATTTATAATGCTGTTTAGCAAATGTTTTTGTTCATTTAACTTAGTTTAATTATATATTCTGTGTTGTGTAATTATTTTATTAGGTTTATAATGCTGGTTAGCATTTAAAGTCTTCATTTCAAAGCTTTAAAAATAATGTTTTATGTGTTACTTATGACAATTTTAAGAAGGGCCTGGAACCTATCTCCCTCACTTCCCATTGACTTACATTATAAACTGGGTTTCAATTTACAACGGTTTCGATTTACAACCATTCCTTCTGGAACCTAACTCCGGCGTAAACTGAGGGCTACCTGTATATATATATATATATATATATATATATATATATATAAAATCCATTATAGAAGAGGACTGCACTCACAGTCCTCTTCTATAATGGATTATTGATATACCTGACTTGGCACCCTGGTTGATGTCCCTATTGCATTGTGAGGGCAGACACACATGGAAGTTATATATATATATATATATATATATATATATATATAGCAATGAACAAATGGCAGCACTCACTGGTCCTATTAAATGTGCAATTTAATTTGTGACGTTTCGGGGACCGTATCCCATTCCTCAGATAGAGAATACATGGAAAATGCATTCATTTATACAGACCAACAACCAATAAAACACAAGTCCCACCCCCAGAGTGAAAATATATATATAAATATAAAATCATGCAATGCATTATGAGGGAGGTAGTGTCTGTCTAACTCTGAGGCGTCTAAGCCACTTCTAATATTTTAGAAGTTGGCTGGACTTGTCTTTTCCTAAATATTTCTGCTGTGTTTATTTTTTGCCAGTAGATGGCGTCTAGATCAAATGTGGGTCCTCGACAGAGCTTGCTCTTCTTTGCTGGCTGTTGGATGGGTAGGAGGACTAGAAGTAGCAGCGTGTATTAGTTTAGCAGTCCGTGAGATCATTTCCTGCCCAGAGGTCTCTCCAAGGATCACAACTTCAATCTGTTGGATTCCCAGCAACTAGTTTATCTGTCTCTGCAATTGCTTCTTTTCTGGGGGGAAATATGTCTTCAAACTCAAACCTGTCCGCTACACAGAGACTTGTGGAGCAGCTCAAACAAGAAGCAAGTGTGGAGAGGATCAAGGTACTGTAACTCTACTGTGAAAGGAATAATCAGTTTTTTTATCGCTTGACAATAAGCATTAGGTCTTTATGACAGCTGTCACCACCCTTTTTAGCTGTGTGTGCATAAAAATAAACGAAAACTTTTGTAGAAACTCCTATCAAGTGACTGTGTTCACTGGCCAATATGTAACATGTATGTGATTAGAAATTGCATCTAAGTGGTGCTGTTGTGCAACTTGGAACATTTTGGAACTGGGTTTAAAAAGGTGTGTGCTGTAACATATTATTTTTTTATTGTTTTAAAAGCACTGCACAGTGTTTTTATGTTTTCTGCCCCTTTAATTGTTTATAAATACTTTGCAAGTGGTAAACACAGTCACAAGAAGCATTTGTTTAATAATACCTTAACATATGTGTGCATTGTATTATTACACTAGTATGTTCCATTTGGTTTAATTTAAATGGTCATTCTAATTTAAAAATAAAATGCTGTAGTTATCTATTATAGCACTAGTGGACATTGCAGACAATGTATCTCAAGGGCCACAATATAGACTCTTCTATGTTCCTCTATTATAACATTTTACATTATTTTTATATGCACACTTTATGTGACAACAGCTCCTACTGTGCATGTGTAAGTGTTCACAGTGTATACACATAAGAGTCTGTGATTGGCTGATGGCTGTCATTTGAAACTGGGAGGGCATACAATTAAAGGAAATTATGAAATTTGTTTAAAAAAAGGGCCATTGCATTGTATTTTTGTTATGCACTTTTTGATCATGCAATTGTCCTATATTTAGTGGTCATTTAATACATTGCTTTCAGTGTTTCAGTTGTAAAACCTGGGACCAGACATAAAGGGGTGTAGCCTGTGTGGCCGGGGAAGTCTGGTGGCACTGTGTATACCAGGGCAGGGTTTAGGCTATCTGAGCTACAAATTGACTTCAATTTTTTTAGTCTGAGGTCTCTATAAGAGTGCAATGGGGGACAACGTCAAAGTGTTATCAAACAGGGCAATGCCTTTAACTGTGTGACATGTGAGCGCTCTGATTTCATTTTCATTTAAAGGGACATGAAACCTCAAATTTGTTATTTTATGATTCCGATATAACATGCAATTTTAAACATCTTTCTAATTTACTTTAATCAGCTAATTTGCAATGTTCTCTTGCTCTTATAGAATATCTAGTTAGGCTCAGTAGCAGCAAAGAACTACTGGGAGCTAGCTGGTGATTGGTGGCTGCACAAATATGCCTCTTATCATTGGCTTACCTGGTGTGTTCAGCTAGCTCCCAGTAGTGCATCGCTGCTCCTTCAACAAACAATACCAATAAAATAACACAATATTGATATTAAAAGTCAATTGGAAAGTCGTTTAAAATTGTATGCCCTATCTGAATCATGAAATAAATATTTTGTGTTTCATGTCCCTTATATGGTATTGCAATATTATCCATTGTTGTTAAAGGCATCTGCAAGTCATACATTTTCTTTTGAGAATTTAGAACATTATAATGCAAAAATTACCCTGCAATGCTATGTGTTTAAAGGGACAGTATAGTCCATATTATTGAAAAGCATACCTAGGTAGGCTTATAACCAGCTGGGTACTACTGGGAGTTATCTGCTGACTGGTGGCTGCAGATATATGCCTCTTGCCATTGGCTCAACAGATGTGCTCAGGTAGCTCCCGGTACACCATTATTGATCCTTAGTCAAAGAATACAAAGTAAATTGAAAAGTTGTTTGTAATTCTATCCTCTATCTGAATCATGAAAAAAATTGGGCTTTCATGTCTTTTTAACCCCCGCAAAGTACAGTCCAGGAGCTGCAGAGCACTGCTGATCCCGTACAGAAACAGGTGGTGATTAGTTGTGCCCTCCATAAATGATGTATTTATGTAATTATTGATTTCTAAGCTGTCTTCAACAATTACTGCTACAGCTACAGTGCTTTTTGGTGTATATGGTTGCTAGACAATCGGAGTGATCGATAATGCATGTCCGCTGTTATGTGACCAACTTGAGTGACAGTTAATGGCTCCTGTGATGGGAGTGAGGGCTCTCTAGAGACGCTGACAGCGTTGGCAGATTTGTTTAGAGAGTAAGACTACATTTTAGATTGCATGGATTTACATAGTAACATAGTAGATGAGGTTGAAAAAAGACCTAAGTCCAACGAGTTCAACCTATACAATTCTAAAAAACAAAAAGTGTAATTGCATTTGTATTTTTAATAGATTGTTGGGGCTGTGGTTTACATACTATGGCCTAGATTTAGAGTTCGGCGGTAGCCGTCAAAACCAGCGTTAGAGGCTCCTAACGCTGGTTTTGGCCGCCCGCTGGTATTTGGAGTCAGTGATTAAAGGGTCTAACGCTCACTTTACAGCCGCGACTTTTCCATACCGCAGATCCCCCTACGCCATTTGCGTAGCCTATCTTTTCAATGGGATCTTTCTAACGCTGGTATTTAGAGTCGTTTCTGCAGTGAGCGTTAGAGCTCTAACGACAAGATTCCAGCCGCCTGAAAATAGCAGGAGTTAAGAGCTTTCTGGCTAACGCCGGTTTATAAAGCTCTTAACTACTGTACCCTAAAGTACACTAACACCCATAAACTACCTATGTACCCCTAAACCGAGGTCCCCCCACATCGCCGCCACTCGATTAAAAATTTTAACCCCTAATCTTCCGACCGCCACCTACGTTATACTTATGTACCCCTAATCTGCTGCCCCTAACCCCGCCGACCCCTATATTACATTTATTAACCCCTAATCTGCCCCCCACAACATCGCCGCCAGCTACTTAAAATAATTAACCCCTAATCTTCCGACCGCAAAGCGCCGCCACCTACGTTATCCCTATGTACCCCTAATCTGCTACCCCTAACACCGCCGACCCCTATATTATATTTATTATCCCCTAATCTGCCCCCCTCAACGTCGCCGACACCTGCCTACACTTATTAACCCCTAATCTGCCGAGCGGACCGCACCGCTACTATAATAAAGTTATTAACCCCTAACCCGCCTCACTAACCCTATCATAAATAGTATTAACCCCTAATCTGCCCTCCCTAACATCGCCGACACCTAACTTCAATTATTAACCCCTAATCTTCCGATCGGAGCTCACCGCTATTCTAATAAATGTATTAACCCCTAAAGCTAAGTCTAACCCTAACACTAACACCCCCCTAACTTAAATATAATTTTAATCTAACGAAATAAATTAACTCTTATTAAATAAATTAATCCTATTTAAAGCTAAATACTTACCTGTAAAATAAATCCTAATATAGCTACAATATAAATTATAATTATATTATAGCTATTTTAGGATTAATATTTATTTTACAGGCAACTTGGTATTTATTTTAACTAGGTACAATAGCTATTAAATAGTTAAGAACTATTTAATAGTTACCTAGTTAAAATAATAACAAATTTACCTGTAAAATAAATCCTAACCTAAGATATAATTAAACCTAACACTACCCTATCAATAAAATAATTAAATAAACTACCTACAATTACCTACAATTAACCTAACACTACACTATCAATAAATAAATTAAATACAATTGCTACAAATAAATACAATTAAATAAACTAGCTAAAGTACAAAAAATAAAAAAGAACTAAGTTACAGAAAATAAAAAAATATTTACAAACATAAGAAAAATATTACAACAATTTTAAACTAATTACACCTACTCTAAGCCCCCTAATAAAATAACAAAGCCCCCCAAAATAAATAATTCCCTACCCTATTCTAAATTTAACAAGTTACAAGCTCTTTTACCTTACCAGCCCTGAACAGGGCCCTTTGCGGGGCATGCCCCAAGAAGTTCAGCTCTTTTGCCTGTAAAAGAAAACATACAATACCCCCCCCCCCCCCAACATTACAACCCACCACCCACATACCCCTAATCTAACCCAAACCACCCTTAAATAAACCTAACACTAAGCCCCTGAAGATCTTCCTACCTTGTCTTCACCATACCAGGTTCACCGATCCGTCCTGGCTCCGATATCTTCATCCAACCCAAGCGGGGGCTAGACATCCACTGAAGAAGTCCAGAAGAGGGTCCAAAGTCTTCCTCCTATCCGGCAAGAAGAGGACATCCGGACCGGCAAACATCTTCTCCAAGCGGCATCTTCTATCTTCTTCCATCCGGTGCGGAGCGGGTCCATCTTGAAGCAGGCGACGCGGATCCATCCTCTTCTTCCGATGTCTCCCGACGAATGACGGTTCCTTTAAGGGACGTCATCCAAGATGGCGTCCCTCGAATTCCGATTGGCTGATAGGATTCTATCAGCCAATCGGAATTAAGGTAGGAATTTTCTGATTGGCTGATGGAATCAGCCAATCAGAATCTAGTTCAATCCGATTGGCCGATCCAATCAGCCAATCAGATTGAGCTCGCATTCTATTGGCTGATCGGAACAGCCAATAGAATGCGAGCTCAATCTGATTGGCTGATTGGATCAGCCAATCGGATTGAACTTGATTCTGATTGACTGATTCCATCAGCCAATAAGAAAATTCCTACCTTAATTCCGATTGGCTGATAGAATCCTATCAGCCAATCGGAATTCGAGGGACGCCATCTTGGATGACGTCCCTTAAAGGAACCGTCATTCGTCGGGAGACATCGGAAGAAGAGGATGGATCCGCGTCGCCTGCTTCAAGATGGACCCGCTCCGCACCGGATGGAAGAAGATAGAAGATGCCGCTTGGAGAAGATGTTTGCCGGTCCGGATGTCCTCTTCTTGCCGGATAGGAGGAAGACTTTGGACCCTCTTCTGGACTTCTTCAGTGGATGTCTAGCCCCCGCTTGGGTTGGATGAAGATATCGGAGCCAGGACGGATCGGTGAACCTGGTATGGTGAAGACAAGGTAGGAAGATCTTCAGGGGCTTAGTGTTAGGTTTATTTAAGGGTGGTTTGGGTTAGATTAGGGGTATGTGGGTGGTGGGTTGTAATGTTGGGGGGGGGGGGGTATTGTATGTTTTCTTTTACAGGCAAAAGAGCTGAACTTCTTGGGGCATGCCCCGCAAAGGGCCCTGTTCAGGGCTGGTAAGGTAAAAGAGCTTGTAACTTTTTAAATTTAGAATAGGGTAGGGAATTATTTATTTTGGGGGGCTTTGTTATTTTATTAGGGGGCTTAGAGTAGGTGTAATTAGTTTAAAATTGTTGTAATATTTTTCTTATGTTTGTAAATATTTTTTTATTTTCTGTAACTTAGTTCTTTTTTATTTTTTGTACTTTAGCTAGTTTATTTAATTGTATTTATTTGTAGCAATTGTATTTAATTTATTTATTGATAGTGTAGTGTTAGGTTAATTGTAGGTAATTGTAGGTAGTTTATTTAATTATTTTATTGATAGGGTAGTGTTAGGTTTAATTATATCTTAGGTTAGGATTTATTTTACAGGTAATTTTGTATTTATTTTAACTAGGTAACTATTAAATAGGTATTAACTATTTAATAGCTATTGTACCTGGTTAAAATAAATACCAAGTTGCCTGTAAAATAAATATTAATCCTAAAATAGCTAAAATATAATTATAATTTATATTGTAGCTATATTAGGGTTTATTTTACAGGTAAGTATTTAGCTTTAAATAGGATTAATTTATTTAATAAGAGTTAATTTATTTCGTTATATGTAAATTATATTTAAGTTAGGGGGGTGTTAGTGTTAGGGTTAGACTTAGCTTTAGGGGTTAATCCATTTATTAGAATAGCGGTGAGCTCTGATCGGAAGATTAGGGGTTAATAATGGAAGTTAGGTGTCGGCGATGTTAGGGAGGGCAGATTAGGGGTTAATACTATTTATGATAGGGTTAGTGAGACGGATTAGGGGTTAATAACTTTATTATAGTAGCGCTCAGGTCCGCTCGGCAGATTAGGGGTTAATAAGTGTAGGCAGGTGTCGGCGACGTTGTGGGGGGCAGATTAGGGGTTAATAAATATAACATAGGGGTCGGCGATGTTAGGGCAGCAGATTAGGGGTACATAGGGATAACGTAGGTTGCGGCGGTTTACGGAGCGGAAGATTAGGGGTTAAAACTGTAATGCAGGGGTCAGCGATAGCGGGGGCGGCAGATTAGGGGTTAATAAGTGTAAGGTTAGGGGTGTTTAGACTTGGGGTTCATGTTAGGGTGTTAGGTGCAGACGTAGGAAGTGTTTCCCCATAGGAAACAATGGGGCTGCGTTAGGAGCTGAACGCTGCTTTTTTGCAGGTGTTAGGTTTTTTTTCAGCTCAAACAGTCCCATTGTTTCCTATGGGAGAATCGTGCACGAGCACGTTTTTGAGGCTGGCCGCGTCCGTAAGCAACTCTGGTATCGAGAGTTGCATTTGCGGTAAAAATGCCCTACGCTCCTTTTTTGGAGCCTAACGCAGCATTTGTTTTAACTCTCGATACCAGAGTTAAATTTATGGTGCGGCCAGAAAAAAGCCAGCGGAGCGTTAACAGCCCTTTTACCGCCGAACTCCAAATTTAGGACTATATGTGCTTGTGTAGCACCAGTGTGGCTAGTCTGATGAAGGGGGTAACTACCACGAAATGTCACTATTTAGTATTTTGTAAAATTAAATCTTTAATTGAGTCTAAAGAAAGTCCAGACAACTGCTTTCTTTTGATTTGTTTGGGGGTGAGTACACTACCCCTCAGCGTGCACCTGTTGCAGGAGTGCTGGACATTTTGTCTGTAAGTCTAGAGATTGCCTACTTGAGAAACTTGTGCAATAAACATTGAAAAATAAATAAAATAAAAGTAACTAATTTTTATCTTAATGTTGGCTTACATTTTAAGCAGGTCAGTAAAAGCAGCCAGGTGGTGTGTCCATTAAATATGTCCTGTGAAGAACACTACTATAGTTTACTAGACAACAAGCTGCACAAAATGCAATTTCAACAAAGATAAGAGTACTCAGGAATAAAAAAAGAAGAAGATATGTGTATATATATATATATATATATATATATGTACATGTGTGTGTGTGTGTGTGTGTATATATATATATATATATATATATATATATATATATATATATATATATATATATATATATATATATATATATATATAGGCTTCTATTCTATTCAGCTTAATAATAAGGTGTGTAACTCATACAGCAAAATAAATGGTGATAAGGAAGTCCATATTGCAAAAAGTTGACTCAGGTGAATATTAAAGTATGTCTTATGCAGGTGTCAAAACTATCTGTCTCTGATTTTGAGGCTGAGTCCCAATATTAGGGTTGGTCAGTGTCAGTACTTAACTTTTTTTTTTTTAACAATCTTTCTTTTTATTGAGAATAAATCATAAAACAGACAGAAAAAGAAAAAAAAAATAACTCAAATAATATATGCCACGCAGGGCAGGATGACAGGTTTGGTCAAAAATAAACATGTATATCAGATAAAACAAAAGGGAATTAGTGTCATAAACATGAAATTTTACCTTGGAGTGAACATTTATAATATTATAGACCTGAGCTTGACATACTTATATATTTCGGCCATCTTTAAATGATTACTGCACTTATAGTTTACAGAAATCAATAAACATAAAATCGTAACACTGGTAATATAAGCTATGTCATGCCAGGTGACAACTTAGTCGCAGTTACAATCTAAAACATAGCAATGCCATCTTTGCATGATAAACTTGGACCATAAATGCAAAAATATAAGTACCTTAACTTGACAATCAAAAATTTGTCATCTTTACTCGATGAATATTTAATCAAATTTACTTAATTTTTTACCTTTTACTTAATTCTAATTCCAAAAAAAAAAAAAAAAAAGGGGCCATTATCGCCTTCCCCCCTCTCTCCATATCCTGAAACTATCATAGCAAATGATCCTGACCTTTGTTCATGGGGTTCTTATTCTCTGAAACAAGAAATCCAGGAAGCTGGGAATTCGTTGTACAATACAAATTCTGCAAAGCTATCTGAACTTAAGAATGGGTACAAAATACGTTTTTGTATATGCAGCGTGTAGGACTTGATTACAGGTAACCAGTCTGAGATAAAAATTTTTATTTTTTTTACCTTGGCGGATTTAAGATGAAAAGATTCAAAAATTATTTGATTCTGTATTTCCAATATGACCTTGGAAAAGGAGGGAACAAATTTTGATTTCCAATTTTTTGCAATAAGATGTCTGATCAATATAATGATAGATACCAAGGTTTTTAGCCTCAAGGAAGAATTAGTAACATTAATATTTAAAAAGATAATATTTTCTGGATTGAATAGGACATCAATATCTAAAAAGTTTTTAAACCAGAAAGAGAGTTTATTCCATAGTTGTTTTAATTTCGGGCAATAATAAAACATATGTAATAGATCAGCCCTGGGGTATGAACAGCGAGGGCATTTAGAAGATTGTGCCATATACATTTTTGACAGCCTGTAAGGCGTTATGTATGATCTATTTATAATTTTAAAATGTGACTCTTTCCAGCTCGAAGGAATTCGGCATTTATTTACCAGAGTTCGGACAATCCTGTGACCATGAAGCAGCAGTACTATTCAGGCTAAGTAGGTTCTGTTTATTGAGCATAATATCATACATAAGGGAGATCGAGGATAATCCTGCTTTAAATTTCAAAATACATTTTTTGATATCGGACCATGCTAAGCACCGACCTGACTCCCAGCTATGGTTATTGAGATAGTGTCTTAATTGAAAATAGGCGAACATATCCTGTCTAGGTAACCCAAATTGTGTGACCAAGGACTCAAATGAATGTATATACTATAGCCATCATCATGAAAGATTTGATAGAAATTATTGAGCCCTTTATCAGCCCATTTCTGAAAGACTGCCTGAGAATAACCTGGGGAAAAGTCAATTATTGGAAGAAATTCAGAAAAAGAGAAGTCAACTCTTTTGAGTGTACAAAATTTCTGCCAAGCTTTAATAATATTATTTATAGTTATCATCCTCTTAACCTTCAGGGGTAAATCCCTTTGTGTAAAGTGCAAACTAGCTTTGACAGAGAAGGGGGATAACATATGATTTTCCATCATCGAGCAGGAAAAAATATTTGTGTCAGCTAACCAATCTATAGCAATTTTGACTAAACACGCAATGTTGTAAAGTTGTATATTTGGTAATGCAAGTCCCGCGGAATCACGTGAGTTCATTAGTTTTCTGAGCGCAATACGTGGTTTCTTATTTTTCCAGATAAATCTGGAAGTGTCAGTACTTAACTTATCCCCTTTAGTTGCTGGGTGCAGGTAATTCGCAACAGTTGTGGTATAATAAGCCGTTTTCACCTCTTCTATAGCCGGATAGTACTTGTGGCGTGCTGTTCCGTTGATAACCTCTGTTGGTGATTCTAGTCAGGCAAGGGAGCCCTCTCGGCTCATTGGCAGGAAATATCCACTGTATGCAGTCACAGTCCTTCTTCTCGGTGGCCATGCCACCCTCCTTGTAGGATTCAGGACCTCTCTGACATCATAGCGTACTCGCCACGATAGGCGCTGGATCTCAGGGTAGGCTGTAGTATTTCTTGATTGCAGGACCGGGCAGCAGAAGTGACGCGTGGCACAATGTGAAGACGTCGGAAGACACACAAAGGAGAGAGGAGGACTCTAGGAGCGCTTACCACTCTTTGTTGAGGGAATTAGTTTTTTTCACCCAACGGTAAGCAGCTTGTTTCTTCTTTCCTCTCAGTATGTGTGCAATATAGATGATAAAGACGTATAAGACGCCGAAAATAAGCCCTTAACTTCTTACAGGAGTAAAATAACAACTAAATGGAGATAAATAACTTGGATGTTAATGCACACTAAAGACCGGAACAAGCAATAAGTTATAAGAGTCTTTGTTATGAGCATAAGTTTGGCATTAACAGCATAAGTATGCAACTAAGTATGTGATTAATCTCATGGTGTTCTTGTTTCTATAAATCTTACATTATACAGATGATTTGGTGACATTTGGAGATTCTATATTGGGACTCTATAATAGTTCACATACTACAAGTTTATTCTGTCTATATGCTAAGGGGTCAGCAGGAATTATTTTGAGTACATCTAATCAAGAAAAGTATGGCTACTGAGAACTTTGTATTTCAGCAATTTGAGGACTTAAACATCAATTGTGGTGATTTTTATGAGGAAACAATGGAAAAAGAGGCTGATGAAAATATGGACACTTTATTCTTTAAAATGGAAAAAATATTAAAAGTGGACACTCGATTGGAACTTGATATTAAGACTTTCTTGATATATAGAAAGTTTCTATATATTCCAAGGGGCTTGCGAATACGGAAATTTCCATCTTTTGAAGTAACGAATACTACTTTTATTGCAAAGTGGAATGACATTCTTACAAATTGCTCATTGGCTCGTATGGATCTGTTGATTGAATATAAAAATCAACAAAAAATGGATCTTAATATTGAAATTAAAAAGATTCAGGAATATATACGACCATTTGCAGTCAATGTGGATTTTAAGAAATATGATGACAAAATCAGATGTGTAATTCTTGAATTTAAAGAAAATATGTGGAAATTTAAAAAAGTAAAGATTTTTAGACATAAACAAGACTATGAAAACAATAGTGTGTACAAGTGGACACATATGGGGGGTAGTAAAAAAATTAGAAGAACACAATACAATAAACCTATAAAAAAAAGTTACATTTAATGATCAGGACACTGACTGTGATTACAACTCCTCAGATTTTGACAGTGCAGGAGAGGAAAGAGTTGAGAGTAACACTGCATCAGCATTTGTCTTACAGGCAGACATTACTCCTAATATAAGTGAATTTACTGCGTCAAAAAACGGGGAGGGTATAGCCAAGAACAAAGTGAAGTACAAAAAAGGAAAACAAGGAGAAGTAGGAGAAAAAGTAAAGAACAAAACCTATATAACTCAGGAAAAACAACACAGATACCCAAGGAGACAAGACAGGGTCAGGAGAGGAAATACATCTAGAAAATGTGAATGTTATTCATTAGTCAGCGTATCAATTAACAAAAACACAAGAAAAGGTTTTATCCACTAGGCCTGAATTTTTCACCTACCAGGCATTTTAATCTGTTCAGAACAATAGTTGGTGTAAATATGAGATGAGTCTGCAGTTATATCAAATGGTGTTGCATCTGTTCATTTATTATTTTATTGTTAAGGATATAAATTAATTTAATTAAAGGGACAGTCAACACCAGAATTTGTGTTGTTTAAAAAGAAATATAATCCCTTTATTACCCATTCCCCAGTTTTGCATAACCAACACTGTTATAGAAATACACTTTTTACCTCTGTGATTACCTTGTATCTAAGCCTCTGCAAACTGCCCACTTGTTTCAGTTGTTTTGACAGACTTGCATTTTAGCCAATCAGTGCTCACTCCAGGGTAACTTCACGTGCATGAGATCAATGTTATCTATATGAAACATGAACTAATGCCCTCTAGTGGTCAAAATGCATTCAGATTTGAGGCAGTCTTCAAGGTCTAAGAAATTAGTATATGAACCTCCTAGGTTTAGCTTTCAACTAAGCATACCAAGAGAACAAAGCAAAATTGATGATAAAAGTAAATTGGAAATTTCATTCCCTATTTAAATCGTAAAAGTTTTTTTCTTTCATGTAATTAGCAAGAGTCCATGAGCTAGTGACGTATGGGATATACATTCCTACCAGGAGGGGCAAAGTTTCCCAAACCTCAAAATGCCTATAAATACACCCCTCACCACACCCACAATTCAGTTTTACAAACTTTGCCTCCGATGGAGGTGGTGAAGTAAGTTTGTGCTAGATTCTACGTTGATATGCACTCCGCAGCAAGTTGGAGCCCGGTTTTCCTCTCAGCGTGCAGTGAATGTCAGAGGGATGTGAGGAGAGTATTGCCTATTTGAATGCAGTGATCTCCTTCTACAGGGTCTATTTCATAGGTTCTCTGTTATCGGTCGTAGAGATTCATCTCTTACCTCCCTTTTCAGATCGACGATATACTCTTATATATACCATTACCTCTGCTGATTCTCGTTTCAGTACTGGTTTGGCTTTCTACAAACATGTAGATGAGTGTCCTGGGGTAAGTAAATCTTATTTTCTGTGACACTAAGCTATGGTTGGGCACTTTGTTTATAAAGTTCTAAATATATGTATTCAAACATTTATTTGCCTTGACTCAGAATGTTCAACTTTCCTTATTTTTCAGACAGTCAGTTTCATATTTGGGATTATGCATTTGAATTATTCATTTTTTCTTACCTTCAAAAATTTGACTCTTTTTTTCCCTGTGGGCTGTTAGGCTCGCGGGGGCTGAAAATGCTTCATTTTATTGCGTCATTCTTGGCGCGGACTTTTTTGGCGCAAAAAATTATTTTCCGTTTCCGGCGTCATACGTGTCGCCGGAAGTTGCGTCATTTTTTGACGTTATTTTGCGCCAAAAATGTCGGCGTTCCGGATGTGGCGTCATTTTTGGCGCCAAAAGCATTTAGGCGCCAAATAATGTGGGCGTCTTATTTGGCGCTAAAAAATATGGGTGTCGCTTTTGTCTCCACATTATTTAAGTCTCATTTTTCATTGCTTCTGGTTGCTAGAAGCTTGTTCTTTGGCATTTTTTCCCATTCCTGAAACTGTCATTTAAGGAATTTGATCAATTTTGCTTTATATGTTGTTTTTTCTCTTACATATTACAAGATGTCTCACGTTGCATCTGAGTCAGAAGATACTACAGGAAAATCGCTGTCTAGTGCTGGATCTACCAAAGCTAAGTGTATCTGCTGTAAACTTTTGGTAGCTATTCCTCCGGCTGTTGTTTGTATTAATTGTCATGACAAACTTGTTAATGCAGATAATATTTCCTTTAGTAAAGTACCATTGTCTGTTGCAGTTCCTTCAACATCTAAGGTGCAGAATGTTCCTGATAACATAAGAGATTTTGTTTCTGAATCCATCAAGAAGGCTATGTCTGTTATTTCTCCTTCTAGTAAACGTAAAAAATCTTTTAAAACTTCTCTCCCTACAGATGAATTTTTAAATGAACATCATCATTCTGATTCTGATGACTCTTCTGGTTCAGAGGATTCTGTTTCAGAGATTGATGCTGATAAATCTTCATATTTATTTAAAATGGAATTTATTCGTTCTTTACTTAAAGAAGTATTAATTGCTTTAGAAATAGAGGATTCTGGTCCTCTTGATACTAATTCTAAACGTTTAGATAAGGTATTTAAATCTCCTGTGGTTATTCCAGAAGTTTTTCCTGTTCCTAATGCTATTTCTGCAGTAATTTACAAAGAATGGGATAAATTGGGTAATTCATTTACTCCTTCTAAACGTTTTAAGCAATTATATCCTGTACCGTCTGACAGGTTAGAATTTTGGGACAAAATCCCTAAAGTTGATGGGGCTATTTCTACCCTTGCTAAACGTACTACCATTCCTACGTCAGATGGTACTTCGTTTAAAGATCCTTTAGATAGGAAAATTGAATCCTTTCTAAGAAAAGCTTATCTGTGTTCAGGTAATCTTCTTAGACCTGCTATATCATTGGCTGATGTTGCTGCAGCTTCAACTTTTTGGTTGGAAACTTTAGCGCAACAAGTAACAAATCATGATTCTCATGATATTATTATTCTTCTTCAGCATGCTAATAATTTTATCTGTGATGCCATTTTTGATATTATCAGAGTTGATGTCAGGTTTATGTCTCTAGCTATTTTAGCTAGAAGAGCTTTATGGCTTAAGACTTGGAATGCTGATATGGCTTCTAAATCAACTCTACTTTCTATTTCTTTCCAGGGTAACAAATTATTTGGTTCTCAGTTGGATTCCATTATCTCAACTGTTACTGGTGGGAAAGGAACTTTTTTACCACAGGATAAAAAATCTAAAGGTAAAAACAGGGCTAATAATCGTTTTCGTTCCTTTCGTTTCAACAAAGAACAAAAGCCTGATCCTTCATCCTCAGGAGCAGTTTCAGTTTGGAAACCATCTCCAGTCTGGAATAAATCCAAGCCTGCTAGAAAGGCAAAGCCTGCTTCTAAGTCCACATGAAGGTGCGGCCCTCATTCCAGCTCAGCTGGTAGGGGGCAGGTTACGTTTTTTCAAAGAAATTTGGATCAATTCTGTTCACAATCTTTGGATTCAGAACATTGTTTCAGAAGGGTACAGAATTGGTTTCAAGATGAGACCTCCTGCAAAGAGATTTTTTCTTTCCCGTGTCCCAGTAAATCCAGTGAAAGCTCAAGCATTTCTGAATTGTGTTTCAGATCTAGAGTTGGCTGGAGTAATTATGCCAGTTCCAGTTCCGGAACAGGGGATGGGGTTTTATTCAAATCTCTTCATTGTACCAAAGAAGGAGAATTCCTTCAGACCAGTTCTGGATTTAAAAATATTGAATCGTTATGTAAGGATACCAACGTTCAAGATGGTAACTGTAAGGACTATCTTGCCTTTTGTTCAGCAAGGGAATTATATGTCCACAATAGATTTACAGGATGCTTATCTGCATATTCCGATTCATCCAGATCATTATCAGTTCCTGAGATTCTCTTTTCTGGACAAGCATTACCAGTTTGTGGCTCTGCCGTTTGGCCTAGCTACAGCTCCAAGAATTTTTACAAAGGTTCTCGGTGCCCTTCTGTCTGTAATCAGAGAACAGGGTATTGTGGTATTTCCTTATTTGGACGATATCTTGGTACTTGCTCAGTCTTTACATTTAGCAGAATCTCATACGAATCGACTTGTGTTGTTTCTTCAAGATCATGGTTGGAGGATCAATTTACCAAAAAGTTCTTTGATTCCTCAGACAAGGGTAACCTTTCTGGGTTTCCAGATAGATTCAGTGTCCATGACTCTGTCTTTAACAGACAAGAGACGTCTAAAATTGATTGCAGCTTGTCGAAACCTTCAGTCACAATCATTCCCTTCGGTAGCCTTATGCATGGAAATTCTAGGTCTTATGACTGCTGCATCGGACGCGATCCCCTTTGCTCGTTTTCACATGCGACCTCTTCAGCTCTGTATGCTGAATCAATGGTGCAAGGATTACACAAAGATATCTCAATTAATATCTTTAAAACCGATTATTCGACACTCTCTAACGTGGTGGACAGATCACCATCTTTAAATTCAGGGGGCTTCTTTTGTGCTTCCGACCTGGACTGTAATTTCAACAGATGCAAGTCTCACAGGTTGGGGAGCTGTGTGGGGATCTCTGACGGCACAAGGAGTTTGGGAATCTCAGGAGGTGAGATTACCGATCAATATTTTGGAACTCCGTGCAATTTTCAGAGCTCTTCAGTTTTGGCCTCTTCTGAAGAGAGAATCGTTCATTTGTTTTCAGACAGACAATTTCACAATTGTGGCATACATCAATCATCAAGGAGGGACTCACAGTCCTCTGGCTATGAAAGAAGTATCTCGAATTTTGGTTTGGGCGGAATCCAGCTCCTGTCTAATCTCTGCGGTTCATATCCCAGGTATAGACAATTGGGAAGCGGATTATCTCAGTCGCCAAACGTTGCATCCGGGCGAATGGTCTCTTCACCCAGAGGTATTTCTTCAGATTGTTCAAATGTGGGAACTTCCAGAAATAGATCTGATGGCGTCTCATCTAAACCAGAAACTTCCCAGGTATCTGTCCAGATCCCGGGATCCTCAGGCGGAGGCAGTGGATGCATTATCACTTCCTTGGAAGTATCATCCTGCCTATATCTTTCCACCTCTAGTTCTTCTTCCAAGAGTAATCTCCAAGATTCTGAAGGAATGCTCGTTTGTTCTGCTGGTAGCTCCGGCATGGCCTCACAGGTTTTGGTATGCGGATCTTGTCCGGATGGCCTCTTGCCAACCGTGGACTCTTCTGTTAAGACCAGACCTTCTGTCTCAAGGTCCTTTTTTCCATCAGGATCTGAAATCCTTAAATTTAAAGGTATGGAGATTGAACGCTTGATTCTTGGTCAAAGAGGTTTCTCTGACTCTGTGATTAATACTATGTTACAGGCTCGTAAATCTGTATCTAGAGAGATATATTATAGAGTCTGGAAGACTTATATTTCTTGGTGTCTTTCTCATCATTTTTCTTGGCATTCTTTTAGAATACCGAGAATATTACAGTTTCTTCAGGATGGTTTAGATAAGGGTTTGTCCGCAAGTTCCTTGAAAGGACAAATCTCTGCTCTTTCTGTTCTTTTTCACAGAAAGATTGCTATTCTTCCTGATATTCATTGTTTTGTACAAGCTTTGGTTCGTATAAAGCCTGTCATTAAGTCAATTTCTCCTCCTTGGAGTTTGAATTTGGTTCTGGGGGCTCTTCAAGCTCCTCCATTTGAACCTATGCATTCATTGGACATTAAATTACTTTCTTGGAAAGTTTTGTTCCTTTTGGCCATCTCTTCTGCCAGAAGAGTTTCTGAATTATCTGCTCTTTCTTGTGAGTCTCCTTTTCTGATTTTTCATCAGGATAAGGCGGTGTTGCGAACTTCTTTTGAATTTTTACCTAAAGTTGTGAATTCCAACAACATTAGTAGAGAAATTGTGGTTCCTTCATTATGTCCTAATCCTAAGAATTCTAAGGAGAAATCGTTGCATTCTTTGGATGTTGTTAGAGCTTTGAAATATTATGTTGAAGCTACTAAATCTTTCCGAAAAACTTCTAGTCTATTTGTTATCTTTTCCGGTTCTAGAAAAGGCCAGAAAGCTTCTGCCATTTCTTTGGCATCTTGGTTGAAATCTTTAATTCATCTTGCCTATGTTGAGTCGGGTAAAACTCCGCCTCAGAAGATTACAGCTCATTCTACTAGGTCAGTTTCTACTTCCTGGGCATTTAGGAATGAAGCTTCGGTTGATCAGATTTGCAAAGCAGCAACTTGGTCCTCTTTGCATACTTTTACTAAATTCTACCATTTTGATGTATTTTCTTCTTCTGAAGCAGTTTTTGGTAGAAAAGTACTTCAGGCAGCGGTTTCAGTTTGAATCTTCTGCTTATGTTTTTCATTAAACTTAATTTGGGTGTGGATTATTTTCAGCAGGAATTGGCTGTCTTTATTTTATCCCTCCCTCTCTAGTGACTCTTGTGTGGAAAGATCCACATCTTGGGTAGTCATTATCCCATATGTCACTAGCTCATGGACTCTTGCTAATTACATGAAAGAAAACATAATTTATGTAAGAACTTACCTGATAAATTAATTTCTTTCATATTAGCAAGAGTCCATGAGGCCCGCCCTTTTTTTGTGGTGGTTATGATTTTGTATAAAGCACAATTATTCCAATTCCTTATTTTATATGCTTTCGCACTTTTTTATCACCCCACTTCTTGGCTATTCGTTAAACTGAATTGTGGGTGTGGTGAGGGGTATATTTATAGGCATTTTGAGGTTTGGGAAACTTTGCCCCTCCTGGTAGGAATGTATATCCCATACGTCACTAGCTCATGGACTCTTGCTTATATGAAAGAAATGAATTTATCAGGTAAGTTCTTACATAAATTATGTTTTTTTTTGGACTTGACTGTCCCTTTAACGCCTTTTGTACCCAATTTTAGTAGTCTTGATGATGATTATTCTTATTATTACTACAGGGACTTTGGACCATTAGGATTTTGTTATTCTAAAAGGGTTAGTTGGATACAAATTACACCTTAAAGGGACAGTCTACACCAAAATTTTTCTTATTTAAAAAGATAGATAATCCCTTTATTACCCATTCCCCGTTTTTGCATAACCAACACAGTTATATTAATATACTTTTCACCTCTGTGATTACCTTGTATCTAAGCCTTTGCAAACAGCCTCCTTAACTAAGTGCCTTTGACAGACATGCAGTGTAGTCAATCAGTGAAGACTCCTAAATAACTTCACGGGAGTGAGCACAGTGTTAGCTATATGACACATGTGAACTAGCACAGTCTAACTGTGAAAAACTTTCAAAATGCTCTGAGCTAGGAGGCGGTTTTCAACTGTTTAGAAATCAGTTTGAGCCTAGCTAGGTTTATCTTTTCAAAAATACCACCAAGGGAACAAAGCAAATTTGATGATAAAAGTAAATTGGAAAGTTGTTTAAAATTGCATGCCCTATCTGAATCATGAAAGGTTAGTTTTGACTTTACTGTCCCTTTAAACATGTAATTTATTTTGATGTTTTAAATGACAAATATTACATGAATCATATCAAATATAACATTATGTTTTTACATAACTTTATTTTACATAGCTTTAAACATCATTTGAATGTTATTTATTCATAAATAAATAAACATTATTACAATACCTCATTGTGATTAAAAGCTGTCTCTCCCTCCCACTTATTTTCAGTGGCACAATCCATTAATTGTCTACAAATATCTGCCTTCGGGCAGTGGGTGATCTGGATAAAGCATTACTGTATTTATTGAATATTCTGTCTTCTTATGTTTCGACAGCTAATGATTTTGTTTGTGTTATAGGAAGAACAAACTCACAGCTGGTAAAATTGGGTGTAAAAAACAAAGTTTTAATGGACATGAAAAATTAAAATGAAACATACATGATTCAAACAGAGCTTTTAAGAGATTTTTCAATTTACTTCTATTCTCAAATTTACTTAATTCTCTTGGTATCTTTTGTTGACAAATATACCTTGGTAGGTTTAGGAGCAGCAATGCAAGACTGGGGGATACTACACATTGATGTGTTCAGCTAGCTCCCAGTAGTGTATTACTACTCAAAAAGACAGAATTGTCAACCCTGGAATGTCCACGTTTGCATTTTAATTTTAAATAGAAGCATTTTTGCAGAATACTTAAATGATCAAAATCCCTCTAGTAAAAATTATTAATATTTCAGCAGCATACACACATATGCTATATGTGATTAGAACATCAGGATTCATACACCATGCCTACTCAGAGAGCTTGTGGTGGTGTGCATTTTTGCAGATGGTATAATTTGTGATTGGCTGTGATGCCTGGTGGGGGCTTGGGTGATTAGATACCCAGTGAAGGCAGCAAGTGTCTGGTCACATCTGTACTAGAGGAAGGTGTATCTCCCCTATCCGAGCATACAGCATATTATTCACACTAAACCTTAGTTAATATTTACAGTACCCTGTTCTAGTAGTTTTCCTATTTTGGAAGTAATATATCTGCTGGCCAACCCTGTAACCGCTAGGTTTATCCTGTTCACATTATTCCACGGTCTCTCACTGCTATAAAGTGTGTAGCGTGTCACTTATTCATTCTCTGGTACATTAATTATTTTTTTGTACGATGTGAAAGGACATTATAGCCCCGCAGCATGTCACTACAGCAAGCTGTCATTTATTGCGATGCCACATACAGCATAATGCTATAGTTTCACACCTCTGAGGTACTAACTGTGTTTTGTTGGGCCATGAATAAAAATGTGAGCAACATTTATTACTAACATATTACACAACAGTAAAGTGTGGTAACGGTGTCTATAACACCCTACACTTTAAATAAAAATGTGTTATCATGAAATAAAGCAGTGTCATTACACTCAACTGGTTGTGGCTTTCTCTAATCACATATTCACGGCAAACACAACCTCAGAGATCGGATAAACTGCACTCCCCTCCTCCTTGGTGTGTAATCACCCAAACCAGCAATGCCCCCACCAGGCATCACAGCCATTTACTGACAAAAAAAAATATCACCTCAACATCTGTATGTAAAAAAGGAAGCTATTTTACCTCAAAATTTCTTCACCTTAGAATAGTAAGTTCTCTGTGAACAGCTCTTCTTCAGCTACTGTCAGCTGCATGTTGAAAAAACAAACAAACCAGCAAATCGGCTTCATCAGTGCTGATGTCATACTTTGCTTTACTGTGATTTCATGAAATATTAAGATTTAATAGTAAACTTCCTTAAAGTGATGGCAAACTCTCCCCTTTTTAAAATCAAATCCAGAATGTAAGTGATATTTCAGATGGAGTTTCATTTAACAGTGAAGATGTGCTATAACTTACTTTTTAATGTAGTGCTGAAATTCAAATACACCGTGCTCTGCCACCCAATTCAATAGTACATTTTTCTGTGAGCTGACGGTTTTAATTGTTGTCCAATCAGCGCTCTAGCTACTACAAAAGTACCAAATGTGGATGGTAAGTTATAGCGCATCTTCATTCCAACTGATGAATGTAACTCCATCTAAAATATCACTAACATTTCAGATCTGATTTTAAAAAGGGGAGAGTTTATCACTTTAAAGAGACACGAAACCTAAATATCTTCTTTCATGACTCAGATTGAGCACGCAATTTTAAACAACTTTCTAATTTACTTATATTATCTAATTTGCTCGATTCTCTTGGTATCCCTTGTTGAAAAGAATACCTAGGTAGGTACTGGGAACTAGCTGCTGATTGGTGCCTGCACAACTATGCCTCTTTTCAATGATTATCCTTCATCAAAGACTACCAAAGGAAAATAAGCTAATTTACTAACGTAAGTTAAATGGAAAGTTGTTTAAAATTGCATGCTCTGTCTAAATCATGAAAGAAATATTGGTGGTTTAATATCCATTTAAACTGACTAGGGAAATAACATGACTGTGTCTGCACATGCCAGATGCACACTATCTTGCAAGTCCCAGGACTAGTATCCTGATTGGCTGCTTATAGTCTCTTTACAATGTGATGTGGCTACTTAGGAAATTTTGAGGTCAAATATCTTTCTTCTTTACATAGAAATGTTCAGGTGATATTCTTTTAGTCAGCTTTTTACAGCTATGGTGCATCACTTTCAAGTGCTTCAACAATTTAGTATAATTTCCATTTAAAATTATGGTAAACTTTCCCCTTTGTATAAACAGGTATGGAATGTTAGTGATAATTTAGATGGAGTTTAATTAATCAGTTGTAATGAAGATGTGCTATAATTTACTTTTTATTGTTGTGCTGAAATTCAAATACCCTGCGCCTAAGCTGCCCACTTCAAAACTAACTCTTTTTTTTATGAGCTAAAGATTTGAACTGTTCTCCAATTGGTGTTCTAGCTAAAAAAAAAAAATTGTGCGAGTGCCATATGGCTAAAGAGCCAATTGGAGAACTGTTCAAACCATTAGTTCACAAAAAAAAACTTTTGTAGTGGGTGGCTGGAACGCTGGGTATTTGAATTTCAGAGCAACATTAAAAAGTAATTTAAAACCTGGACTTCCAGTGGGCGGTGTTTAAAGATGGCCACAGATTCTTGAAGCGCCGTGCAGCTTGCAGAAAAAGTGACTATATAATTAGCCATCCTCACATCCCTTGGCGAAATCTGTGCCCGAGAGTTCTCCTGGATCAAGGCATACTGCCTCTTTGCCACTGAGAAGCAAGTTAAAGTAAAAAAGGATGTTTGGCAAAGTGGCTTGCTTTCTACCGCCATGTTGTATATAGTTTCCAGCCAACCTTTGGAGCTCTTTACGGTGCATATACAATAGATGTATTCACCACCAAAGAGCCATACACAAACACCCGAGTTCTGGCTGAAATAAGTGCCATATAGCTACCTAAGCTGGACCGACTTTTATGCTCTTGCGCACAAATGAAACTAACAGAACAACCTCTTCAGCTGGAAGAAAACATCTCCAGTCAATATAGCCCTACTTTACAGAGCATGACAAGCGACGCTGCATCCTACCCACGGGAGACGGATGGCAGTCTTGTGTACCCAGCTTTCGCACAGATGAGAAATTCAACGGCAATGCCGGTGACTAGGGCAACTCTCTCCTGTCTACATGTGCCAGAGCTTGCCATGGATTCACCTTGTGATCCAACATGGTGCTTACTGCTGTCTGTTTTACCCCCTCTGACACATATTCCAGCTGGACTATGCAGTGAAGAGGAAATCGCCTATAACTCCAGTCCCACAAGACCAACTAAGAATATTTGTCTACCGAGGGACCGCTCTCCTCTGAGATATAAAGATAGCCGAATCTTTTCAGGATTTCCAAGATGGCGTCCCTTATTGAATGAGGAAACCAACCTTACACTTCTTAAAGGAGCGACTGCCATACTATCAGCTGAAATACCTTTACTCCTTTCTAGCTCGTGCAGGAATTGGATCATTTCTTCACCCAGACCAATTTACACCAAGTAATGTTATGACTCTCTTTCTCTTGGCTAATTTTTATTACTGGGTGTATCTAAGCCCTTTGTTGACACTGGAGCAATTTGCTATCTCCCTTGTGAAGCTTTGTTCAGCGATGCTCCAGTATATTTAAAAATAGATTTACGGTGTGATCCCCCCCCCAATTCACAGCGGGACTGTGTAGGATAAGTTGACCAAAGTCCACTTTTGCATGATTGCTGTTTTGAACGGTTATTGTTCTGTATTACTTATTTTTATTTTTTATGTTTTTTGTTTTAGTATTTAGTTTTTCTTCTCATACCACCATAGTGGGGACAATATATCTGAATAATCCTCTGCAAATAATTCCAGAGCAGGAATGGGTTAATCTGCTTTTACGAAACCTGCTGCAATACCAATATTATTCCTGAGCAGGAACTCTTTTCTTATCTTTAATCGGGTTGTTCTCTGTACTCAGTATTTTTTACCTTGTACAATACTGCTAGACCTCTGGGCTTATACATATGGTATATCTTATACAATTGTACGAAGCGTAACAATTCGATTTTGCTGATTTCTTTGAGGTAACACTAGCTATACGGAGCACAATTTATGTGACATGGTGCCTACTATTTACTTTATATTTAATGTATTTTTTCTACTCAACCAGCAGTAAACTCATCACTAATGACCATACCCTGCTTGCATGATAGAGTTACAGTGTAATCTGGTTGATGTGTTTTATAAGTAAAACCCTCAATTAACGAGACACAGCAATTATACCCTTCCCTGCTCTAAACTTCTATTAATGTGCTAACATATAAAATAGGTTTAGTAACCAAACTTGTAACACGCTGCTTCTATGTGGTACTACACTCCTGCTAAATAATACCAGACCTGAGCTGAGTTCACATATACTTCCTATAACACTAGTGGTTAGACTGCACCAATGTTTTCTTCTATGTGATATTACACCCCTACTAAACAATACTAGACCTGAAGTGAGCCCCCATATACTACCTATAACTCTAGTAGTTAGACTGTATTAAAGGGACATGAAACCCAAAAAAATTATTTCATGATTTAGGTAGAACATACAATTTTAAACAACTTTCCAAATTACTTCTATTATCAAATTTGCTTCATTCTCTTGGTATCATTTGTTGAAGGAGCAGAAATGCATTACTGGTTTCTAACTGAACACATGGGTGAGCCAATGACAATCTGTATATATGCAGCCACCAATCAGCAGCTAGAACCTAGATTCTTTGCTGCTCCTGAGCTTTCCTAGCTAAACCTTTTAGCTAATTATAACAAGACAAGAAAGCAAATTAAATAATTGAAGTAAATTGGAAAGTTGTTTATAATCACATTCTTTTTCTGAATCGTGAAAGAAAGGGTTTTCTAGTCCCTTTAATGATTTCTTATATAGTACTAGACCTGAGATGAGCTCACATATATTACCTATAGCACTAGTAGTCAGTCTGTATCAATGTTTTCTTCTATATGATATCACACCCCTGCTAAATAATCTCTGTTTTCCTTTATGTGATATTATACTCCTGCTAACTAATATTAGACCTGAGATGAGCTCACATATATTTCCTATACCACTGGTAGTTAGACTATACCAATGTTTTATTTTATGGAATATCACACTCCTGCTAAATAATGCTAGACCTGAGATAAACTCACCTATATTACATACAACACTAGTAGCCAGGCTATATTAATGTTTTCTTCCAGGTGATATTGCACTCTTGCTAAACAAATACTAGACCTGAGATGAGCTCACATATATTACCTACAACACTAGTAATCAGACTGTATTTATGTTCTCTTCTATACAATAATACACTCCTGCTATACAATATTAGACCTGAGATGAGCTCACATATATTACCTACAACACTAGTAATCAGACTGTATTAAATGTTTTCTTCTATACAATAATACACTCCTGCTAAACAATATTAGACCTGAGATGAGCTCACATATATTACCTACAACACTAGTAATCAGACTGTATTTATGTTCTCTTCTATGGGATATTACACTCTTCTTAAATAATACTAGACTTGAGATGAGCCCACATACATTTCCAATTGCTGTAGTAGTAAGAGTGTACTAATATTATCTTTTATGTGATATTACACTCCTAAATAGTACTAAACCTGAGGTGAGCTCACGTATATTATATATTACCTATCACATTAATGGTTTTAATATTTTGTTCTTTCTTTGTTAATACTATAAAAATTAGAGGCATAGATTCAGCACATAATTGAATAAACCTTTGTGTATCTCTGCTATATTTCTGCTATACCAACGCTTTCTATACCATATATCTGCTAGTATATAGATGCCTAAAACGTTACACTTATTTCAGAATCTTGAAGTAATTTAAAGCCTATCTTCATTGAATCTGATTTAATTAGACTCCATCTAAAATATTGCTAACATTCTGGATCTGTTTATACGGAGAGGAAAGTTTACCATCACTTTAATGTGTCATGCCAGCCTCTGCTGACTCTCTGAAGTTAGTGTTTGTATGGTGCACTCACAGCATATGTGTGTATGCCACTGAAAAACAGTGAGTTCTACTTGAAGCATTTTAGCTAATGAAAGTATACTGCAAAATTGTTTCTATTCACAATAGTAATACACCTATGCATATTTCAGTTTTAACCTTTCTTTCCCTTAAACCACTCTGCAGGGGTTAAATGCATAGTTTCGGTATTTTAAGATTGCACTGTTGCTTATGACACAGAGCTTTTCCCTTTTTTAGCTCCCTCTTGATACTTGATTAGAATGTTATGATATCTGCATCACCACAGTACAGATACAATCACTACTGATAAATGCTCTCTTCACATATATTTGTTTTTCAGGAAACTGCTGACAGCTTGAGAACTGTACATAACATCTACTTATCATGAGTTGTCAGTCACGTGAAGATAAAAATACATATAATTTGGGGGCAGATGGAAAATGTTTGGTGCATATCTGCTAATTCTATCCTTAGATTTGTTCAGGATGGTTTTGGACCTAGGTCAGTCTTGTTAAAGGGACAGTATACTCTCATTTTCATATACCTGCATGTAATAGACGCTACTATAAAGAATAAGATGCACAGATACTGATATAAAAATCCAGTATAAAACTGTTTAAAAACTTATTTAGAAGCTCTGTTTAGCTCTGTTAAAAAGGTAGCTGGAAAGCCCACTGCAAGTAGGAAATACGACACTCCCTCTCCCCATTCTTTTGCATATGAAAATACCCTTTACACAAACAGGAGCAAGCTGGAGTAGGTATCTGTCGGTATTCGCCTAAAACTTGGTTAGGGGTTTGGTTAGGAGTCTGAAAATCAGATGAATGTTCTTTAAAAATAAGCAAAACTATACATTTAAAAAAAAATAAAATCTCTATGGGCTATATAACTAGATCATCTACAAAACATGTATGCAAAGAAAAAATGAGTGTATAATGTCCCTTTAAAGGGCCAGTAAACCTAGCAAATAATGTTATATAATTCTGCACATAGAATAATTCTGCACATTAACTTAGCACCAGGTTTTTAAAGCAAATTATTAGATAGATATTTAGCAAAGAAAACAGAACGCCGATCCTGGCTCTACTGAGCGGGTCTGTTTTCTTCTCCTAAGCGCATCTGGCCACGCTGTCTAATCACAGCCGGCCCGATCGTGCTATTAAAATCAATGTACACTTCTATTATTCCCAAGAGTGAAGGGGTTAATTTTAGCATAGTGTAGTGATTAGTCTCCCACACACTTCACACCCCTGATCCCTCCCAAACAGCTCTCTCTCTCTCCCCCCCCACTGGTCACCCCCATCATAGGTACTTGCAGACAGTCTGCCAGTATGAAAATATGAGTTTTTTTTTTGTTGTTTTTTAAATTAAAAAAAAAAAAAAAATATATATATATATATATATATATATATATATATATATTTATTTTTATATTTTCTGCAGTGTAGGATCCCCTCTTACTCCAACCTCCCTGATCCAACCCCTCAAACAGCTCTCTAAACCTTTCCTCTCTACCTATTAGCTACCATCTTATCTTATATATAAACTGATATAATTTTTTTAAAATGTTCTGTAGCGTAGTGTCCCCCCCCCCCCCCGATCCCTCCCTCCATCGATCGTTAGTTAGGGACCCCCACACAATGCCCATACACTTTTTCTGTAGTGTAGCTGCCCCATCCCTCCCTGTCCCTTTTTTAAAAATGTTTTGCCATAGCGTAGGATCCGCCCACACCTCCTGCCGGCACCAGCAACGAGTGTCACTGTCTGTAACGATCAGGCATCTGTCCTTATATGGAGCCGGAGCACCGATCACGCTCCAGCTCCATATGCGACGGATGCCTGAAGCTTCAGGAGCTCCAGATCTCAGCTGTAATTTTACAGCTGAGAGTGCTGGAGCTTCCTGAAGCAAAGATGTATATATAGTATATAGATGCCTAAAACGTTAGCTAGCTCTCCTCTGATCACAAAAGAAACGGGGTAGGTCACAAGTAGATATGTGAAGGATATCCCCCAGAAAACAAAATCACCATACAGGATAATCAATGTATATTCAATATTCCCATATGGCAGGGAAAATTTTTATTAAAAGTGTATACACACTAAAAACAAAGCTGGACACGTTTGACGCGCCTGTGGAGTCTCGCCTCTGTCATTATCTTTTTCTGCACTGGTTTCAGTGGGATTAAGTATACACTTGAATTAAAGAGTAGTAAGCTCCATGGCATACATGCATATCATTGGTGAAGCTGCTAGTGCATATACAAAGGCCGTATAAGAATTTCCTACAATTTTTGAAGTCATCATTGAGCAATGTAACAATTTTCCTGAACTTGTGTATAAAACTGTCCTTTCTTTCCTATGGCATGGAGAGTCCACAATTTCATTCCAATTACTAGTGGGATATTCAACTCCTGGCCAGCAGGAGGAGGCAAAGAACACCCCAGCAGAGCAGTTAAGTGTCACTACCCTTACCCATAATCCCCATTCATTCTTTGCCTCTATCATCGGGAGGATGTGCGAAGATGAGTGTCTGAAGATATATAATTCTTTAATGGGTACTTTTCCCTGCAAGCAAGGATTGGGGCTATGCTATGTTCATGTCAATCTCTTTAGTAAGAGTAATGGAGGCTTTTAGCAGTTGGAAGATGGCGAGGTAGTCCTTGCTTAACTTCCAACATGTATGCTACTCCTATATAGAAATATATATCTGTTTTCTCCTGTTAAGTGTGGTCAGTCCACGGGTCATCATTACTTCTGGGATATTAACTCCTCCCCAACAGGAAGTGCAAGAGGATCACCCAAGCAGAGCTGCTATATAGCTTCTCCCCTCTACGTCACACCCAGTCATTCTCTTGCACCCAACTAATAGATAGGATGTGTGAGAGGACTGTGGTGATTATACTTAGTTTTTATATCTTCAATCAAAAGTTTGTTATTTTAAAACAGCACCGGAGTGTGTTGTTCCTTCTCAGGTAGAATTTGAAGAAGAATCTACCTGAGTTTTTGTATGATTTTAGCCGGCGTAGTTAAGATCATTTTGCTGTTCTCGGCCATCTGAGGAGTGAGGTAAACTTCAGATCAGGGGACAGCGGGCAGGTTCACCTGCAATGAGGTATGTAGCAGCATATTATTTTCTGAGGAATGGAATTGACTGAGAAAATACTGCCAATACCGATATAATGTAAGTTCAGCCTTAAATGCAGTAGTAGCAACTGGTATCAGGCTGTCATGTATGTATATTTACATTTCAGTATTCTGGGGAATGGCACTTCACTGGGATAATACTGTATGCATAATTTTTTTTTAGCCTAACTTGCAGTGGGAACGACTAGCAACAGGCTTTCTAATGACACTTCATTTATAAATGTTAAACGTTTTGCTGGCATGTTAAATCGTTTAATTATCTGAGGTACTGGGTGAAAAATTGTTTTGGGCACTGTTTTTTTCCACTTGGCGGTAGTTTTATTTAATTTAAGACAGTTTACTGATCTCCCTCACTGATGTGTGTGAGGGGGAGAGGCCTATTTTGGCGCTTTTGCTACGCATCAGAAATTCAGTCACAAGTCTGTTTTCTTCCCTGCATGATCCGGTTCGTCTCTACAGAGCTCAAGGGTCTTCAAAAATTATTTTGAGGGAGGTAATCACTCACAGCAGACCTGTGAGATTGTGCTTTGACTGTGATAAAAAACGTTTTTATTATGTACTTTTTTTCTGCTATGTAAGGGTTTGTTATTCATTACTATGGGAGCAATCCTTTGCTAAATTGTGTTTTTACCGGAAAGAATTTGAATTTATAATTTCTCCGGTTCATTGTTACTCAACTGTCATAACTTTTTCTGTGCTTCTTAAAGGCACAGTACGTTTTTCATATTACTTGTAAATTGAGTTGAAAAGTATTTCCAAGTCTGCTAGTTTATTGCTAGTGTGTTAAACATGTCTGACTCAGAGGAATATCTCTGTGCTATATGTGCTAAAGCCAAAGTGGAGCCCAATAGAAATTTATGTACTAATTGCATTGATGCTACTTTAAATAAAAGTCAATCTGTACAAATTGAACATCATTCACCAAACAACGAGGGGAAAGTTATGCCGACTAACTTGCCTCACGTGTCAGTACCTGCATCTCCCGCTCGGGTGGTGCGTGATATTGTAACGCCGAGTACTTCAGGGCGGCCATTACAAATCACATTACAGGACATGGCTAATGTTATGACTGAAGTTTTGTCTAAATTACCAGAACTTAGAGGTAAGCGTGATCACTCTGGGATGAGAACAGAGTGCGCTGATAATAATAGGGCCATGTCAGATACTGCATCACAGTATGCAGAACATGAGGACGGAGAGCTTCAATCTGCAGGTGACAGTTCTGATCCCAATAGAGTGGATTCAGACATTTCTAACTTTAAGTTTAAGCTTGAAAACCTCCGTGTACTGCTAGGGGAGGTATTAGCGGCTCTGAATGATTGTAACACCGTTGCAATCCCAGAGAAATTATGTAGGCTGGATAGATACTATGCGGTACCAGCGAGTACTGACGTATTTCCTATACCTAAGAGGCTTACAGAGATGATTACTAAGGAGTGGGATAGGCCCGGTGTACCTTTTTCCCCCCCTCCTGTATTTAGAAAAATGTTCCCAATAGACGCCACCACACGGGACTTATGGCAGACGGTCCCTAAGGTGGAGGGAGCGGTTTCTACTCTGGCTAAGCGTACCACTATCCCAGTGGAGGATAGCTGTGCCTTTTCAGATCCAATGGATAAAAAATTAGAGGGTTACCTTAAGAAAATGTTTGTGCAACAAGGTTTTATATTGCAACCCCTTGCATGTATTGCGTCTGTCACGGCCGCGGCCGCTTTTTGGTCCGAGTCTCTGGAAGAGACTCTTGACTCAAAGACTATAGATGAGATTTCAAACAAGCTTAAAACTCTTAAGCTAGCTAATTCATTTGTTTCAGATGCCGTAGTACATTTAACTAAACTTACGGCTAAGAATTCCGGATTCGCCATTCAGGCACGCAGAGCACTGTGGCTAAAATCCTGGTCAGCTGACGTTACTTCTAAATCTAAATTACTTAACATACCTTTCAAAGGGCAGACCTTATTCGGGCCCGGTTTGAAAGAAATTATCGCTGACATTACTGGAGGTAAGGGCCATGCTCTACCTCAAGACAGAGCCAAACCTAGGGCTAGACAGTCTAATTTTCGTTCCTTTCGTAATTTCAAGGCAGGAGCAGCATCAACTTCCTCTGCACCAAAACAGGAAGGAGCTGTTGCTCGCTACAGACAAGGCTGGAGACCCAACCAGTCCTGGAACAAGGGCAAGCAGGCCAGAAAACCTGCTACTGCCCCTAAGACAGCATGAAGTGAGGGCCCCCGATCCGGGAACGGATCTAGTGGGGGGCAGACTTTCTCTCTTCGCCCAGGCTTGGGCAAGAGATGTCCAGGATCCCTGGGCGTTAGAGATCATATCTCAGGGATATCTTCTGGACTTCAAATCCTCTCCCCCAAAAGGGAGATTTCATCTGTCAAGGTTGTCAACAAACCAAATAAAGAAAGAGGCGTTTCTACGCTGTGTACAAGATCTTTTACTAATGGGAGTGATCCATCCGGTTCCGCGGTCGGAACACGGACAGGGGTTTTACTCAAATCTGTTTGTGGTTCCCAAGAAAGAGGGAACCTTCAGACCAATCTTGGATTTAAAGATCCTAAACAAATTCCTAAGAGTTCCATCGTTCAAAATGGAAACTATTCGGACAATCCTACCCATGATCCAAAAGGGTCAGTACATGACCACAGTGGATTTAAAGGATGCTTACCTTCACATACCGATTCACAAAGATCATTACCGGTATCTAAGGTTTGCCTTCCTAGACAGGCATTACCAGTTTGTAGCTCTTCCATTCGGATTGGCTACGGCTCCAAGAATCTTCACAAAGGTTCTGGGTGCTCTTCTGGCGGTACTAAGACCGCAAGGAATTTCGGTAGCTCCGTACCTAGACGACATTCTGATACAAGCTTCAAGCTTTCAAACTGCCAAGTCTCATACAGAGTTAGTACTGGCATTTCTAAGGTCGCATGGATGGAAGGTGAACGAAAAGAAGAGTTCTCTCTTTCCACTCACAAGAGTTCCCTTCTTGGGGACTCTTATAGATTCTGTAGAAATGAAGATTTACCTGACAGAAGACAGGTTAACAAAGCTTCAAAATGCATGCCGTGTCCTTCATTCCATTCAACACCCGTCAGTAGCTCAATGCATGGAGGTGATCGGCTTAATGGTAGCGGCAATGGACATAGTACCCTTTGCACGCCTACATCTCAGACCGCTGCAATTGTGCATGCTAAGTCAGTGGAATGGGGAGTACTCAGATTTGTCCCCTACTCTGAATCTGGATCAAGAGACCAGAAATTCTCTTCTATGGTGGCTTTCTCGGCCACATCTGTCCAGGGGGATGCCATTCAGCAGGCCGGATTGGACAATTGTAACAACAGACGCCAGCCTACTAGGTTGGGGCGCTGTCTGGAATTCTCTGAAGGCTCAGGGATCATGGACTCAGGAGGAGAGTCTCCTGCCTATAAACATTCTGGAATTGAGAGCAGTTCTCAATGCTCTTCTGGCTTGGCCCCAGTTAACAACTCGGGGGTTCATCAGGTTTCAGTCGGACAACATCACGACTGTAGCTTACATCAACCATCAAGGAGGGACAAGAAGCTCCCTAGCGATGATGGAAGTATCAAAGATAATTCGCTGGGCAGAGTTTCACTCTTGCCACCTGTCAGCAATCCACATCCCGGGAGTGGAGAACTGGGAGGCGGATTTCCTAAGTCGTCAGACTTTTCATCCGGGGGAGTGGGAACTTCATCCGGAGGTCTTTGCCCAAATACTTCGACGTTGGGGCAAACCAGAGATAGATCTCATGGCGTCTCGACAAAACGCCAAGCTTCCTTGTTACGGGTCCAGATCCAGGGATCCGGGAGCGGTCCTGATAGATGCTTTGACAGCACCTTGGACCTTCGGGATGGCTTATGTGTTTCCACCCTTCCCGATGCTTCCTCGATTGATTGCCAGAATCAAACAGGAGAGAGCATCGGTGATTCTTATAGCGCCTGCGTGGCCACGCAGGACCTGGTATGCAGATCTAGTGGACATGTCATCCTGTCCACCTTGGTCTCTGCCTCTGAGACAGGACCTTCTAATTCAGGGTCCTTTCAAGCATCAAAATCTAATTTCTCTGAAGCTGACTGCTTGGAAATTGAACGCTTGATTTTATCAAAGCGTGGTTTTTCGGAGTCAGTTATTGATACCTTAATACAGGCTAGGAAGCCTGTTACCAGAAAGATTTACCATAAAATATGGCGTAAATACTTACATTGGTGCGAATCCAAGAGTTACTCATGGAGTAAAGTTAGGATTCCTAGGATATTATCCTTTCTACAAGAAGGTTTAGAAAAGGGTTTATCTGCTAGTTCCTTAAAGGGACAGATCTCAGCTCTGTCCATTCTTTTACACAAGCGTCTGTCAGAAGTTCCAGACGTTCAGGCTTTTTGCCAGGCTTTGGCCAGGATTAAGCCTGTGTTTAAAACTGTTGCTCCACCATGGAGCTTAAATTTAGTTCTTAACGTTTTACAGGGTGTTCCGTTTGAACCCCTTCATTCCATTGATATCAAGCTGTTATCTTGGAAAGTTCTGTTTTTAATGGCTATTTCCTCGGCTCGGAGAGTCTCTGAGTTATCTGCCTTACATTGTGACTCTCCTTATCTGATTTTTCATTCAGACAAGGTAGTTCTGCGTACTAAACCTGGGTTCTTACCTAAGGTGGTCACTAACAGGAATATCAATCAAGAGATTGTTGTTCCATCCTTGTGTCCTAATCCTTCTTCAAAGAAGGAACGTCTTCTACACAATCTGGATGTAGTCCGTGCTCTGAAATTTTATTTACAGGCAACTAAAGATTTTCGACAAACGTCTTCCCTGTTTGTCGTTTATTCTGGTCAGAGGAGAGGTCAAAAAGCTTCTGCTACCTCTCTCTCTTTTTGGCTTTGTAGCATAATACGTTTAGCTTATGAGACTGCTGGACAGCATCCTCCTGAAAGAATTACAGCTCATTCTACTAGAGCTGTGGCTTCCACTTGGGCCTTTAAGAATGAGGCCTCTGTTGAACAGATTTGCAAGGCTGCGACTTGGTCTTCTCTTCATACTTTTTCCAAATTTTACAAATTTGACACTTTTGCTTCTTCGGAGGCTGTTTTTGGGAGAAAGGTTCTTCAGGCAGTGGTTCCTTCCGTATAAGATCCTGCCTGTCCCTCCCGTCATCCGTGTACTTTAGCTTTGGTTTTGGTATCCCAGAAGTAATGATGACCCGTGGACTGACCACACTTAACAGGAGAAAACATAATTTATGCTTACCTGATAAATTCCTTTCTCCTGTAGTGTGGTCAGTCCACGGCCCGCCCTGTTTTTTATGGCAGGTCTAAATTTTTAAATTATACTCCAGTCACCACTGCACCCTTTAGCTTCTCCTTTCTCGTTGGTCCTCGGTCGAATGACTGGGTGTGACGTAGAGGGGAGGAGCTATATAGCAGCTCTGCTTGGGTGATCCTCTTGCACTTCCTGTTGGGGAGGAGTTAATATCCCAGAAGTAATGATGACCCGTGGACTGACCACACTACAGGAGAAAGGAATTTATCAGGTAAGCATAAATTATGTTTTTCTTTTTCTACAGGTCCCTGTCAGGTCGGCTGAGTCTGTCAAACCTGGAGTTGATGAAAAGAATGAAGACTTCTGAGTCCCTGTATCCTCTTCCCCCTGGGCTTGTGGATAATTGAGGGACTTTAATATATTTGCTGGGTACCCTCCAGTGAGGGTGGGCAATGAGGGAAGGTGTTATACTAGCCCTGACTATATTACTTCTATTGAAGTTTTTTTATCTGACTGGGCTTAGATACTCTCTCCCTGAAGCGGCATTTTTCTTCTCTTTTTACTAAGCTTTAATAAGAGACAACAGCACACTACTTTCAAATAGGCTGGCAGTTCATAATCCTTATCAAGCCTTTTCCGTTCCTTTTGAGGTGAATGGAGTCTGTGTCCCTGGAAGGGAATTTGAGAAAGCTTCTATGTAATAAGCGGTACTCATTGCGTGGGGTAACATTTTTTTTTATATTTTCATTATTGTTTAGCATTTATCGGCGGGAGAGTGTAGTAGCCGATCCTCTTTTTTTCTACCACTATTTGGATGATTTCAGTCAAAAGGGTGTGAGGAAGACTTGGCGATATTTTCTTTTTTTCTTTCTAAATTTATGGATATGTACCTACTTTCTGCATGGCAGTTAGTTACGCTTTTAATTGATTTTGGCGTCTTTGTCTCCCCCCTCAGTAGCGCTTTATCTCATCTGTAATTTTCTAGGCGATGATATGGACAGTATTATGTATAGTCTTTATTCATGTGCTGGTCTGTATACTTCCGTCACATATGAGATGCATTTTTATGTAAAATGAAGGAGTCTCAGAGGGCGTTAGTAATGGCGGCAGAGCGTTATTTGTATGCGCCATTTGTTCGCTTTACTCGCAGCGTTTCTCTCATTTACCAATCTCTTTATTTCATTGAGACTTTATTCTTTTGCACTTTGTGTAGACAACAGATTTCCTCTGTAATGTGTCTAGTTAGTGCCTATTCAACCACGCTGGAGTGCAGGAAAAAAAATGCATTGCGGTCGTTTAGATTTATTAATCTTAACGCGTATTTAGACTTAAATATATCTTTTCTGAGATCGTTATTAAACATATCTCTCCTCTGGGAGATTTTTTGCAGTAGGACAATTAAACATTCATTTGTCCTATGATATTTATTTGCTTTTTATTTACTTTCATGGTATTACCGCCATCTGCTGGCTATTTCATGTTAATACTTTAAAATATTTTATGTGTATCCTTCAATCTCTTTCATTTGGGGAGATTTTTACTCTATGGGTGACATGTAGAATACTTAACGACCTAAGTGCCCTCAAGATGCAACTTTTATTTCATAGTATGTTTTTATGAATAAAACATATGGCTTTTTATATGTTATCCTGTATGTTACAAGTACTACATGTCTTATTTTTCCTCATAATGAGTTTTTTTGTTTGTTTATCCTTATCATATATATTTTTATATTTTTTTTATGTATGGAGATTTGGTTCAACTTGTATAGTTTCATGTATCATGATCAATGTCTTGTGTTATTAATATTCTATAGACATAGAATATTTTTATTTTCCCTCATCTTACTTGCACTTGCTATATCTGTAAAATGTATGATTTAGAGTATCATACTTTGTACTTTGAAATAATTATAGAATATTATTTAAGAATTTTTAGAAAACATTTATTTCCTTGCGATTTTAACTCACAGAGCTCTATTACTCAAATCTTGGTCGGCAGCTGTTCCATCTAAAGCCAAACTTCTGTCTTTCCCAATTTTGGGCAAGGCTTTATTTAGACTTGCATGTCCGAAACCACAAATTTTCTGAGGGAGAGGGTTCTTCCTTTCTCAGCACAAGAGGGGTAGACAGAATTTAAATTTTTGTTCCTTTCATAACTCAAGGGACAAAAAGTCTTCCTCTTCCAAGCCAGAACAATCCAGGACTTCATGGAGATCTGGTCATCCTTGGAATAGAGGGTAACATTCTAAGAAACCTTCCTCTGAATAATTTTTTCGACTAGCTTGGATCCACAATGTCCCAGTTCCTGGGGCTATGGAACTAGTATTCCAGGGATACAGGATTGGGTTTGAGTCTTGTCCCCTCAGGGGCAGTTTTATCCTGTCAAGGTTCTCTGCAAACTAGGTGAAGAGAGAGGCCTTCTTTAACTGCGTAAAGGACCTATACTCTCTGAGAGTGATTGTTACAGTTATCATGATGGAACAGGTTCTAGGATTCTATAAGGAGACTAGTTTAAGGGCAGCTAAAACAACTAAATCTCGGGTCGCAGATTTCGAAACAACACCGACTAAAATACACTGCCTATCAGGATAAAAAAAACACACGGCAAAAGGTGGGAGGGGCTTAAGATCGTCAGCTAAAGCAAAACTCTCACATGCTGAACTCTGAATTCATTGTTGAAAACCCAGCCCCCCTCTGCAGTGTACAGACAGCAGCAGTGAATTTCTTATCACCTAACAGCTGAAGAGTCCTGTATCTAAGTAAAGTGCATAACTATACAGGAGAAATGGTGCTGTGACTCTTGCACCTCCCCAGGTTAAATGTCATATTTGATTATCCTCAAAGTGCAGCTCCCTGTCCCCCCAAACTGCTGATAAGCTCCCTGCCATTTCTTCTTACGAAAACATCTATTAACACTTAGCTGCACCAACCACTGACTGCACAGTGTCCTGCAGAAACATAAGAACACAGAAGCGCCACATGGCCCAATATTGTTGGATGCAAATGAAGGTATTTGATTAAGTAGATACACTCACATTAGGTGAGGCACCCCTGATGGTGCAGAAGGAGTGGTCTGGGGTCAATAACAGTCACCCAGAAGACTGTACTCCAGTGGATGTTCAATATTCTGCCGAAGATGATACAGAACACAAAAAAGGTGCCTATATGGCCTAGTATTGTCTATATAGGCAGGGGATGTATAATAAAGGTAAGTATTACACTCACATTTAGTAGAGCACCTCCCTTGGTGCAGTCAGAGCGAGCTGGGATCAATGTATTCACCCAGTAGACTTATATCCGTCAGTCTGGAACTCCCAATAATCCAAAGATGAGGTATAGGTTAAAGAACAAGTAATAATAATGATCCAGCAGCAAGTGGTAAATATATATAAAAAACATACTTTAATAAAATGTTAAAATATAATAGCAACGCGTTTCACAGCCACTTATGGCTGTTTCATCAGGCTTAATACAAAGGATATCTGGAGGGAACGGTGCTGGCCGGGTGACAGTGTAGTGCTGTGCCGCCCCCTTGTGCTTGATGCTGATTCAAATGAGCACTGCACTCCTGCTGTGCTGCCTGTGTTACGCTTAGGAGAGATCGGACTGGCGCGGTCTGGTGAGGTACAACAGTGACAGACTTACTTAATATAATACTAATATATAATAATATATATATATAATAATATATATATATATAATTTAAATAAATAAAATAAAAAATACGTAAATATTAAAAAATGCTCAGTATGTATCTAGACTCCTAACATAAATGAAAATAGAAGGAGCATATATTTTTATTTATTATTTAGTGTATTGCTTATTTGATCCTTTGCAATATATGGTTATAAAGGAGAAAAACATAAGCAAAATTAAACGCAAAAGAACCAATGTATGCGTATAAAGTTTAAAACTGCTAACTGTACATTACCTAAAATATGCAAAATAAACATTCCTCAATTTGTACTATTGGCAAAACTTTTCACAAACTGTTCCAGTATGTGAGTAGGAGGACTGCACAGAAAAAAATCCCTTTACATGGCTCATTGTACTCACACACAGTATGTAGGAGGAGGCGTGACTTCATGCAAATCTTTCTGCCTTCCAGGAAGCTCACTCCCCACTACTGTAAAATGCATGTTGGCAATTAGAGTCCAGAACTGCAGTGGCATAATTTTCAGGGTACCAGGAACCAGACAGATACGTAAAATGCTAAATAAATCACACCTTTATAAAAAAATAACAAAAAATTATGAGTCCAAAAGCCAAATGACAAGCGAGGAGTTAAAGCCAGAGCAGATTGTCAGACGAGCCGAATCGGGAACCAAAGCGAGTAGTCAGATAAGCTGGGGTCAGGAACACAAGGATCAGCAAAGTCAGGAACAAGCCAGGGATCAGGAACCAGAAGGGACAACAAACAAGCCAGGTTATAGATAGTCAAGAACACAGGAACACACAGAGAGATCTGAGACAACTCATGGGCAATGGCAAACAGGACTGAGGCAGTTAAATAGGAAGTGATGACATCATCATTCTGGGACTGCAACCTGTCTCTCTCTGATGATGTTCTCCAGTTTGGCCATAAAAGGAAGCCTGGGAGTAGTGAGCAACATTACACACTCTGCTACAGGCAAGGAGAAAAGACAGGTGAGTCAAAAATGTCAGCCAAGATAAAAAGCAGCAAATCACTACAGGGAGTGCAGAATTATTAGGCAAGTTGTATTTTTGAGGATTAATTTTATTATTGAACAACAACCATGTTCTCAATGAACCCAAAAAACTCATTAATATCAAAGCTGAATATTCTTGGAAGTAGTTTTTAGTTTGTTTTTAGTTTTAGCTATTTTAGGGGGATATCTGTGTGTGCAGGTGACTATTACTGTGCATAATTATTAGGCAACTTAACAAAAAACAAATATATACCCATTTCAATTATTTATTCTTACCAGTGAAACCAATATAACATCTCAACATTCACAAATATACATTTCTGACATTCAAAAACAAAACAAAAACAAATCAGTGACCAATATAGCCACCTTTCTTTGCAAGGACACTCAAAAGCCTGCCATCCATGGATTCTGTCAGTGTTTTGATCTGTTCACCATCAACATTGCGTGCAGCAGCAACCACAGCCTCCCAGACATTGTTCAGAGAGGTGTACTGTTTTCCCTCCTTGTAAATCTCACATTTGATGATGGACCACAGGTTCTCAATGGGGTTCAGATCAGGTGAACAAGGAGGCCATGTCATTAGATTTTCTTCTTTTATAACCTTTCTTGCCAGCCACGCTGTGGAGTACTTGGACGCGTGTGATGGAGCATTGTCCTGCATGAAAATCATGTTTTTCTTGAAGGATGCAGACTTCTTCCTGTACCACTGCTTGAAGAAGGTGTCTTCCAGAAACTGGCAGCAGGACTGGGAGTTGAGCTTGACTCCATCCTCAACCCGAAAAGGCCCCACAAGCTCATCTTTGATGATACCAGCCCAAACCAGTACTCCACCTCCACCTTGCTGGCGTCTGAGTCGGACTGGAGCTCTCTGCCCTTTACCAATCTAGCCACGGGCCCATCCATCTGGCCCATCAAGACTCACTCTCATTTCATCAGTCCATAAAACCTTAGAAAAATCAGTCTTGAGATATTTCTTGGCCCAGTCTTGACGTTTCAGCTTGTGTGTCTTCTTCAGTGGTGGTCGTCTTTCAGCCTTTCTTACCTTGGCCATGTCTCTGAGTATTGCACACCTTGTGCTTTTGGGCACTCCAGTGATGTTGCAGCTCTGAAATATGGCCAAACTGGTGGCAAGTGGCATCTTGGCAGCTGCACGCTTGACTTTTCTCAGTTCATGGGCAGCTATTTTGCGCCTTGGTTTTTCCACACGCTTCTTGCGACCCTGTTGACTATTTTGAATGAAACGCTTGATTGTTCGATGATCACGCTTCAGAAGCTTTGGAATTTTAAAAGTGCTGCATCCCTCTGCAAGATATCTCACTATTTTTGACTTTTCTGAGCCTGTCAAGTCCTTCTTTTGACCCATTTTGCCAAAGGAAAGGAAGTTGTCTAATAATTATGCACACCTGATATAGGGTGTTGATGTCATTAGACCACATCCCTTCTCATTACAGAGATGCACATCACCTAATATGCTTAATTGGTAGTAGGCTTTCCAGCCTATACAGCTTGGAGTAAGACAACATGCATAAAGAGGATGATGTGGTCAAAATACTCATTTGCCTAATAATTCTGCACTCCCTGTATTGACAATAATACTGAGAGGGAAATGGTGAACTATACATTTCTGAATGCTATGTAACTCCTAGAATATTGTGCTTCTTTCTCTAAAATGGAGCTATCGGGATTTAAAATAAAAAAATGTACGTTTTAATTGTCTTTTTTTTCATGCAGTTTGTACTCCCAGGTAGGGAGGAAAATCCATCCCCTTGCCCCCCTTGTGGACACTCATGGTAACAAAGGAAATATTTTCAGAGAGAATGTTTTAAAAAGCTTTCTGTATTTATGTATAAACATCTTCTGCTATGTGAAGAACATTAGAATGTGAAATAGTTTTCATGTTGGGTTAACAGATATGTACCCGGTCCGGCCTGAGAGTGCTGAACCCACCCGTGTTTTAGATATGAGATCGGGTTTGCGCGCAATTTGGGCTTTTTTCCACTTTTTTTTTTTACTCCATTGCTTTCTATGGGATAATATGTAAATGCGCACGTGATATTGTAAAAAAATATTAGTTAATTTTAGCTTAAAATTGGGTTCAATTTTAGCTAGGTGGTCAGTAAAATCAGCTGGTTGGTGTGCACAATAAAAAGGTCCTGGGGAGTATATGTATATGTACAGTATATATGTATGTATATATATATGTATGTGTGTATATATATATATATATATATATATATATATATATATATATATATTTTTTTTTTTAAACAAAAGATTTGCATGTGAATGTTTATACAATTCCTTTACTGCTATGTAGTTCAGGCACTCAGTGTCATGTCATGTAAATTATTTACATAAATATTGAGATACAAATAAACAGGTATTAACTAGACCATAATGAGGGGTAAACAAGCAGTAGATAATGCGGTTAACAAGTTACTAGCATTATGTAATGTACACGTAAGAACAGATGTAATGAACATATAGATATGAAACCTCAGTTTTCTATTATATACTCTCCATAGTACACAGGAGGTCGCCTTTTGGGCCTCGATCAAACTTATAAATCTAATATTGGAGAGTTGAGAACATATAGAGCAATGATATAGGTAGATGTTTTAGGATATATTATGATGTGGCCATTTTTTGGTCCCTAGTGTATACATGCAATAGTAAGAAACATTGTAGTATTCAGCAGATAAGCACCGCTTAGGGTTTAGTGTAAGTAGTATGTTATAGCAACTGATATTATATAGATAAATATGGCAGGTATAGCTGAATGATATAGCAACGCGAGAACTTATAATATTAAGTATACATTTTGAGTATGGACCTAGGGTATAGAAGGATATATATTCACATAGGTAAATAAGTAGGGGCCCAGCAGCACTTTAAAAACAGGTGTCAAGGTTTGGGAGAGTCGTGCTTATTAATGGAATTAGGTGGTACACTTCAGTGAAAAGCTGAGAACATATAATTATGGAGTTTCTAATGCCGTTAAGGATAGTTCATTCCTTGTAAAGCCTTTATAGATAGGTATTTATCTGGTTTTGTTTGAACTGAGGTTAACAATCAATTAATGAAAACAAGCAAATATATGTTAATTGCACATAGAAGTATTGCCAACCAACTACATGGGATTTGTTAACATGTGAGAATTAACTCTTTTTGGGGAGGTTGTTTTCTAGATATTTGTATCTAGGATCTGTATAAAGCCCAATAATTGCAAAAATATATAACAATAATGACAAATGTATACTAAGCTTGTCTATTAGGTGTTTACAAATCTCCCCTGTCAACTATATAAAGTAAGAATAGAAAATATATAATATAGTTAGCCTATAATGAGCTATTTATATTGATTAAAATGGAGGCATAAATGGCATATGGCTGAACAACAGTTATCTCTGCTATGGACAGCATGAATTGCCTTATATGCTAACAGAAGAATACAAACAGAACTGGAATGCAAAAAAAGAGGAAATTACTTCAAGAGAAAAGAGAGGGAGGTAAACTATATCGGTGGGGTTAGATCTTTAGCCCACTCCAGCTACTGGTACTCTAGGGGAGAACTGAAGCAAATGTCCCAGACCACCCTCTACTCCAGTTGCAATATTCAGGTCTGTTTGTAAAGAGCGGTAGCAACAAAGATTGGGGACATCATGATGTAGCTGAAAGTGTCTGGAGAGAAGGTCCCTTGATACGTGGTTACTATGATACAGTCTCTGTCAGTCGGTTTAGCATGGCGGTCAAATTGTGCTCAGCGTGTAGCTTATGTAGGGAGAGAGCCTGCAGCACTATACATTGCCGTTTTAATCTCCGACCCCACCACCATTGGCCGCCTCGTGGCAGGGACCAGAACCATCTCGGGTATATCTGAGCAGCCTGCTGAGTGTCTTTCAAAAGTTGTGGGGTCGAAAGTAATGTGATTTACAGGCATATTCAGCTCTTCTAGCACAATGTATTTTCTAGGTGCTCTGATATCCTCCGCCTCAACAGGACCAAGTCGCGGGTCCTCATCATCTCCATTGATTATGGTTGGTATAGGGCAATCTGTAGAAGGAGAGTCTCCCGAGCTGCTTGCAGTATACTCCCCGCCTCGCAAAAGGAACATTTGAAGGAGTAAGTTGGTGAAGTGGCTGTCCATGGAAGCCTCCAGGACAATGATTGCTCTTTCAGTTGAGCCTCCATATTGCCCCAGTATGACGTACATTTCTTTAAGCATCTTGTGTTTTCACTTTTTCTCCTCTTGGATTAGGGTGCAGGGCTTCCCTTAAAGCCTCTAGGCGTTTGTGGAATAAGGTGTATAGCTTGTACTAGCAAAACAATAGATTTTAAATGTTAACCCCAGTTTAGGGGGGGGGGTGCATGATCGGTAAAGATAAGGCCTCTGCTTACAGTTTTTGTGATCTTACTCGGCTCTCTGGAATCGTACATACGGCAAACTTGCCAATTCTGAGATCAGCAACTTTTAGTTGGATTAAATCTCCAGTTCTTCTCTCTTGTTTTTATCGTAAGCTAGCGATATATGATGGATACTCGGTCTCTGCTTGGACCCCCCCCATAAATTATTTACTTTTAGATTTCTAATGTTAAGCTATTTTTTTAAATTATTGCAACAGCTTTAAATATGTATGTTTAAATTGGGCTATAAGCACATCTTCTTTAAAAAAATGTGTTTGTTTATATATAATACTGGTTAAACTATATAAGGTACATTTGTTATGTGGGCTCCATAAGTAGGTAGTGCATCAATAAAAGTTGTTTTGTTTTATGTAACTTAAGAGAGCTTCTACAATGCCCATATACAGGTGGCCCTCATTTTACAACGGTTCAATTGACACCGTTTCAGAATAACAACCTTTTTTTCCAGTCATGTGACTGCTATTGAAAAGCATTGAGAAGCAGTGCATTTATTAAAATAGCCAGTAGGTGGAGCTGTCCGCTTGTGTTGCAGCAAAGCCAAGCAAGCTGAAATTAATCAGTTTAACCAGACCTGAGCTATCGAGCAGATTTCAAAGGAACAAGATCTTCCTGTCTATAAATCAGTCCAGATTGGAATGCATAGAAAGAACTGTTTGCAGAAAAATGCAAGTGAAGTCTGTGTTGTGTGATTATTTTATTAGGTTTATAATGCTGTTTAGCATTTAAAGTCTTCATTTCAAAGCATTAAAAATAAATGTATTAGGTGTTACTTATGACAATTTTGAAAGGGGCCTGGAACCTATCTCCCTCACTTCCTATTGACTTACATTATAAACTGGGTTTCAATTTACAACGGTTTCGATTTACAACCATTACTTCTGGAACCTAACCCCGGCGTAAACTGAGGGCTACCTGTATAGATAAAATATACATACATATGTATGTATGTATAACCCTTCCAAGTAATATAAATCAATATTAAAGAGGCAACTGTAAGGTTAATGCCTGTGCAGTGATTTACATGTGTGATGGTCCTAACTAAGCTATAATGTTTTGTCTCATGTCCCTTTTTAATGAGACAAAAAATAGGATCATTGGGCACATATTAAAGGGGAGAGCACTTTACAACACACTGTCCCTTTAAAAGTTTTAAAGGAGGGACGGTGTGTTGTAAAGTGATCTCCCCTTTAATATGTGCCCAAGGATCCATTTTACCTGATGGAGTGTAATAAATTATTTACACATAGCTTGCATAACCAGCTATTTCATGTATAAAAAAAAAACTAATCTATTTTATATTCTGTAGCTGGTATAACAAGTCATTAGATACATATTAAAAGAAAACTATTTTACAGTGCACTGTCCCTTTAACCCCTTAATGACCACAGCACTTTTCCATTTTCTGTCCGTTTGGGACCAAGGCTATTTTTACATTTTTGCGGTGTTTGTGTTTAGCTGTAATTTTCCTCTTACTCATTTACTGTACCCACACATATTATATACCATTTTTCTCGCCATTAAATGGACTTTCTAAAGATACCAATATTTTCATCATATCTTATAATTTACTATTAAAAAAATTATAAAATATGAGGAAAAATTGAAAAAAACCCCACTTTTTCTAACTTTGACCCCCAAAATCTGTTACATATCTACAACCACCAAAAAACACCTATGCTAAATAGTTTCTAAATATTATCCTGAGTTTAGAAATACCCAATGTTTACATGTTCTTTGCTTTTTTTGCAAGTTATAGGGAAATAAATACAAGTAGCACTTTGCTATTTCCAAACCATTTTCTTTTTTCAAAATTAGCGCTAGTTACATTAGAACACTGATATCTTTCAGGAATCTCTGAATATCCATTGACATGTATATATATATTTTCTCTTGTTAAGTGTATCCAGTCCACGGATCATCCATTACTTATGGGATATTAACTCCTCCCCAACAGGAAGTGCAAGAGGATTCACCCAGCAGAGCTGCTATATAGCTCCTCCCCTAACTGCCATTACCAGTCATTCTCTTGCACCCAACGAATAGATAGGATGTGTGAGAGGACTGTGGTGATTATACTTAGTTTCATACCTTCAATCAAAAGTTTGTTATTTTATAATAGCACCGGAGTGTGTTATTCCTTCTCTGGTAGAATTTGAAGAAGAATCTACCTGAGTTTTTCTATGATTTTAGCCGGAGTAGTTAAGATCATATTGCTGTTTCTCGGCCATCTGAGGAGAGGTAAACTTCAGATCAGGGGACAGCGGGCAGATTAATCTGCAAAGAGGTATGTAACAGCTTATTATTTTCTGACAATGGAATTGATGAGAAAATTCTGCCATACCGATATAATGTAAACTCAGCCTTAAATGCAGTAGCAGCAACTGGTATCAGGCTGTCATGTATGTATATTTTACACTTCAGTATTCTGGGGAATGGCACTTCACTGGAATTATACTGTATGCATAAAACTTTAGCCTAATTTGCAGGGACTAGCAACAGGCTTTTTAATAACACTCAATTTATTAATGTTAAACGTTTTTTGCTGGCATGTAAAATCGTTTAATTTCTCCAACATAGGTGTGTCCGGTCCACGGCGTCATCCTTACTTGTGGGATATTCTCTTCCCCAACAGGAAATGGCAAAGAGCCCAGCAAAGCTGGTCACATGATCCCTCCTAGGCTCCGCCTACCCCAGTCATTCTCTTTGCCGTTGTACAGGCAACATCTCCACGGAGATGGCTTAGAGTTTTTTAGTGCAGGAGAGGGCGTCGGTGATCTTGATAGCTCCTGCGTGGCCACGCAGGACTTGGTATGCAGATCTGGTGAATATGTCATCGGCTCCACCTTGGAAGCTACCTTTGAGACGAGACCTTCTTGTTCAGGGTCCGTTCGAACATCCGAATCTGGTTTCACTCCAGCTGACTGCTTGGAGATTGAACGCTTGATTTTATCGAAGCGAGGGTTCTCAGATTCTGTTATCGATACTCTTGTTCAGGCCAGAAAGCCTGTAACTAGAAAGATTTACCACAAAATTTGGAAAAAATATATCTGTTGGTGTGAATCTAAAGGATTCCCTTGGGACAAGGTTAAGATTCCTAGGATTCTATCCTTCCTTCAAGGAGGATTGGAAAAGGGATTATCTGCAAGTTCCCTGAAGGGACAGATTTCTGCCTTGTCGGTGTTACTTCACAAAAAACTGGCTGCTGTGCCAGATGTTCAAGCCTTTGTTCAGGCTCTGGTTAGAATTAAGCCTGTTTACAAACCTTTGACTCCTCCTTGGAGTCTCAATTTAGTTCTTTCAGTTCTTCAGGGGGTTCCGTTTGAACCCTTGCATTCCGTTGATATTAAGTTATTATCTTGGAAAGTTTTGTTTTTAGTTGCAATTTCTTCTGCCAGAAGAGTTTCAGAATTATCTGCTCTGCAGTGTTCTCCTCCTTATCTGGTGTTCCATGCAGATAAGGTGGTTTTACGTACTAAACCTGGTTTTCTTCCAAAAGTTGTTTCTAACAAAAACATTAACCAGGAGATTATCGTACCTTCTCTGTGTCCGAAACCAGTTTCAAAGAAGGAACGTTTGTTGCACAATTTGGATGTTGTTCGCGCTCTAAAATTCTATTTGGATGCTACAAAGGATTTTAGACAAACATCTTCCTTGTTTGTTGTTTATTCCGGTAAAAGGAGAGGTCAAAAAGCAACTTCTACCTCTCTCTCTTTTTGGATTAAAAGCATCATCAGATTGGCTTACGAGACTGCCGGACGGCAGCCTCCCGAAAGAATCACAGCTCATTCCACTAGGGCTGTGGCTTCCACTTGGGCCTTCAAGAACGAGGCTTCTGTTGATCAGATATGTAGGGCAGCGACTTGGTCTTCACTGCACACTTTTACCAAATTTTACAAGTTTGATACTTTTGCTTCTTCTGAGGCTATTTTTGGGAGAAAGGTTTTGCAAGCCGTGGTGCCTTCCATTTAGGTGACCTGATTTGCTCCCTCCCTTCATCCGTGTCCTAAAGCTTTGGTATTGGTTCCCACAAGTAAGGATGACGCCGTGGACCGGACACACCTATGTTGGAGAAAACAGAATTTATGTTTACCTGATAAATTACTTTCTCCAACGGTGTGTCCGGTCCACGGCCCGCCCTGGTTTTTTTAATCAGGTCTGATAATTTATTTTCTTTAACTACAGTCACCACGGTACCATATGGTTTCTCCTATGCAAATATTCCTCCTTAACGTCGGTCGAATGACTGGGGTAGGCGGAGCCTAGGAGGGATCATGTGACCAGCTTTGCTGGGCTCTTTGCCATTTCCTGTTGGGGAAGAGAATATCCCACAAGTAAGGATGACGCCGTGGACCGGACACACCGTTGGAGAAAGTAATTTATCAGGTAAACATAAATTCTGTTTTTCTGAGGTACTGGGTGAAAAAATGTTTTGGGCACTATTTTTTTCCACTTGGCAGTCGTTTTATTTAATTTCTGACAGTTTACTGATCTCTCTCACTGTTAGCTATCAGGGTTAGTTATCCTTTGCTAATGGGAGCAATCCTTTGCTAAAATTGTGTTTTTTACAAAGATTTGATGCTATAACTTTTCAGTTTATTAATTTTCAACTGTCATAACTTTTTCTGTGCTTCTTATAGGCACAGTACGTTTTCATATTATAGTAAATTACTTGAAAAGTATTTCCAAGTTGCTAGTTTATTTGCTAGTGTGTTAAACATGTCTGATTCAGAGGAAGATATCTGTGCTATATGTGCTAAAGCCAAAGTGGAGCCCAATAGAAATTTATGTACTAACTGTATTGATGCTACTTTAAATAAAAGTCAATCTGTACAAATTGAACATATTTCACCAAACAACAAGGGGAGAGTTATGCCGACTAACTCGCCTCACGTGTCAGTACCTGCATCTCCCGCTCGGGAGGTGCGTGATATTGTAGCGCCGAGTACATCTGGGCGGCCATTACAAATCACATTACAGGATATGGCTACTGTTATGACTGAAGTTTTGGCTAAATTACCAGAACTAAGAGGTAAGCGTGATCACTCTGGGGTGAGAACAGAGTGCGCTGATAATATTAGGGCCATGTCAGACACTGCGTCACAATTTGCAGAACATGAGGACGGAGAGCTTCATTCTGCGGGTGACGGTTCTGATCCAAACAAACTGGATTCAGATATTTCAAATTTTAAATTTAAGCTGGAAAACCTCCGTGTATTACTAGGGGAGGTGTTAGCGGCTCTGAATGATTGTAACACAGTTGCAATACCAGAGAAAATGTGTAGGTTGGATAAATATTTTGCGGTACCGGCGAGTACTGACGTTTTTCCTATACCTAAGAGACTTACTGAAATTGTTACTAAGGAGTGGGATAGACCCGGTGTGCCGTTCTCACCCCCTCCGATATTTAGAAAGATGTTTCCAATAGACGCCACCACACGGGACTTATGGCAAACGGTCCCTAAGGTGGAGGGAGCAGTTTCTACTTTAGCTAAGCGTACCACTATCCCGGTGGAGGATAGCTGTGCCTTTTCAGATCCAATGGATAAAAAGTTAGAGGGTTACCTTAAGAAAATGTTTGTTCAACAAGGTTTTATATTGCAACCTCTTGCATGCATTGCGCCTGTCACGGCTGCAGCAGCATTTTGGTTTGAGTCTCTGGAAGAGACACTTGAATCAGCTCCATTAGATGAGATTACACACAAGCTTAAAGCCCTTAAGTTAGCTAACTCATTTATTTCAGATGCCGTAGTACATTTAACTAAACTTACGGCTAAGAATTCCGGATTCGCCATTCAGGCACGCAGAGCACTGTGGCTAAAATCCTGGTCAGCTGACGTTACTTCTAAATCTAAATTGCTTAATATACCTTTCAAAGGGCAGACCTTATTCGGGCCCGGGTTGAAAGAAATTATCGCTGACATTACAGGAGGTAAAGGCCATGCCCTGCCTCAAGACAGAGCCAAACCTAAGGCTAGACAGTCTAATTTTCGTTCCTTTCGTAATTTCAAAGCAGGAGCAGCATCAACTTCCTCTGCACCAAAACAGGAAGGAGCTGTTGCTCGCTACAGACAAGGCTGGAGACCTAACCAGTCCTGGAACAAGGGCAAGCAGGCCAGGAAACCTGTTGCTGCCCCTAAGACAGCATGAATCGAGGGCCCCCGATCCGGGAACGGATCTAGTGGGGGGCAGGCTTGGGCAAGAGATGTCCAGGATCCCTGGACGTTAGAGATCATATCTCAGGGATACCTTCTAGACTTCAAATTCTCTCCCCCAAGAGGGAGATTTCATCTGTCAAGGTTGTCAACAAACCAAATAAAGAAAGAGGCGTTTCTACGCTGCGTACAAGATCTTTTATTAATGGGAGTGATCCATCCGGTTCCGCGGTCGGAACAAGGACAAGGGTTTTACTCAAATCTGTTTGTGGTTCCCAAAAAAGAGGGAACTTTCAGGCCAATCTTGGATTTAAAGATCCTAAACAAATTCCTAAGAGTTCCATCGTTCAAAATGGAAACTATTCGGACAATTTTACCCATGATCCAAAAGGGTCAGTACATGACCACAGTGGATTTAAAGGATGCTTACCTTCACATACCGATTCACAAAGATCTTTACCGGTATCTAAGGTTTGCCTTTCTAGACAGGCATTACCAGTTTGTAGCTCTTCCATTCGGATTGGCTACGGCTCCGAGAATCTTCACAAAGGTTCTGGGTGCTCTTCTGGCGGTACTAAGACCGCGAGGAATTGCGGTAGCTCCGTACCTAGACGACATTCTGATACAAGCTTCAAGCTTTCAAACTACCAAGTCTCATACAGAGTTAGTACTGGCATTTCTAAGGTCGCATGGATGGAAGGTGAACGAAAAGAAGAGTTCTCTCTTTCCACTCACAAGAGTTCCCTTCTTGGGGACTCTTATAGATTCTGTAGAAATGAAGATTTACCTGACAGAAGACAGGTTAACAAAGCTTCAAAATGCATGCCGTGTCCTTCATTCCATTCAACACCCGTCAGTAGCTCAATGCATGGAGGTGATCGGCTTAATGGTAGCAGCAATGGACATAGTACCCTTTGAACGCCTACATCTCAGACCGCTGCAATTGTGCATGCTAAGTCAGTGGAATGGGGATTACTCAGACTTGTCCCCTACTCTGAATCTGGATCAAGAGACCAGAAATTCTCTTCTATGGTGGATTTCTCGGCCACATCTGTCCAGGGGGATGCCATTCAGCAGGCCGGACTGGACAATTGTAACAACAGACGCCAGCCTACTAGGTTGGGGCGCTGTCTGGAATTCTCTGAAGGCTCAGGGACAATGGAATCAGGAGGAGAGTCTCCTACTAATAAACATTCTGGAATTGAGAGCAGTTCTCAATGCCCTTCTGGCTTGGCCCCAGTTAACAACTCGGGGGTTCATCAGGTTTCAGTCGGACACCATCACGACTGTAGCTTACATCAACCATCAGGGAGGGACAAGAAGCTCCCTAGCAATGATGGAAGTATCAAAGATAATTCGCTGGGCAGAGTCTCACTCTTGCCACCTGTCAGCAATCCACATCCCGGGAGTGGAGAACTGGGAGGCGGATTTCTTAAGTCGTCAGACTTTTCATCCGGGGGAGTGGGAACTTCATCCGGAGGTCTTTGCCCAAATACTTCGACGTTGGGGCAAACCAGAGATAGATCTCATGGCGTCTCGACAGAACGCCAAGCTTCCTCGTTACGGGTCCAGATCCAGGGATCCGGGAGCGGTTCTGATAGATGCTTTGACAGCACCTTGGACCTTCGGGATGGCTTATGTGTTTCCACCCTTCCCGATGCTTCCTCGATTGATTGCCAGAATCAAACAGGAGAGAGCATCCGTGATTCTAATAGCGCCTGCATGGCCACGCAGGACTTGGTATGCAGATCTAGTGGACATGTCATCCTGTCCACCTTGGTCGCTACCTCTGAAACAGGACCTTCTGATCCAGGGTCCCTTCAAACATCAAAATCTAAATTCTCTGAAGCTGACTGCTTGGAAATTGAACGCTTGATTTTATCAAAACGTGGTTTTTCTGAGTCAGTTATTGATACCTTAATACAGGCTAGGAAGCCTGTTACCAGAAAGATTTACCATAAGATATGGCGCAAATACTTATATTGGTGCGAATCCAAGAGTTACTCATGGAGTAAGGTTAGGATTCCGAGGATATTGTCTTTTCTACAAGAAGGTTTAGAAAAGGGTTTATCCGCTAGTTCCTTAAAGGGACAGATTTCAGCTCTGTCCATTCTTTTACACAAACGTCTGTCAGAAGTTCCGGACGTTCAAGCTTTTTGTCAGGCTTTAGCTAGGATCAAGCCTGTGTTTAAAACTGTTGCTCCACCATGGAGTTTGAACTTAGTTCTTAATGTTTTACAGGGGGTTCCGTTTGAACCCCTTCATTCCATTGATATCAAGTTGTTATCTTGGAAAGTTCTGTTTTTAATGGCGATTTCCTCGGCTCGAAGAGTCTCTGAGTTATCTGCCTTACATTGTGATTCTCCTTATCTGATTTTTCATTCAGACAAGGTAGTTCTGCGTACTAAACCTGGGTTCCTACCTAAGGTGGTCACTAACAGGAATATCAATCAAGAGATTGTGGTTCCATCTTTGTGTCCTAATCCTTCTTCGAAAAAGGAACGTCTGCTACACAATCTAGATGTAGTCCGTGCCCTGAAATTTTATCTACAGGCAACTAAGGATTTTCGACAAACGTCTTCCCTGTTTGTCGTTTATTCTGGTCAGAGGAGAGGTCAAAAAGCTTCGGCTACCTCTCTCTCCTTTTGGCTTCATAGCATAATACGGTTAGCCTATGAGACTGCTGGACAGCAGCCTCCTGAAAGAATTACAGCACATTCTACTAGAGCTGTGGCTTCCACTTGGGCCTTTAAGAATGAGGCTTCTGTTGAACAGATTTGCAAGGCTGCAACTTGGTCTTCTCTTCATACTTTTTCAAAATTTTACAAATTTGACACTTTTGCTTCTTCGGAGGCTGTTTTTGGGAGAAAGGTTCTTCAGGCAGTGGTTCCTTCCGTATAAAGAGCCTGCCTGTCCCTCCCGTCATCCGTGTACTTTAGCTTTGGTATTGGTATCCCATAAGTAATGGATGATCCGTGGACTGGATACACTTAACAAGAGAAAACATAATTTATGCTTACCTGATAAATTTATTTCTCTTGTAGTGTATCCAGTCCACGGCCCGCCCTGTCACTTTAAGGCAGGTAATTTTTTCCATTAAACTACAGTCACCACTGCACCCTATGGTTTTCCTTTCTCTGCATGTTTTCGGTCGAATGACTGGTAATGGCAGTTAGGGGAGGAGCTATATAGCAGCTCTGCTGGGTGAATCCTCTTGCACTTCCTGTTGGGGAGGAGTTAATATCCCATAAGTAATGGATGATCCGTGGACTGGATACACTACAAGAGAAATAAATTTATCAGGTAAGCATAAATTATATTTCTCCAACATAGGTGTGTCCGGTCCACGGCGTCATCCTTACTTGTGGGATATTCTCTTCCCCAACAGGAAATGGCAAAGAGCCCAGCAAAGCTGGTCACATGATCCCTCCTAGGCTCCGCCTACCCCAGTCATTCTCTTTGCCGTTGTACAGGCAACATCTCCACGGAGATGGCTTAGAGTTTTTTAGTGTTTAACTGTAGTTTTTATTATTCAATCAAGAGTTTGTTATTTTAAAATAGTGCTGGTATGTACTATTTACTCAGAAACAGAAAGGAGATGAAGATTTCTGTTTGTATGAGGAAAATGATTTTAGCACCGTAACTAAAATCCATGGCTGTTCCACACAGGACTGTTGAGAGCAATTAACTTCAGTTGGGGGAACAGTGTGCAGTCTCTTGCTGCTTGAGGTATGACACATTCTAACAAGACGATGTAATGCTGGAAGCTGTCATTTTTCCCTATGGGATCCGGTAAGCCATGTTTATTACGATGTTAAATAAGGGCTTCACAAGGGCTTATTATGATTGTAGACTTTTATGGGCTAAATCGATTCAGTATTAAAACCTATTTAGCCTTGAGGAATCATTTTATTTGGGTATATTTATATTAGATGATATTATAATGTCGGCAGGCACTGTATGAGACACCTTATTTCTCTGGGGCTTTCCCAAAGCATAAGCAGAGCCTCATTTTCGCGCCGGTGTGGCGCACTTGTTTTTGAGAGGCATGGCATGCAGTCGCATGTGAGAGGAGCTCTGATACTTACAAAAGTCTTTCTGAAGGCGTCATTTGGTATCGTATTCCCCTTTGGGTTTGGTTGGGTCTCAGCAAAGCAGATACCAGGGACTGTAAAGGGGTTAAAGTGTTAAAACGGCTCCGGTTCCGTTATTTTAAGGGTTAAGGCTTCCAAATTTGGTGTGCAATACTTTTAAGGCTTTAAGACACTGTGGTGAAAATTTGGTGAATTTTGTACAATTCCTTCATGTTTTTTAGCAATTGCAGTAATAAAGTGTGTTCAGTTTAAAATTTAAAGTGACAGTAACGGTTTTACTTTAAAACGTTTTTTGTACTTTATTATCAAATTTATGCCTGTTTAACATGTCTGAACTACCAGATAGACTGTGTTCTGAATGTGGGGAAGCCAGAATTCCTGTTCATTTAAATAAATGTGATTTATGTGATAATGACAATGATGCCCAAGATGATTCCTCAAGTGAGGGGAGTAAGCATGGTACTGCATCATTCCCTCCTTCGTCTACACGAGTCTTGCCCACTCAGGAGGCCCCTAGTACATCTAGCGCGCCAATTCTCCTTACTATGCAACAATTAACGGCTGTAATGGATAATTCTGTCAAAAACATTTTAGCCAAAATGCACCCTTGTCAGCGTAAGCGTGGCTGCTCTGTTTTAGTTACTGAAGAGCATGACGATGCTGATATTAATATCTCTGAAGGACCCCTAACTCAATCTGAAGGGGCCAGGGAGGTTTTGTCTGAGGGAGAAATTACTGATTCAGGGAACATTTCTCAACAGGCTGAACCTGATGTAATTGCATTCAAATTTAAGTTGGAACATCTCCGCATTCTGCTTAAGGAGGTATTATCCACTCTGGATGATTGTGAAAAGTTGGTCATCCCAGAGAAACTATGTAAAATGGACAAGTTCCTAGAGGTGCCGGAGCTCCCAGAAGCTTTTCCTATACCCAAGCGGGTGGCGGACATTGTTAATAAAGAATGGGAAAGGCCCGGTATTCCTTTCGTCCCTCCCCCCATATTTAAAAAGTTGTTTCCTATGGTCGACCCCAGAAAGGACTTATGGCAGACAGTCCCCAAGGTCGAGGGAGCGGTTTCTACTTTAAACAAACGCACCACTATACCCATAGAGGATAGTTGCGCTTTCAAAGATCCTATGGATAAAAAATTAGAAGGTTTGCTTAAAAAGATGTTTGTTCAGCAGGGTTACCTTCTACAACCAATTTCATGCATTGTCCCTGTCACTACAGCCGCATGCTTCTGGTTTGATGAGCTGATAAAGGCGCTCGATAGTGATTCTCCTCCTTATGAGGAGATTATGGACAGACTCAATGCTCTCAAATTGGCTAATTCTTTCACCCTAGACGCCACTTTGCAATTGGCTAGGTTAGCGGCTAAGAATTCTGGGTTTGCTATTGTGGCGCGCAGAGCGCTTTGGTTGAAATCTTGGTCGGCTGACGCGTCTTCCAAGAACAAGCTACTAAACATTCCTTTCAAGGGGAAAACGCTGTTTGGCCCTGACTTGAAAGAGATTATCTCGGATATCACCGGGGGTAAGGGCCACGCCCTTCCTCAGGATCGGCCTTTCAAGGCGAAAAATAGACCTAATTTTCGTCCCTTTCGTAAAAACGGACCAGCCCAAGGTGCTACGTCCTCTAAGCAAGAGGGTAATACTTCTCAAGCCAAGCCAGCTTGGAGACCAATGCAAGGCTGGAACAAGGGAAAGCAGGCCAAGAAACCTGCCAATGCTACCAAGACAGCATGAAATATTGGCCCCCGATCCGGGACCGGATCTGGTGGGGGGCAGACTCTCTCTCTTCGCTCAGGCTTGGGCAAGAGATGTTCTGGATCCTTGGGCGCTAGAAATAGTCTCCCAGGGTTATCTTCTGGAATTCAAGGGACTTCCCCCAAGGGGAAGGTTCCACAGGTCTCAGTTGTCTTCAGACCACATAAAAAGACAGGCGTTCTTACATTGTGTAGAAGACCTGTTAAAAATGGGAGTGATTCATCCTGTTCCATTAGGAGAACAAGGGATGGGGTTCTACTCCAATCTGTTCATAGTTCCCAAAAAAGAGGGAACGTTCAGACCAATCTTAGATCTCAAGATCTTAAACCAGTTTCTCAAGGTTCCATCCTTCAAGATGGAAACCATTCGAACTATTCTCCCTTCCATCCAGGAGGGTCAATTCATGACCACGGTGGATTTAAAGGATGCGTATCTACATATTCCTATCCACAAGGAACATCATCGGTTCCTAAGGTTCGCATTCCTGGACAAACATTACCAGTTCGTGGCGCTTCCTTTCGGATTAGCCACTGCTCCAAGGATTTTCACAAAGGTACTAGGGTCCCTTCTAGCGGTGCTAAGACCAAGGGGCATTGCAGTGGTACCTTACCTGGACGACATTCTGATTCAAGCGTCGTCCCTTCCTCAAGCAAAGGCTCACACGGACATTGTCCTGGCCTTTCTCAGATCTCACGGCTGGAAAGTGAACGTGGAAAAGAGTTCTCTATCCCCGTCAACAAGGGTTCCCTTCTTGGGAACAATTATAGACTCCTTAGAAATGAGGATCTTTCTAACAGAGGCCAGAAAAACAAAGCTTCTGGACTCTTGTCGGATACTTCATTCCGTTCCTCTTCCTTCCATAGCTCAGTGCATGGAAGTGATCGGGTTGATGGTGGCGGCGATGGACATAGTTCCTTTTGCGCGCATTCATCTAAGACCATTACAACTGTGCATGCTCAGTCAGTGGAATGGGGACTATACAGACTTGTCTCCGAAGATACAAGTAAATCAGAGGACCAGAGACTCACTCCGTTGGTGGCTGTCCCTGGACAATCTGTCTCAAGGGATGACGTTCCACAGACCAGAGTGGGTCATTGTCACGACCGACGCCAGTCTGATAGGCTGGGGCGCGGTCTGGGGATCCCTGAAAGCTCAGGGTCTTTGGTCTCGGGAAGAATCTCTTCTACCGATAAATATTCTGGAACTGAGAGCGATATTCAATGCTCTCAAGGCCTGGCCTCAGCTTGCGAGGACCAAGTTCATACGGTTTCAATCAGACAACATGACAACTGTTGCGTACATCAACCATCAGGGGGGAACAAGGAGTTCCCTAGCGATGGAAGAAGTAACCAAAATTATTCTTTGGGCGGAGTCTCACTCCTGCCACCTGTCTGCTATCCACATCCCAGGAGTGGAAAATTGGGAAGCGGATTTTCTGAGTCGGCAGACATTGCATCCGGGGGAGTGGGAACTCCATCCGGAAATCTTTGCCCAAGTCACCCACCTGTGGGGTATTCCAGACATGGATCTGATGGCTTCTCGTCAGAACTTCAAAGTTCCTTGCTACGGGGCCAGATCCAGGGATCCCAAGGCGGCTCTAGTGGATGCACTAGTAGCACCTTGGACCTTCAAACTAGCTTATGTGTTTCCGCCATTTCCTCTCATCCCCAGGCTGATAGCCAGGATCAAGCAGGAGAGGGCGTCGGTGATCTTAATAGCTCCTGCGTGGCCACGCAGGACTTGGTATGCAGATCTGGTGAATATGTCATCGGCTCCACCTTGGAAGCTACCTTTGAGACGAGACCTTCTTGTTCAGGGTCCGTTCGAACATCCGAATCTGGTTTCACTCCAGCTGACTGCTTGGAGATTGAACGCTTGATTTTATCGAAGCGAGGATTCTCAGATTCTGTTATCGATACTCTTGTTCAGGCCAGAAAGCCTGTGACTAGAAAGATTTACCACAAAATTTGGAATAAATATATCTGTTGGTGTGAATCTAAAGGATTCCCTTGGGACAAGGTTAAGATTCCTAGGATTCTATCCTTTCTTCAAGAAGGATTGGAAAAAGGATTATCTGCAAGTTCCCTGAAGGGACAGATTTCTGCCTTGTCGGTATTGCTTCACAAAAAGCTGGCAGCTGTGCCAGATGTTCAAGCCTTTGTTCAGGCTCTGGTTAGAATCAAGCCTGTTTACAAACCTTTGACTCCTCCTTGGAGTCTCAATTTAGTTCTTTCAGTTCTTCAGGGGGTTCCGTTTGAACCCTTGCATTCCGTTGATATTAAGTTATTATCTTGGAAAGTTTTGTTTTTAGTTGCGATTTCTTCTGCTAGAAGAGTCTCAGAATTATCTGCTCTGCAGTGTTCTCCTCCTTATCTGGTGTTCCATGCAGATAAGGTGGTTTTACGTACTAAACCTGGTTTTCTTCCTAAAGTTGTTTCTAACAAAAACATTAACCAGGAGATTATCGTACCTTCTCTGTGTCCGAAACCAGTTTCAAAGAAGGAACGTTTGTTGCACAATTTGGATGTTGTTCGCGCTCTAAAATTCTATTTAGATGCTACAAAGGATTTTAGACAAACATCTTCTTTGTTTGTTGTTTATTCAGGTAAAAGGAGAGGTCAAAAAGCAACTTCTACCTCTCTCTCTTTTTGGATTAAAAGCATCATCAGATTGGCTTACGAGACTGCCGGACGGCAGCCTCCCGAAAGAATCACAGCTCATTCCACTAGGGCTGTGGCTTCCACTTGGGCCTTCAAGAACGAGGCTTCTGTGGATCAGATATGTAGGGCAGCGACTTGGTCTTCACTGCACACTTTTACCAAATTTTACAAGTTTGATACTTTTGCTTCTTCTGAGGCTATTTTTGGGAGAAAGGTTTTGCAAGCCGTGGTGCCTTCCATTTAGGTGACCTGATTTGCTCCCTCCCTTCATCCGTGTCCTAAAGCTTTGGTATTGGTTCCCACAAGTAAGGATGACGCCGTGGACCGGACACACCTATGTTGGAGAAAACAGAATTTATGTTTACCTGATAAATTTCTTTCTCCAACGGTGTGTCCGGTCCACGGCCCGCCCTGGTTTTTTAATCAGGTCTGATATTTTATTTTCTTTAACTACAGTCACCACGGTACCATATGGTTTCTCCTATGCAAATATTCCTCCTTAACGTCGGTCGAATGACTGGGGTAGGCGGAGCCTAGGAGGGATCATGTGACCAGCTTTGCTGGGCTCTTTGCCATTTCCTGTTGGGGAAGAGAATATCCCACAAGTAAGGATGACGCCGTGGACCGGACACACCGTTGGAGAAAGAAATTTATCAGGTAAACATAAATTCTGTTTTTTAGTAGACATCCCAAAGTATTGATCTAGGCCCATTTTGGTATATTTCATGGCACCATTTCACCGCCAAATGCGATCAAATAAAAAAAAATCGTTCACTTTTTCACAAATTTTTTCACAAACTTTAGGTTTCTCACTGAAATTATTTACAAACAGCTTGTGCAATTATGGCACAAATGGTTGTAAATTCTTCTCTGGGATCCCCTTTGTTCAGAAATAGCATACTTATATGGCTTTGGTGTTGCTTTTTGGTAATTGGAATGCCACTAAATGCCACTGCGCACCACACGTGTATTATGCCCAGCAGTGAAGGGGTTAATTAGGGAGCATGTAGGGAGCTTTTTGGGGTAATTTTAGCTTTAGTGTAGTGTAGTAGACAACCCCAAGTATTGATCTAGGCCCATTTTGGTATATTTCATGCCACCATTTCACCGCCAAATGCGATCAAATTAAAAAAAAACATAAAATTTTTCAAAATTTTAGGATTCTCACTGAAATCATTTACAAACAGCTTGTGCAGTTATGGCACAAATGGTTGTAAATGCTTCTCTGGGATCCCCTTTGTTCAGAAATAGCAGACATATATGGCTTTGGCGTTGCTTTTTGGTATTTTGAAGGCTGCTAAATGCCGCTGCGCATCACACATGTATTATGGCTAGCAGTGAAGGGGTTAATTAGGTAGCTTGTAGGGAGCTTGCAGGGTTAATATTAGATTTAGTGTAGAGCTCAGCCTCCCACCTGAAACATCAGACCCCCTGATCCCTCCCAAACAGCTCTCTTCCCTCCCCCACCCCACAATTGTCCCCGCCATCTTAAGTACTGGCAGAAAGTCTGCCAGTACTAAAATAAAAGCTATATTTGTATTTTTTGGTGCTTTTTTAAAAGCATATTTACATATGCTGTTGTGTACTATCCCCCCTTAGCCCCCAACCTCACTGATCCCCCCCCAAACAGCTCTATAACCCTCCCACTCTAACTTAATGGGCGCCATCTTTGGTACTGGCAGCTGTCTGCCAGTACCCAGTTTAGAAGAAAAAATGTATTTGTTTTACATTTTTTAGACTTTTCTGTAGTGTAGCTTCCCCCACACACAAAAACCAACCCCCCACCCCTCCACGATCTCTTTTTGTGTTTATTTTTTTTTTTGTGCTTAGGCCACTTAACATTTTACTTTTTATTCATTTTCCGTAGTGTAGCGGTTCCCACCCGCTCCCGCCCCGTGCACGCGCCCGCCCGCCACCCTCCGTGCACGCGGGCGCGTCCGTGTGCGCCCCCGACGGTCCCGCCCCCGATCCCGCCCCCCTCGACGTCCCACGGCACACCGATGGCCGCCCACCCGCCTCCCAAGTCGGCTCCCACCCACCAACGATACCGGCCATCGATGTCCGGTGCAGAGAGGGCCACAGAGGCATCACTGCAATAACCGGAAAGCAGCTGGAAGCGAGCAGGATCGCTTCCAGCTGCTTTCCACACCGAGGACGTGCAGGGTACGTCCTCAGGCAATAACTGCCTTTTTTTTGAGGACGTACCCTGCACGTCCTCGGTCATTAAGGGGTTAAACCTGAAGTATTCATTTGGCATTAATTGCAAATGTTTAAATGCTTTAACAAAGCTTAATAAAATTCAGGATTTCTTTTTATATATTTATAGTTATGCATGAATTTGTAGAACTGGATGTTTTCTGGCATAAAACGTTATAATTAAAGAAAAAAACAGCAGACGGCATTTCACATTCAGCTAAATTTGGCTATAAAGGGCTGTAGCTAAAAAAAAACATAAAAAAAACAGATCACTTATTTCTATTTTCTATGGCAGTGTATGCCAAAAGATTTCTATTTCTGGCTTGCTGGGAAACCGTTTTGTCTGCGGTGTGGAAAAGCATTGGACAACAAAATATTTTTCTTGTTCTTTTTTATCACTACATTTTATTTTTTTATGATTATGTGGTGATCTAAAAATCACTTTATGTAAACTTGTATTCATGTATATAATATGATTAAAAAAAAATAAAATTAAAATAACTGGTCTGAATGAAATACACTTTAGAGTTATAAATATTTTTTCCCTCCGAGATATCTACTATACAGCATGATGTATGGGGACTTCATAGTAACAAACCTTAAAAAAAAATATAGAAAAAAAGACCCAGGAAACACTAATACCCGACTTGTGCAAAAAATATCTTAGTTCTTTATTGTATTTGACAAAATGGGGGTGGTGGTTTTGGAAAGCTCCCCCCGTCCAAATCTCCTAACATGTTACTTATCCCACACACCTTTTTGTTTTTAGTTGTTAAAAAGACATGAACATGTAAAACGTAAATGCTATCATTTGTTAGAGCATTTAATTATTGTAGAGTTGCCAGCATGTAACTACTGTATGTGTTTAACCAAATTAACTGGGGCTATATATGTATAGTTAAAGTTGTCTTCAGACTACTGAAGCTAATGACGAGAGGAATATGTGTATAGTCACCAATCACCTGCTAGCTACCAGTAATTCAGTGCAGCTCCTGAACCTATCTAAGAATGCTCTTTAACCCCTTAAGGACCAAGGACGTACGCCACACGTCCTCAAAAAAAAGTCAGTTAATGACCGAGGACGTGTGGCGTACATCCTTGGTCTGGAAAGCAGCTGGAAGCGATCCTGCTCGCTTCCAGCTGCTTTCCGGTTATTGCAGTGATGCCTCGATATGGAGGCATCCTGCAATAACCCCCCTTGGCCATCCGATGCAGAGAGAGCCACTCTGTGGCCCTCTCTGCACCGGACATCGGTGGCCGGTATCGTTGGTGGGTGGGAGCAAGTCTGGGAGGCGGGTGGGCGGCCATGGGTGTGCCGGATGAAGGGGAGGGGGGCGGGATCGGGGGCGGGACAGGCGGGGGCGCGCACGGGAGCGGCGGGCGGGCGCGTGCACGGGGTGGGAGCGGGAGGGAACCGCTACACTGCAGCAAAAGTTAAGTTAAGAAGAGTAAAAAACAACAACATTTAACTAAATAAATTATGATCTAAGGGTTCTGGAAGGGGTGGGGGGTTGGTCTGGGGGGGGGGGAGCTACACTACAGAAAAGGGCTATGAAAAAACCAATAAACATACTTTTGTTACTAAACTGGGTACTGGCAGACAGCTGCCAGTACCCAAGATGGCGCCCATTAAGGCAGAGGGGGTGGGTTAGAAAGCTGTTTGGTGGGGGATCAGTGAGGTTGGGGGCTAAGGGGGGATCCTACACAGCAGCATATGTAAATATGCCAAAAAAAAAAGCCCCAATATAGCTTTTATTTTAGTACTGGCAGAGTTTCTGCCAGTACTTAAGATGGCGGGGACAATTGTGGGGTGGGGGAGGGAAGAGAGCTGTTTGGGAGGGATCAGGGGGTCTGATGTTTTAGGTGGGAGGCTGAGCTCTAAACTAAAGCTAAAATTAACCCTGCAAGCTCCCTACAAGCTACATAATTAACCCCATCACTGCTAGCCATAATACACGTGTGATGCGCAGCGGCATTTGGCGGCCTTCTGATTACCACAAAGCAACGCCAAAGCCATATATGTCTGCTATTTCTGAATAAAGGGGATCCCAGAGAAGCATTTACAACCATTTGTGCCATAATTGAACAAGTTGTTTGTAAATGATTTCAGTGAGAAACCTAAAATTGTGAAAAATGTAACGTTTTTTTTAATTTGATCGCATTTGGCGGTGAAATGGTGGCATGAAATATACCAAAATGGGCCTAGATCAATACTTGGGGTTGTCTACTACACTATACTAAAGCTAAAATTGCCCCTAAAAGCTCCCTACATGCTCCCTAATTAACCCCTTCACTGCTGGGCATAATACACGTGTAGTGCGCAGTGGCATTTAGCAGCCTTCTAATTACCAAAAAGCAACGCCAAAGCCATATATGTCTGCTATTTCTGAACAAAGGGGATCCCAGAGATTAATTTAAAATAATTTAAGCCATAATTGCACAAGCTGTTTGTAAATAATTTCAGTGAGAAACCAAAAGTTTGTGAAAAAATTAGTGAAAAAGTGAACATTTTTTTGTATTTAATCGCATTTGGCGGTGAAATGGTGGCATGAAATATACCAAAATGGGCCTAGATCAATAGGCCCACTAAAGGCCCACTAAATGTCTACTAAAAAAAAATATATACATGTCAAGGGATATTCAGAGATTCCTGAAAGATATTAGTGTTCTAATGTAACTAGCGCTAATTTTGAAAAATAATGGTTTGGAAATAGCAAAGTGCTACTTGTATTTATGGCCCTATAACTTATAAAAAAAAGCAAAGAAGATGTAAACATTGGGTATTTCTAAACTCAGGACAAAATTTTGAAACTATTTAGCATAAGTGTTTTTTGGTGGTTGTAGATGTGTAACAGATTTTGGGGGTCAAAGTTAAAAAAAGTGTGTTTTTTTCCATTTTTTCCTCATATTTTATAAAATTTTTTATAGTAAATTATAAGATATGATGAAAATAATAGTATCTTTAGAAAGTCAATTTAATGGCGAGAAAAACGGTATATAATATGTGTGGGTACAGTAAATGAATAAGAGGGAAATTACAGCTAAACACAAACACTGCAAACACTGCAAAAATGTAAAAATAGCCTTGGTCCCAAACGGACAGAAAATGGAAAAGTGCTGTGGTCATTAAGGGGTTAACTCCTTAAAGGGCCACTAAACCCAAAATCTTTCTTTCATGATTCAGATAGAGAATAGAAATTTAAACAACATTACAATTTACTTCCATTATTTATTTTGCTTCATTTTTTAAAATATCCTTAGTTGAAGAAAAAGCAATGCACATGGTGAGCCAATCACACGATGCTTCTATGTGCAACAACCAATCAGCAGCTAGTGAGCATATCTAGATATGCTTTCCATCAAAGAATATCAAGAGAATAAAACAAATTTAGATAATATAAGTAAATTAGAAAGATGTTTAAAATGGCATTCTCTTTCTAAATCATAAAAGAAAAAATGTGGGTGGCATGTCCCTTTAAGCCTAAATAAGGTAGATCTACACCATGTGATACAATGCCCATCATACCGCATAGCGTAGATATACGTTATAGCTTCAGGAAGCTCCAGCACTCTCGGTTGTCAAGGGGAGAGATGGAGGGACCATTACAATACAGAAAAAATAATACAATTATAAGTAAATTAAAATAAAATAAAACTATAAATTAGGTACTGGCAGACAGGAAAGATGGCCACCATTAGTGGGAGGTTAGAGAGTTGTTGAGGAGGGATCACCACACTGCAGAAATTAAAATAATAACACAAAAAAACTGCATACTAGTAGACTGTCTGCCAGTACCTAAGATGGTGGGGTACTGGCATCATCTCAAAAGTCAGTGTAGAGACCAACATCCCACTCTGAATTGGTTTACCAATGTATATTCGCATCAACGATAATATTGCTGCTGCTACATTGTTAGTGATGATGTTTCCATTGCCATAATATGGTGAGGCATTATTGCTCACCTGTCATTGTCACAAGCAGGGTGAGTGCGATTTAAATCAAGGTTTAAAGCACTAGTCAGACTAAATTTTAATCATGGTTTTCTACATAAAGGTTACATGCTTAGAATAATAACTTTTCACATTATTTTTCCAGTTACATCCGAACATTACTGATGGTTTTATACCATTAGACCTACAACGATAATTATGAAATTATTGGGAGGTGATCTATCTTCAGTTTAATAAGTTAGTCGTTTTTTTCAACTGTACTTTATTGGAAGGAGAAAAATATTCATTACCTTAATAATAACAAATTAAATAGTTTTATTTAACAATAACATTATAGGCTTCACATTCAGTTTTACTGCTTGTCTCTTCCACAGCCGGCTCAACCTCGAGCCCAAGCAGCACAATATCTTGAGCCGGCCTTGGCCCCTTCCTCTTCACACTTACGTCATTGTACAGATTTATTCCACTCCAAACAATCTTCTTTCAATTCATTGAACTTCTTGAAACTTAATAAGGGCTGCTTTTATGTACATAGAATTGCAGTGGAACAATGGGATTAAAGGGACAGTAAATTATGACTTTCAGATGGAACATGCAATTTAAAAAAAAACCTTTCCAATGTACTTCTATCATCTAATTTGCTTTCTTCTCTTGATTTACTTTGTTGAAAAGCATACCTAGGTAGGCTCAGGAGCAGCAATGCACTACTGGGAGCTAGCTGCTGATTGATGGCTGCACATACAGGGGTCGAGTCGAGCGGGAACGCATGGGAACAGAGTTCCTGTGTTCTAAAGTAAACCAAATACTGCGTAGGAATGTGTATACCTCGTCACTTCCGGTGAGTTATAATCAGCTGGTGGAGGTTTGTGGCGCTCACTGCGCATGCGCTAGAGGCCGAAACTCCTTACAACAGCTGATGAGAAATACAAGGAATTATGTGGCACGCGCACGTTACTGGTTACAAAATCACAATGAACAAGCGGTCTGTCATTGGATTTTGTAACCAGAAAGGGTACTGACATTGTATTGACTAACATTGTGAGATGCGGTAGGAAAATATATTGAATACGTCTGCTACGTACTATATCCCACACCTCCTCCCTCACACTATATCTCTGGTGCTTTTCTATTCTCTGATCCTTGTTCATAAACTGTCTAAATTGGAAAAAAGTACATAGCACGATGTAAAAAAAACATAATTTATGTAAGAACTTACCTGATAAATTCATTACCTGAATTTATCAGGTAAGTTCTTACATAAATTATGTTTTTTTTACATCGTGCTATGTACTTTTTTCCAATTTAGACAGTTTATGAACAAGGATCAGAGAATAGAAAAGCACCAGAGATATAGTGTGAGGGAGGAGGTGTGGGACATTGTATTGACTAACATTGTGAGATGCGGTAGGAAAATATATTGAATACGTCTGCTACGTACTATATCCCACACCTCCTCCCTCACACTATATCTCTGGTGCTTTTCTATTCTCTGATCCTTGTTCATAAAGTGTCTAAATTGGAAAAAAGTACATAGCACGATGTAAAAAAAACATAATTTATGTAAGAACTTACCTGATAAATTCATTTCTTTCATCTTGGCAAGAGTCCATGAGCTAGTGACATATGGGATATACAATCCTACCAGGAGGGGCAAAGTTTCCCAAACCTCAAAATGCCTATAAATACACCCCTCACCACACCCACAATTCAGTTTAACAAATAGCCAAGAAGTGGGGTGATAAATAAAGGAGTAAAAAGCATCAACAAAGGAAATTTGGAAATAATTGTGCTTTATACAAAAAATCATAACCACCATAAAAAGGGTGGGCCTCATGGACTCTTGCCAATATGAAAGAAATGAATTTATAGGTAAGTTCTTACATAAATTATGTTTTCTTTCATGTAATTGGCAAGAGTCCATGAGCTAGTGACATATGGGATATCAATACCCAAGATGTGGAGTCTTCCACTCAAGAGTCACTAGAGAGGGAGGGAATAAAAATAAAAATAGCCATATTTCGCTGAAAAAATTAATCCACAACCCAAAAAAATAAGTTTATTTTTATTTTTGAAAGAAAAAAACTTAAATAAAAAAGCAGAAGAATCAAACTGAAACAACTGCCTGAAGAACATTTTTTTACCAAAAACTGCTTCCGAAGAAGCAAATACATCAAAACGGTAGAATTTAGTAAATGTATGCAAAGAGGACCAAGACGCCGTTTTGCAAATCTGATCAATTGAAGCTTCATTCTTAAAAGCCCACGAAGTGGAGACTGATCTAGTAGAATGAGCTGTAATTCTCTGAGGCGGGGCCTGACCCGACTCCAAATAAGCTTGATGAATCAAAAGTTTCAACCAAGAAGCCAAGGAAATAGCAGAAGCCTTCTGACCTTTCCTAGGACCAGAAAATAAAACAAATAGACTGGAAGTCTTCCTGAAATCTTTAGTAGCTTCCACATAATATTTCAAAGCTCTTACCACATCCAAAGAATGTAAGGATCTCTCCAAAGAATTCTTAGGATTAGGACACAAGGAAGGGACAACAATTTCTCTACTAATGTTGTTAGAATTCACAACCTTAGGTAAAAATTGAAAAGAAGTCAGCAAAACTGCCTTATCCTGATGAAAAATCAGAAAAGGAGACTCAGAAGAAAGAGCAGATAGCTCAGAAACTCTTCTAGCAGAAGAGATAGCCAAAAGGAACAACACTTTCCAAGAAAGTAGTTTAATGTCCAAAGAATGCATAGGCTCAAATGGAGGAGCCTGTAAAGCCTTCAGAACCAAATTAAGACTCCAAGGAGGAGAAATTGATTTAATGACAGGCTTAATACGAACTAAAGCCTGTACAAAACAGTGAATATCAGGAAGTATAGCAATCTTTCTGTGAAATAAAACAGAAAGAGCGGAGATTTGTCCTTTCAAGGAACTTGCAGACAACCCCTTATCCAAACCATCCTGAAGGAACTGTAAAATTCTAGGAATTCTAAAAGAATGCCAGGAGAATTTATGAGAAGAACACCATGAAATGTAAGTCTTCCAAACTCTATAATAAATCTTCCTAGAGACAGATTTACGAGCTTGTAACATAGTGTTAATCACTGAGTCAGAGAAACCTCTATGACTTAGAACTAAGCGTTCAATTTCCATACCTTCAAATTTAATGATTTGAGATCCTGATGGAAAAACGGACCTTGAGATAGTAGGTCCGGCAGTAACGGAAGTGGCCAAGGTGGGCAACTGGACATCTGAACCAGATCCGCATACCAAAACCTGAGTGGCCATGATGGAGCCACCAGCAACACAAAAGACTGTTCCATGATGATTTTGAAAATCACTCTTGGAAGGAGAACTAGAGGCGGGAAGATGTAAGGAGGTTGATAACACCAAGGAAGTGTCAGCGCATCCACTGCTTCCGCCTTAACATCCCTGGACCTGGACAGGTATCTGGGAAGTTTCTTGTTTAGATGAGAGGCCATGAGATCTGTCTCTCGAAGCCCCCACATCTGAACAATCTGAGAAAACACATCTGGATGGAGAGACCACTCCCCTGGATGTAAAGTCTGGCGGCTGAGATAATCCGCCTCCCAATTGTCTACGCCTGGGATATGCACCGCAGAGATTAGACAGGAGCTGGATTCCGCCTAGGCAAGTATCCGAGATACTTCTTTCATAGCTTGGGGACTGTGAGTCCCACCCTGATGATTGACATAAGCCACAGTTGTGATATTGTCTGTCTGAAAACAAATGAACGGTTCTCTCTTTAGCAGAGGCCAGAACTGAAGAGCCCTGAGAATTGCACAGAGTTCTAAAATATTTATTGGTAATCTCGCCTCTTGAGATTTCCAAACCCCTTGTGCTGTCAGAGATCCCCAAACAGCTCCCCAACCTTAAAGACTTGCATCTGTTGTGATCACAGTCCAGGTTGGGCGAACAAAAGAAGCCCCTTGAACCAAACGATGGTGATCTATCCACCATGTCAGAGAGTGTCGTACATTGGGATTCAAGGATATTAATTGTGATATCTTTGTATAATGCCTGCACCATTGATTCAGCATACAAAGCTGTAGAGGTCTCATGTGAAAACGAGCAAAGGGGATCGCGTCCGATGCTGCAGTCATGAGACCTAAAACTTCCATGCACATAGCCACTGAAGGGAATGACTGAGACTGAAGGAGCCGGCATGCTGCAACCAATTTTAATCGTCTCTTGACTGTTAGAGTCATGGACACTGAATCTATCTGGAAGCCTAAAAAGGTGACCCTTGTCTGAGGAAGCAAGAAACTTTTTGGTAAATTAATCCTCCAACCATGTTTCCGAAGAAACAACACTAGTTGATTTGTGTGAGATTCTGCAGTATGTAAAGACTGAGCTAGTACCAAGATATCGTCCAAATAAGGAAACACCGCAATACCCTGTTCTCTGATTACAGATAGTAGGGCACCCAGAACCTTTGAAAAGATTCTTGGAGCTGTTGCTAGGCCAAATGGAAGAGCAACAAATTGGTAATGCTTGTCTAGAAAAGAGAATCTCAGAAACTGAAACTGATCTGGATGAATCGGAATATGAAGGTATGCATCCTGCAAGTCTATTGTGGACATATAATGTCCTCGCTGAACAAAAGGCAGAATAGTCCTTATAGTCACCATCTTGAAAGTTAGTACTCTTACATAACATTTCAAAATTTTTAGATCCAGAACTGGTCTGAATAAATTTTCTTTCTTTGGTACAATGAATAGGTTTGAATAAAACCCCAAACCTTGTTCCTGAGGAGGAACTGGCATGATTACCCCTGAAGACTCCAGATCTGAAACACACTTCAGAAAAGCCTGAGCTTTTACTGGATTTACAGGGATGCGTGAGAGAAAAAAATCTTCTCACAGGAGGTCTTACTTTGAATCCTATTCGATACCCTTGAGAGACAATGCTCTGAATCCAATGATTTTGGACAGATTTTATCAAAAAATCCTTGAAAAACCTTAATCTGCCCCCTACCAGCTGAGCTGGCATGAGGGCCGCACCTTCATGCGGATTTAGGGGCTGACTTTGGTTTCCTAAATGGCTTGGATTTATTCCAATTTGAGGAAGGCTTCCAAGTGGAAGCAGATTCCTTGGGGGAAGGATTGAGTTTTTGTTCTTTATTCTGACGAAAGGAACGAAAACGGTTAGAAGCCTTAGATTTACCCTTAGGTTTTTTTATCCTGAGGCAAAAAAACTCCTTTTCTCCCTGTGATAGTTGAAATAATAGAATCCAACTGAGAACCAAATAAATTATTACCTTGGAAAGAAAGAGATAGTAATCTAGATTTAGATGTCATATCAGCATTCCAAGATTTAAGCCACAAAGCTCTTATAGCTAAAACAGCTAAAGACATGGATCTAACATCAATTTTGATAATATCAAAAATGGCATCACAAATAAAATGATTAGCATGTTGCAGTAAGCGATCAACGCTAGATATGTCAGAATCCAATACGTGTTGCTCTAAATTTTCCAACCAGAAAGTTGATGCAGCCGCAACATCAGCCAAAGAAATAGCAGGTCTGAGAAGATGACCTGAATATAAATAGGCCTTCCTTAGATAAGATTCAAACTTCCTATCTAAAGGATCCTTAAAGGAAGTGCTATCTTCCATAGGAATAGTGGTACCTTTAGCAAGAGTAGAAATAGCAAGAGTAGAAATAGCCCCATCAACTTTGGAGATTTTTTCCCAAAACTCTATAGATTTTGCTGGTAAAGGATACAATTTTTTAAACCTTGAAGAAGGAATAAAAGAAGTACCTGGCTTATTCCATTCCCTAGAAATCATATCAGAAATAGCCTCAGGAATGGGAAAAACCCCTGGGGAGACCACAGGAGGTTTAAAAACAGCATTTAAACGTTTATTAGACTGAACGTCAATAGGACTGGTTACCTCAATATCCAAAGTAATTAACACTTCTTTTAATAAAGAACGCATATACTCTATTTTAAATAAATAAGTAGATTTGTCCGTGTCAATGTCTGAGAAAGGATCTTCTGTTTCAGATAGATCCTCATCAGAAGAGGATCAATTATTATGTTGTTGGTCATTTGAAATTTCATCAGCTAAATGAGAAGTTTTAAAAGACCTTTTACGTTTATTAGAAGGTGGAAATGCAGACAAAGCCTTCATAATAGAATCAGAAACAAATTCTTTAAAATTTACAGGTATATCATGCACATTAGAAGTTGAAGGAACTGCAACTGGCAATGTACTATTACTGATGGAAACACTATCTGCATGTAAAAGTTTATCATGACAACTATTACAAATGACATTCGGTGGAATAATTTCTACAACTTTACAACAAATGCTCTTAGCTTTGGTAGAACCAATGTCAGGCAGCAATGTTCCAGCAGAAACTTCTGAGGCAGGATCAAATTGGGACATCTTGCACAATGTAAGAGAAAAAACAACATATAAAGCAAAATTATCTATTTCCTTATATGACAGTTTCAGGAATGGGAAAAAGTGCAATAGCATAGGCCTCTGAAAGCAAAAAGCAAGAGGCAAACAAACAAGGGGTATTGAAATAATGAAAAAAATTTGGCGCCAAGTATGACGCATAACGTAACGTAAAGTCTTTTTTGGCGCCAAAATTGACAGGAAATGACACACTTGCGTCACTAATGACGGCGCCATGTGAAAGGTCTCGGCGTCACGTGACACGCCGGAAATGACGAAGTTGCGTCATAAACGTACTTTTTCGCGCCAAAAAATTTTTTCGCACCAAAAATGACGCAATAAAGTTTAGCATTTGACGCACCCGCGGGCCTAATACCCGCAATTACAAGAAGTAGTCAATTGAAAAAAGACTAAACCCCAGGTAAGAAAAAATGTTTACATTCCCAAATATGAAACTGACAGTCTGCAGAAGGAAATACATGAACCTGACTGATGGCAAATATAAGTACAATACATATATTTAGAACTTTATATAAATGCATAAAGTGCCAAACCATAGCTGAGAGTGTCTTAAGTAATGAAAAAATACTTACCAAAAGACACCCATCCACATATAGCAGATAGCCAAACCAGTACTAAAACAGTTATTAGTAGAGGTAATGGTAAATTGAGAGTATATTGTCGATCTGAAAAGGGAGGTAGGAGATGAATCTCTACGACCGTTAACAGAGAACCTATGAAATAGACCTCCGTTAGGGAAATCATCGTATTCAATTAAGTGATACTCCCTTCACGTCCCTCTGACATTCGCTGTACTCTGAGAGGAATCGGGCTTCAACAATGCTGAGAAGCGCATATCAACGTAGAAATCTTAGCACAAACTTACTTCACCACCTCCATAGGAGGCAAAGTTTGTAAAACTGAATTGTGGGTGTGGTGAGGAGTGTATTTATAGGCATTTTGAGGTTTGGGAAACTTTGCCCCTCCTGGTAGGATTGTATATCCCATATGTCACTAGCTCATGGACTCTTGCCAATTACATGAAAGAAAAAAAAATCTCACAGGACGTAGAAATAAAAAACGCAGTTTCTGAATTCCTCTAACCTAAGGAGCTGCGCTGAGCTCTTGACCCCTTGCTATATTTCTTCTGCTCCTCGTCGCTGTCTTGAGTGACTTTCAATGGCTCTGTGTTCTAAAAATTATTGTGTCTGCAACACAGACCCCCTAATGCCAAGAACCTCTGTCAACTTCATCTAACTGCTATAAGATAAGTACTCGCACCTATTCATTTTAATAGTTATGCTGTAATAGTTTTACACATTTCCAGACTATATGGTATCTAAAAAAATGTACAGCATCACATTATTTATTTATTTCTTAGCTACAAGGGTTTATTACTTCAGTAGTTATAATAATGTTAACCACTTGCACATTGTTTTATTATTTCTAATGTATACATTGTTCTTCTAGATGTCTCCAAATAATGCATTTTTTGTATATAGTATAATTAAGTATATATATATATATATATATATATATATATATATATATATATATATACACAATGTTATAATGATTATACTATAAACAAAATAATGCATTATTTGGAGACATTTGGAAGAACAATGTATACATTAGAAATAATAAAAGTGTATAATAATGTGTAAGTGGTTAACATTATTATAACTACTGAAGTAATAAACCCTGTAGCTGAGAAATAAATATCATGTTGTACTTTTTAATTGAGACCATATAGTCTGCCAATATGTAAAACTATTACAGAATAACTATTAAAACTAATAGATGTGAGTACATGGAGGAGAGGGAGAGAGAGCCAGAGGGAGAGAGTTACAATGGGAGAGAGAAAATGACAATGGGAATAGTGCCAGAGGGAGAGAGTGACAATGGGAGAGAGCGCCAGAGGGAGAGAGAGAGTACCAGAGAGAGAGAGAGAGAGAGAGTGCCAGAGAGAGCACCAGAGGGAGAGAGAGCGCCAGTTTAATAACCAATTAAAGGAGAATGTATCTCTAATAACCCTTTGCACGACTATAAAAAGGCTTTTCAGGCCTATACAATACTCGCTGTAGACATGTGCCAGTTAATCCCTGTTTTAACCATAGACTTTCCCAAGCCAGGACTTATACATGAGCTTTATTTACTAAATAACAAATTAAAGGAGTATTAAGTAAATATCATTTAATGGGAGAGAGTGCCAGAGGGAGAGAGAGAGTACCAGAGAGAGAGAGAGCACCATAGAGAGAGAGCTTTTTGCGGGACATTGCCCCAATGTAATCAGCTCTTTTACCTGTAAAAAAAAATACAACCCCCCCAACATTAAAACCCACCACCCACATACCCCTACTCTATCCCACCCAAACCCCCCTTAAAAAAACATATCGCTAACCCCCTGAAGATCTCCCTACCTTGCGTCGTCTTCACCCAACCGGGCCGAAATCTTCATCCAAGGTGCGCAGAGGAGGTCCTTCATCCGGTAGAAGTCTTCATCTTGTGCTTTAACCCAATACACTATTATTTACTATAACTAGGCCTTTCTTTTTTAAATGATATTTACTAAATACTCCTTTAATTTGTTATTTAGTAAATAAAGCTCATGTATAAGTCCTGGCCTGGGAAAGTCTATGGTTAAAACAGGGATTAACTGGCACATGTCTACAGCGAGTATTGTATAGGCCTGAAAAGCCTTTTTATAGTCGTGCAAAGGGTTATTAGAGTTCAGATACATTCTCCTTTAATTGGTTATTTTGTAAATATCATTTAAAAAAGAAAGGCCTAGTTATAGTAAATAACAGTGTATTGGGAAAAACACAAATGTGCTTGAGTTAGCCTTTGTTGGAGCTAAAACAAATATTACAGTAGTAACAAATACAAAAAAAAATCCCCCCCCCATGTCAGATCAATCTAACATAGTGGATGTCTCATAAAAAGTCATATTTGATTTATAAAAACACTTGGAATTCAAAATATATGTCAATTAAAAAAAAAATAAAAAAAAATAGTGAATTTCGTGATAAGCTTCAATTTTTTGCCAGATATGGCATTGTTCCCAGCCTGAGGTAAAAATAGAAATATGGCTTATTCTCTGCTTTTCACATAAAAAGTGCATGGAATTACATCTTAAATTAAATGCATTTAATACATTGTGCTGGTAAAAATACATTTTAGACCTTTATTGATACTGACATTCATTTGTGTAATGGGACATAGACACATTTAGCACTCCCTATTCTCTCTGACACATACTATGACTAAGTCAGAAGCGCTGGGGACGGTTGTTTATTATGCAGGACTCGAGGTTAGAGTTTACATTTAAACGGGCTGACGCTGGGATGTAACACCGGAGTCGGAGGGAAAATTACATTTTTCTCTTGTCAGACTCCGGTGTATGGCGGCACTTTGTTTTTTTCCCGTGGGTTGTTTGAATACACCCATGAAGGGCGGAGCCTAATTATCGTGCGCTTCTGACGCGCAGCTATCTGTTAGAAGTTCCGACAACTGTGTTTCACTACGGCTCCTGAGTTTGCTTATGTCTGTAATTACAAGCGTGCTTAGGATCACTGTGTGTTTAGTCACAGAGAGGGGAGAGAGAGAGCAAACAAGAGGGGAGAGAGCAAACAAGAGGGGAAAGAGCAAAAGAGAGGGGGGAGAGAGCAAAAGAGAGGGGGAGAGAGAGCAAAAGAGAGGGGGAGAGAGAGCAAAAGAGAGGGGGAGAGAGAGCAAAAGAGAGGGGGAAGAGAGAGCAATAGAGAAGGGAAGAGAGAGAAAAAGAGAGGGGAGAGAGACAGAGCAAAAGAGAGGGGGGAGAGAGAGCGCAAAAGAGAGGGGGAGAGAAAGAGCAAAAGAGAGGGATGGAGAGAAATAGCAAAAGAGTGGGATGGAGAGAAATAGCAAAAAAAGGAGAGAGAGAGAGACAGAGCAAAAGAGAGGGGGAATATATAAAACCTTTACAAAACCTCTGTTACAAAGAAATGTTCAGACGTTTTGTATTTTATTAATTAAAATAATACTATTTTATTCAGCCAGTATCAAAAAAGGTCTAAAATTTATTTTTACCAGCACAATGTATTAAATGAATTTAATTTAAGATGTATTCCATGCACTTTTTATGTGAAAAGCAGAGAATAAGCCATATTTCAATTTTTACCTCAGGCTGGGAACAATGCCATGTCTGGCAAAAAATTGAAGCTTATCATGAACAACATATATTTTGAACTCCAAGTGTTACCAATTAAGGTAGGAAAAATCTGATTGGCTGATTGAATTAGCCAATCAGATTCAAGTTCAATCAGATTGGCTGATCCAATCAGCCAATCAGATTGAGCTCGCATTCTATTGGCTGTTCCGATCAGCCAGTAGAATGCAAGCTCAATCTGTTCGGCTGATTGGATCAGCCAATCTGATTGAACTTGAATCTGATTGGCTGATTCAATCAGCCAATCAGATTTTTCCTACCTTAATTCCCATTGGCTGATAGAATCCTATCAGCCAATCGGAATTCGAGGGACGCCATCTTGGATGACGTCATTTAAAGGAACCTTCATTCGGACTTAGGACGTCGTTATAAGAGGATGGATCCGCGTCGGCTGCTTCAAGATGGTCCCGCTCCGCGCCGGACGATAGAAGATGCCGCTTGGATGAAGATGTTTGCCGGTCCGGATCTCCTCTTCTTGACGGATAGGATGAAGACTTCGGAGCCTCTTCTGGACCTCTTCTTGCCAGATAGGATGAAGACTTCGGACCCTCTTCTGGACGGATCGGTGATACCCGGCGTGGTGAAGACAAGGTAGGAAGATCTTCAGGGGCTTAGTGTTAGGTTTTTTTAAGGGGGGTTTGGGTTAGATTAGGGTATGTGGGTGGTGGGTTGTAATGTTGGGGGGGGTATTGTATGTTTTTTTACAGGCGAAAGAGCAGAATTCTTTGGGGCATGCCCCGCAAAAGGCCCTTTTAAAGGCTGGTAAGGTAAAAGAGCTGTAAAATATTTATTTTAGAATAGGGTAGGGCATTTTTTTATTTTGGGGGCTTTGTTATTTTTTTAGGAGGCTTAGAGTAGGTGTAATTAGTTTAAAATTCTTGTAATCTTTTTTTATTTTTTGTAATTTAGTGTTTGTTTTTGTAATTTAGTGTTTGTTTGTTTTTAGTTTAGTTGATTTAATTGTATGTAATTGTAGATAGTTTATTTAATTAATTTATTGATAGTGTAGTGTTAGGTTTAATTGTAACTTAGGTTAGGATTTATTTTACAGGTAATTTTGTAATTATTTTAACTAGGTAACTATTAAATAGTTATTAACTATTTAATAGCTATTGTACCTGGTTAAAATAATTACAAAGTTGCCTGTAAAATAAATATTAATCCTAAAATAGCTACAATATAATTATAATTTATATTGTAGCTATATTAGGGTTTATTTTACAGGTAAGTATTTAGCTTTAAATAGGAATAATTTATTTAATAAGAGTTAATTTATTTCGTTAGATTTAAATTATATTTAATTTAGGGGGGTGTTAGGGTTAGGGTTAGACTTAGCTTTAGGGGTTAATACATTTATTAGAGTAGCGGCGAGGTCCGGTCGGCAGATTAGGGGTTAATACTTGAAGTTAGGTGTTGGCGATGTTAGGGAGTACAGATTAGGGGTTAATACTGTTTATTATAGGGTTTTTGAGGCAGGAGTGAGGCGGATTAGGGGTTAATACATTTATTATAGTAGCGTTGAGATCCGGTCGGCAGATTAGGGGTTAATACTTGAAGTTAGGTGTTGGCGATGTTAGGGAGTACAGATTAGGGGTTAATACTGTTTATTATAGGGTTTTTGAGGCAGGAGTGAGGCGGATTAGGGGTTAATACATTTATTATAGTAGCGTTGAGATCCGGTCGGCAGATTAGGGGTTAATAATTGTAGGTAGGTAGCGGCCACGTTGGGGGGGGGCAGATTAGGGGGTAATAAATATTATGTAGGGGTCGGCAATGTTAGGGGCAGCATATTAGGAGTACATAGGGATAATGTAGGTTGCGGCGGTGTGCGGTCTGCAGATTAAGGGTTAAAATGTATTAATAGAGTGGCGGCGATGTGGGGGGGGGGGCCTCGGTTTAGGGGTACATAGGTAGTTTATGGGTGTTAGTGTTGCGGCTGGAAAGTGAGCGTTAGACCCTTTCCTGACTGACTCTAAATACCAGCGGGCGGCCAAAACCAGCGTTAGGACCCCCTAACGCTGGTTTTGACGGCTAACGCAGAACTCTAAATCTAGGCGTACATGCTACATCTTATTTACTACATGGGTATAGCCAGAGGAGGGCTGGTTATAGGGTCAGTGGTATGTGCATCAGTATAATAACACCCATCGCTATATAATGACACAGTAGTGACACTGGCACATGCGTATAGCCAGACAAGGGTTGGTTATAGGATCAGTGGTATCTGCATCAGTATAATAACACCCAGCACTATATAATGACACAGTACTGACACTGTCTCATGGGTATAGCCAGACAAGGGCTGGTTATAGGGTCAGTGGTATCTGCATCAGTATAATAACACCCAGCACTATATAATGACACAGTAGTGACACTGGCACATGGGTATAGCCAGAGGAGGGCTGGTTATAGGGTCAGTGGTCTCTGCATCAGTATAATATCACCCAGCGCTATATAATGACACAGTAGTGACACTGGCACATGCATATAGCCAGACAAGGGTTGGTTATAGGATCAGTGGTATCTGATAAAGAAGAATCCTTTAAAAGCCTGAGCTTTTAAAGGATTCTTCTGGACATTTGACAAAATTGGAACAGCCAATAGAATGCAAACTCAATTTGATTGGCTGATTGGATCAGCTAATCGGATAGAACTTCAATCTGATTGGCTGATTGCATTAGCCAATCAGATTTTTCCTACCTTAATTCCGATCGGCTGATAGAATCCTATCAGCCAATCGGAATTGAAGAGACGCCATCTTGGATGACGTCACTTAAAGGTACCGTCATTGTGTTCGAAGACTCCGGATGAAGAGGATGGCTCCGCGTTGGCTCCTTGGAAGATGGCTCCGCTCCGGATGGATGAAGATTGAAGACGCCGCCTGGATGAAGACTTCTACCGGATGAAGGACCTCCTCTGCGCACCTTGGATGAAGATTGCGGCTCGGTTGGGTGAAGACGACGCAAGTTAGGGAGATCTTCAGGGGGTTAGTGTTAGTTTTTTTTAAGGGGGGTTTGGGTGGGATAGAGTAGGGGTATGTGGGTGGTGGGTTTTAATGTTGGGGGGGGGTTGTATTTTTTTACAGGTAAAAGAGCTGATTTCTTTGGGGCAATGCCCCGCAAAAAGCCCTTTTAAAGGCTGGTAAAAGAGCTGATTACTTTTGTAATTTAGAATAGGGTAGGGCATTTTTTATTTTGGGGGGATTTTTTTTTATTAGGGGGCTTAGATTAGGTGTAATTAGTTTAAACTTCTTGTAATTTGTTTTTATTTTTTGTAATTTAGTGTTTTTTTTGTATTATAGATTAGTTTATTTAATTGTATTTTAGTTTAGCTAATTGTAGTTAATTTATTTAATTAATTTAATGATAGTGTAGTGTTAGGTGTATTTGTAACTTAGGTTCGGATTTATTTTACAGGTAATTTTGTACTTATTTTAACTAGGTAGCTATTAAATAGTTATTAACTATTTAATAGCTATTGTTCCTAGTTAAAATAAATACAAGGTTGCCTGTAAAATAAATACAAATCCTAAAATAGCTCAATGTAATCATTAGTTATATTGTAGCTATATTAGGGTTTATTTTATAGGTAAGTATTTAGTTTTAAATAGGAATAATTTATTTAATTATAGGAATATTATTTTGTTTAATTAAATTATATTTAATTTAGGGGGGTGTTAGGGTTAGGGTTAGACTTCGGTTTAGGGGTTAATAACTTTATTATAGTAGCGGCGACGTTGCAGACGGGAGATTAGGGGTTAATAATTGTAGGTAGGTGGCGGCGATGTTAGGGAGGGCAGATTAGGGGTTAATAAAATTTATTATAGTGTTTGCAAGGCGGGAGTGCGGCGGTTTAGGGGTTAATACATTTATTATAGTGGCGGCGAGGTCGGCAGATTAGGGGTTAATAAGTGTAGGTAAGGTAGCGGCGACGTTGGGGGGGCAGATTAGGGGGTAATAAATATAATGCAGGTGTCGGCGATGTTAGGGGCAGCAGGTTAGGGGTTCATAGCTATAATGTAGGTGGCGGCGGTGTCCGGTCGGCAGATTAGGGGTTAAAATTTTTTATTAGAGGGTTTGCGATGTTGGGGTGGCTCGGTTTAGGGGTACATAGGTAGTTTCTGGGTGTTAGTGTACTTTGTAGCACAGTAGTTAGGAGCTTTATGTTCCGGCGTTAGCCCATAAAGCTCTTAACTACAGACTTTTTTTTCGCGGTAGGAGTCTTGTCGGTAGAGGCTCTACCGCTCACTTGTTCCAGGACTCCAAATACCAGCGTTAGGCAAATCCCATAGAAAAGATAGGATGCTCAATTGACGTAAGGGGATCTGCGGTAGCCTGGAGTCGCGGAAAGGAAGTGAGCGGTAGACCCTTTCCTGCCTGACTCTAAATACCAGCGGGCGGTAAAAAGCAGCGTTAGGACACCGTAACGCTGCTTTTGACGGCTAACACTAAACCCTAAATCTAGCCGATAGAAAGTCCGGCACTGTCTTGCAAGCATGCAGTTAAATTAAAAACAAGTTGGAAGAGTTAGTTACAGCATTTGGCCAAATAGTGATAGGCTCAGGACCACATTGTAGTCGCTTGAAAGCATGCATTGCTGTAGGTTAGAGACTTTCATTTTGCTTTAAATCTAGCTGTGTGCTTGCAAGAGAGTGACAGACTTTCTATGTAAATATATATATATATATATATATATATATATATACAGAGAGAAGTGCACTCACAGGAACGAACAACTGGCTCAATACCATTGTTAGCCTGTTCTATGGCGATTTACCACCTGGGTGCAGCTTTTTAGCCCAGTAATGCTTTTCACAGAGTAGAACTTTCCTGTAGTATATCAGTCTGATCCCGCCTATTACGGTCAGTCCAGCGCCGAAATACCAGGCAATTCCTCTCTGAACAAGGAACACAGCAACCCCAGACGATCGTTTCGGCCTTCATTGGGCCTCGTCAGTGAGGTGTAGCAGTATTCCTCTAAGCACACTGAGCAAGGAGTCCACGTCTGGTTGCCCCTTTTTCCCATAGGGAGACTAAATACATACAGAGAGAAGTGCACTCACAGGAACGAACAACTGGCTCAATACCATTGTTAGCCTGTTCTATGGCGATTTACCACCTGGGTGCAGCTTTTTAGCCCAGTAATGCTTTTCACAGAGTAGAACTTTCCTGTAGTATATCAGTCTGATCCCGCCTATTACGGTCAGTCCAGCGCCGAAATACCAGGCAATTCCTCTCTGAACAAGGAACACAGCAACCCCAGACGATCGTTTCGGCCTTCATTGGGCCTCGTCAGTGAGGTGTAGCAGTATTCCTCTAAGCACACTGAGCAAGGAGTCCACGTCTGGTTGCCCCTTTTTCCCATAGGGAGACTAAATACATACAGAGAGAAGTGCACTCACAGGAACGAACAACTGGCTCAATACCATTGTTAGCCTGTTCTATGGCGATTTACCACCTGGGTGCAGCTTTTTAGCCCAGTAATGCTTTTCACAGAGTAGAACTTTCCTGTAGTATATCAGTCTGATCCCGCCTATTACGGTCAGTCCAGCGCCGAAATACCAGGCAATTCCTCTCTGAACAAGGAACACAGCAACCCCAGACGATCGTTTCGGCCTTCATTGGGCCTCGTCAGTGAGGTGTAGCAGTATTCCTCTAAGCACACTGAGCAAGGAGTCCACGTCTGGTTGCCCCTTTTTCCCATAGGGAGACTAAATACATACAGAGAGAAGTGCACTCACAGGAACGAACAACTGGCTCAATACCATTGTTAGCCTGTTCTATGGCGATTTACCACCTGGGTGCAGCTTTTTAGCCCAGTAATGCTTTTCACAGAGTAGAACTTTCCTGTAGTATATCAGTCTGATCCCGCCTATTACGGTCAGTCCAGCGCCGAAATACCAGGCAATTCCTCTCTGAACAAGGAACACAGCAACCCCAGACGATCGTTTCGGCCTTCATTGGGCCTCGTCAGTGAGGTGTAGCAGTATTCCTCTAAGCACACTGAGCAAGGAGTCCACGTCTGGTTGCCCCTTTTTCCCATAGGGAGACTAAATACATACAGAGAGAAGTGCACTCACAGGAACGAACAACTGGCTCAATACCATTGTTAGCCTGTTCTATGGCGATTTACCACCTGGGTGCAGCTTTTTAGCCCAGTAATGCTTTTCACAGAGTAGAACTTTCCTGTAGTATATCAGTCTGATCCCGCCTATTACGGTCAGTCCAGCGCCGAAATACCAGGCAATTCCTCTCTGAACAAGGAACACAGCAACCCCAGACGATCGTTTCGGCCTTCATTGGGCCTCGTCAGTGAGGTGTAGCAGTATTCCTCTAAGCACACTGAGCAAGGAGTCCACGTCTGGTTGCCCCTTTTTCCCATAGGGAGACTAAATACATACAGAGAGAAGTGCACTCACAGGAACGAACAACTGGCTCAATACCATTGTTAGCCTGTTCTATGGCGATTTACCACCTGGGTGCAGCTTTTTAGCCCAGTAATGCTTTTCACAGAGTAGAACTTTCCTGTAGTATATCAGTCTGATCCCGCCTATTACGGTCAGTCCAGCGCCGAAATACCAGGCAATTCCTCTCTGAACAAGGAACATAGCAACCCCAGACGATCGTTTCGGCCTTCATTGGGCCTCGTCAGTGAGGTGTAGCAGTATTCCTCTAAGCACACTGAGCAAGGAGTCCACGTCTGGTTGCCCCTTTTTCCCATAGGGAGACTAAATACATACAGAGAGAAGTGCACTCACAGGAACGAACAACTGGCTCAATACCATTGTTAGCCTGTTCTATGGCGATTTACCACCTGGGTGCAGCTTTTTAGCCCAGTAATGCTTTTCACAGAGTAGAACTTTCCTGTAGTATATCAGTCTGATCCCGCCTATTACGGTCAGTCCAGCGCCGAAATACCAGGCAATTCCTCTCTGAACAAGGAACACAGCAACCCCAGACGATCGTTTCGGCCTTCATTGGGCCTCGTCAGTGAGGTGTAGCAGTATTCCTCTAAGCACACTGAGCAAGGAGTCCACGTCTGGTTGCCCCTTTTTCCCATAGGGAGACTAAATACATACAGAGAGAAGTGCACTCACAGGAACGAACAACTGGCTCAATACCATTGTTAGCCTGTTCTATGGCGATTTACCACCTGGGTGCAGCTTTTTAGCCCAGTAATGCTTTTCACAGAGTAGAACTTTCCTGTAGTATATCAGTCTGATCCCGCCTATTACGGTCAGTCCAGCGCCGAAATACCAGGCAATTCCTCTCTGAACAAGGAACACAGCAACCCCAGACGATCGTTTCGGCCTTCATTGGGCCTCGTCAGTGAGGTGTAGCAGTATTCCTCTAAGCACACTGAGCAAGGAGTCCACGTCTGGTTGCCCCTTTTTCCCATAGGGAGACTAAATACATACAGAGAGAAGTGCACTCACAGGAACGAACAACTGGCTCAATACCATTGTTAGCCTGTTCTATGGCGATTTACCACCTGGGTGCAGCTTTTTAGCCCAGTAATGCTTTTCACAGAGTAGAACTTTCCTGTAGTATATCAGTCTGATCCCGCCTATTACGGTCAGTCCAGCGCCGAAATACCAGGCAATTCCTCTCTGAACAAGGAACACAGCAACCCCAGACGATCGTTTCGGCCTTCATTGGGCCTCGTCAGTGAGGTGTAGCAGTATTCCTCTAAGCACACTGTATATATATATACATACACATCAGAAGCATTCAGGGCCTGACACTCAAGGGGGCCTGGCAGAATTACAGGAATTTTAATTATATTCATGCATATTATTAAAAATAAATGTATTTCTAATTATTTTATATAGTAAAAAAGAAAATGTACTATTCAAAAAGTGTGTGTAGGGGGTGGGGGTTTGGTTGAGTGCTCTCTCACAGTTCAAGTCAGTCAGCTGTCTGTGCGGTGGGGTGGGGGGATTGCACTCTGTCGGCTTATCTATGTGCATTGTGCAAATGCACAGTAAGTCTTGGGTTGGCACTCAGCAAAAACTTCAGTGCATCCAGCAATATGTAAACAGGGAGGGAATCCGCAGAGGTTTAAGTGGACCATCAGTAACACACTAACTAGGGGAGGTTGAAAAAGTGATACTGGCTTCTGCAAAGTACAACATTTTTAATTAGACTTGACTGTAGATCGCATGGTAAGGTCTCACTGCCCCAGTTTTTTTTATCCATATTTAATTGGTAACCCTAATAAAAATATCTACCTTACGGTTCATAAGTTGCTCTGTCTTTGCTCTCAACCCCCCAATGTCTCTTTCTCTAAACCCTTTTCTCTACCCCCTCTTTGTCTACCTCCCTCTGTGTGTGTGTGTGTGTGTGTGCCTCTCTCTCTCTCCCCCTCTGGCACTCTCTATCCCTCTGGCGCTCTCTCTCATTCTCCCTCGCTCTCTCTCCCTCTGGCGCTCTCTCTCCCTCTGGTGCTCTCTCTGGCACGCTCTCTCTCTGGCACGCTCTCTCTCCCTCTTGCGCTCTCTGTCTCCCTCTGGCGTGCTCTCTCTGGCACTCTCTCTCTCTGGCACGCTCTCTCTCCCTCTTGCGCTCTCTGTCTCCCTCTGGCGCTCTCTCTCCCTCTGGCGCTCTTTTTGGCACTCTCTCTCTCTGGCGCTCTCTCTCTCTCTCTGGCGCTCTCTCTCTCTCTCTGGTACTCTCTCTCTCCCTCTGGCACTCTCTCCCATTGTCACTCTCTCCCATTGTCACTCTCTCCCTCTGGCGCTCTCTTTGGCACTCTCTCTCTCTGGCGCTCTCTATTTATTTATTTCTCAGCTACAGGGTTTATTACTTCAATAGTTATAATAATGTTAACCACTTACACATTATTGTACACTTTTATTATTTCTAATGTATACATTGTTCTTCCAAATGTCTCCAAATAATGCATTATTTTGTTTATAGTATAATCATTATAACATTGTGTGTGTATATATATATATATATATATATATATATATATATATATATATATATATATATATATATATACTTAATTATACTATATACAAAAAATGCATTATTTGGAGACATCTAGAAGAACAATGTATACATTAGAAATAATAAAACAATGTGCAAGTGGTTAACATTATTATAACTACTGAAGTAATAAACCCTTGTAGCTAAGAAATAAATAAATAATGTGATGCTGTACATTTTTTTTAGATACCATATAGTCTGGAAATGTGTAAAACTATTACAGCATAACTATTAAAACGAATAGGTGTGAGTACTTATCTTATAGCAGTTAGATGAAGTTGACAGGTTCTTGGCATTAGGGGGTCTGTGTTGCAGACACAATCATTTTTAGAACACAGAGCCATTAAAAGTCACTCAAGACAGCGACAGGAGCAGAAGAAATATAGCAAGGGGTCAAGAGCTCAGCACAGCTCCTTAGGTTAGAGGAATTCAGAAACTGCGTTTTTTATTTCCATGTCCTTTGATATTTTTTTTTTTTTACATCGTGCTGTGTACTTTTTTCCAATTTAGACAGTTTATGAACAAGGATCAGAGAATAGAAAAGCACCAGAGATATAGTGTGAGGGAGGAGGTGTGGGATATAGTACTTAGCAGACGTATTCAATATATTTTCCTACCGCATCTTACAATGTTAGTCAATACAATGTCAGTACCCAGAGGCGTAACTAGAAAACACAGGTGCAAGAATCTAAGAAGGGGCTCCCCCACCGCCCCTCCCCCCTCCAAAAAATGTGAATTTAATACATATCATTTTTTTTATTTTATTTTTTACATTTAACACAGAAAAAAATGTGAATCAGAGTACATGTCTGCAAAAGGAGGTACCATGTGCCCACAGTCTGTGAGATGGTCTGAACCCCTATTACTGTAAATAGTGACACTGTTTAACCCACCAGTACTGTATATAGTGAGTTAGTGACACAGTCTGTAATCTGCTGGTGAGATGGCTGGCCTGACCCTACCCGCCCAGTACTTTATAAAGTGACCACAGTAGTCAGTGACATGGTCCACCCCCCATACTGTATATAGTGGTACTGTATAGTGACACTGTTTACCCCCCGCCCCCCATGCTGTAGTAACAAGGTCTGTAATTTGCTGGTATACATACACACACACACACACACACACCATACACACACACATAAACACCAATGTAAAACAGAAACTCTAACCCCTGTAGTCATGTCACACTCACATGATATCAGTGCAGGCAGTGTTAGGTTAACGTTTTTTAAGCTGGGCCCCCACCCTCAGGGGCCCAGTCACACCTGCGACGTCTGCACCCCCTGTAGTTTCGCCCCTGTCACTACCCTTTCTGGTTACAAAATCCAATGACAGACCGCTTGTCCATTGTGATTTTGTAACCAGTAACGTGCGCGTGCCACATAATTCCTTGTATTTCTCATCAGCTGTTGTAAGGAGTTTGGGCCTCTAGCGCATGCGCAGTGAGCGCCACAAGCCTCCACCAGCTGATTATACGTCACCGGAAGTGACGTAGTATACAAATTCCTTTGGTAGACGGTTTATTTTAAGACACCTGCACTATTTTTGCAGGAGGTACTAAGTTCCCCCTGGACAGAGAACAGAAATTCTTCAGTAAACACTGCTGCTGCTGTTGGGAGGAGCTGGAGCACAGTCTGGTTAGAGGGATAGTGAGATCCTCTAGTAATAGGCAGTAACACTTCCTACAATACACTAAATGCAAGCCTATCAGCGGTCCCGCTGCATGATCACCCCACACTGTGTGGAACACATGGTGCTTACATTTCTGTGTGGTTTGCTCTTATGATGTTTAGCTCTGCTCAGCATAAGTACGACTATTGCACCTTAAGTGGGTGAGACTCTGTGACAGAGGAGGAGTCTGGAGCTGCTCTCAGACAGGTATAAGCCGGCCATGGAAAGGAAGGAGAGGGGGAGGAGGAGGGGGCGATGAACTAAAGCTAAGCTGGCTATGCACCATGTGAGTTAAAAGCAAAGTATGGACACCTTGGATCTTGACATTAAACAGGCATTCATTTGTGTCTTGCTTAGTTATTTTAAAGTTGTTTTAAAAAAGTGTTTTGCCAAAGAAAAAATGTGCTCATCAAGCAGGGAAGAGTCATGTCCTTCCAGCTTCCTGCTTTAACTCTGATTTGAATTAATTTTAGTTCTACCAGAGACAGCTGGGATGAGGTTTGGAAGGGAAATACACGCATACACACAAAGGAAAATAGTCCTTGCAATTAAAGATGTTCGTGAAAAATCTTGAAGTAGGACAAGCCCAATTACTTTTTTTTTTTTTTATACACTAATAGTATGTGCAGTTTGTTTATCTACGTTGGTGTCTGCATGTCTATCAATTTATGGTCAGCAGGTTAAATTCTTTGCAGAATGTGCAAGATATTGTATTTGCTGCAGATTCAACCACACCATTTTGATCCCAAAGGCAAAGGTCACCTGTTTTCCTTTTAATGTTACTGTGCCCTCATACCTCCTGCTTCATCTGCCAGTGTTACTTGCTTCACATTTACTTGGTATATGTGTAAATGGTAAAAGAAAATGAGACGCCTTGTGACCATAATTTTACTTTAAATTAAATCACATTATCATTGTTTTTTACTACAGAGTGAGTGCATACACAAACCGTATCAAGACCATGATATCAGATGCTTACATTGCAGAGCCTTACACATCCTGAGAGCCACGGAGTAACATCTCCTAAAATTTCAACATCATCTATAAAAATGCTCCTTCATGTGTTCCAAAACGTGTATGTCTGGCTTCTCAGTATTCAGGATTTTCCTCCTCCTCCTTCTGTTTTTTGTGCTGGTTTTAAAATTTGTAATAAATATTTTTTTCTTTTACTTTAAGTATTGGCGTTGGAGTGCTGCCTTTGCTCTTTTTTGCTTCTCAGTATTCAGTATAAAGGCTGTGACACACTGCAAGCGATGCGGCGCGAGGCGATGCAGCTGCTTTGCACCGCGTCGCATCGCTTCTAAAGTTCAATTATTTCATCTCTGAGCGCTCAGCTACGCGACCTGATGCAGCAGAGTGCTCAGAGATGAAAAGGCAGGACACACTGAGCGCGCACAGCTGCATCTACACGCTGTGCACCGCTCCGCTTGCAGTGTGTCACAGCCTTAAGTTGAATCCTAAATAACAAATAATAATGTCACCCCTGCCATGCTAAAAATTAACCATGGGTGTCCATCCTCAGACCAAAAGGCAACCATTCGGCCTGTCATTGGTTTTTATTTGTGTATAGATTAGAGACATGTAAATACAATGTGTATGTAAGTGTGTATGGGTGTGTATAAAACAATATTAATTGTGAGGGGGTGGAAGTCTTGAGTTCCCACACATTTTTTTTAGTAGGACTTGATCCCTGTGCACATATATGCCTCTTGTCATTGTCTCACAAATAAATCTGAATAATTGTTAAAATTGTATGCTCTATCTGAATAATTTTAAGCTCTATTTCTCAACTTTGTATGTTTATTTTACACAATTTTTGGGGTGAAGAAGAAGCACGTTATGTCTGCAGCCACAAAAAACAGTTTTGAGAACTGAAAAACCAATAATAGGTGATAATATAAATTACATTTGACAGAAACCTCTGGGAGATCACGACATTGTGAATGATTAATAGAATTAATTTGCCAAAAAAAATTAAACATTACAGCCATGAATATACAACATCTTACTACATAATTAAAAACAAATCTTTATTTCCAGGTGAATAACCATTGGATTATAATGTACCTTAAATAGAAACTATATTTAGATAGATTTATCATCATAAAAACATTTTATTAAAAACATCTTTTTTTTTTTATAAAAAATAAAATCTGATTTCAATATTTTTTTTTTTAACACCTTAGTAACCAGACCATTTTTCAATTTTCTTACCGTTAGGGACCAGGGCTATTTTTACATTTCTGCTGTGTTTGTGTTTAGCTGTAATTCTCCTCTTACTCATTTACAGTACCCACACATATAATATACAATTTTTCTCACCATTAAATGGACTTTCTAAAGATACCATTATTTTCATCATATCTTATAATTTACTTTAAAAAAATTATAAAATATGATGAATAAATTCGAAAAAAACACTTTTTCTAACTTTGACCCCTAAAATCTGTTACACATCTACAACCACCAAAAAACTCCCATGCTTAACAGTTTCTAAATTTTGTCCTGAGTTTAAAAATACCCAATGTTTACATAAGGTATAAACCCCCTATTCTGTCCTACGTACTCTAGTCATACCTTAAATGAATAAGACATGACAACCTTGTTGGGAGAAAGACCGGTCACGGTCACGTTTATTCAATAAACGATTAACTTGTGGCTAGTATCTTTATTATTAGGCACTCAAACATATATATTAACGCAAACTTGAAATCAAGTTCATCATAAATAACCGGTGGCGGCATCTAACCCTAACCTAACCCCTACCAGCAGACGGACAACTCCCCTTTCGGTGTTTGCAGTGTGACAACCGGTTGTTCACGCCCAATGGCATAGAGAGAGAGCTGTGATGTTTAGATATCTTCGGCATGCATCCGCAAGGGAGAGGACCCCTAGGCCGGCACCTAGTGGGCGTATCCCCTCCCCTTTTAGACCGCCGCTCTTCTTTCCCCGTGCCCGCTCCCCAGGGCCTTGACCACCCACCACAAGAACCAAGCGTGATCTTGCTGCCACCCAAGCCAACAGGCCCCTATTATCTTCAAATAAACTAAATAATAACCCTCGTGTAACAATTATTTTTTTTTTTCAATTTCTTTATTTTTTTCCGAATGGAACTTTAATTTTCCCACTTACAAACGTGTCTTTTTAGATTAACCTTAACAACGCACTCCTGATATCCTTCATGAACAAGTCCATCCAAACATTCGTTAGGTGGACCCCATCAGGGCGAAATAGGTCCTTTTTGTCGGCTGTAATTGCGTTGTGCCTTATCACAAAGCCCCCCAGGGCCGTGACTGTCCTACTCATCTCCCTGTTCATCTTTTTCCTAATGTTGTAAGCTGCTTTCTGGGTCACTATATATCTCCACTGCAGCCGAGCAACTACATTGGACCATCCCAGCCTCACATCACTGAGCCAGGTGTGCACCCACTTCAAGTCAGCCGCCATCATCCTAATGAGGTCCAAAGCAGACACAGAACCCAAGTCATTCCCCCCCCAAATGCAGCACAAGGATGTTTGGCTGCCCCCACCTCTTGTGCGCTTCCTGCAGAAGTACTGGCAATTCTGCCCATGTCAGGCCCCTACGCCCCCTAACCAGCGGAAGTTAGCCCTGGATGTTGGAAATCCAAGCTGCTGACCTTCCGGTGAACGCAATACCCTGATGGACGCCCAGTGGATAAAAGAATGACCTACTATCCACACATGAACAGGAGGGGAATTCGCACCTAGCATACCTGGCAAAACATGAGTAACCCACGTTAACCTTTTACGCAAATCAAACTTAGACAGACCCCACAGTCCATCCCCCTGCAAGTTAATCTGAAACCCCTTAACATTGCAGGTTTTATTCCTCCACAAAACCCACTGTCTTGCTTTTCTAAATTTTTATTTTTTTTATATATCCTGCGTTGGCCTGATGTATGTTTTATAGCGCCCCAACTGCCATCGACCTAAGCGTTTAATATCTTGAATAGAAGTCCCATGCTCCGCTGCGCTAGTAGCTGCTCCAATCCGAGTGGGGGGCAATCCACTCAGGATCCAGCACCACCCTCTCTGCCGCCTTGGCGAGCACCCTTAGGAACTGAAACACCGACAAGGCACTGCCATCCTCATGCTCAAGGAACTGCCCTGAGTCCACCAGCCTCACTTTACTAAAGTGCTCAACGCAGCGCACAGGACAACATCCCTGGAAGTCATGCTTTGACAATGACAACCATGTCCCTTTGCCCTCCTGGTCTGTCTTAGACTGCGGCATTAGCAAGAGGAGTCCCCTATCCGCCCCTCGGATGTGGCTCGCTCGGATTCCCCCTGAACCGTTCCTCCTGGAAGACGCTACCAGCTCTCCTAAACGTAACGCTCCCGCGAACGCCAAAGCAAAAGCCGCCCTGAAAAGTAATTTCTCATACTCGGACGACCAGACCGAGTCCAGTTCTACCGCCAACTGTCTTAGGCGAAGTGATGTGATAGGTTCCCTCCAATCCTTCGGCCGGGGGTTCACCCTACCCCATCCCTTCAGTACTTGCCTGACCAAAAATGATCTGGAGTGATCAGCATTCCTCAAAGCTTTATTGAAGAAAGCTACAGCTGACAATCTGCTCCCTGCCCCTAATTTTCTGATCCCCCTCCTGCCTCAAAGCTGTTAACCAGTCCAGCACCAGTACCTGTGATACCTGCTGTACCTGGACACCCCTCTGAATACCTCCCATCTTTTCCAATGGCCCATGTAAGCTGTCCAGGTCTTCGGCGCCAGTGATGCTCTGATTAAGGGGAGGATGCTTTTCCAACCTTTAACAGCTGCCAAAGAAAAGTAGGGCACATTAAACCCTCCTCCGCCGCCATGGGCGCTGCTTTCCTAAACTGTTCCAAATTAAATCGGGAGAGTACATCCGCAATTACGTTCTGCATTCCCGGGACGTGCGTGGCGGTGAAGCAAATGTTGAGCTGCAAGCAGCGCAACACTAAGTGCCTCAAGTAAGTCACTACCCCCCGGTGATGAAGCGGACAATCTGTTAATGGAGTACACGACACTCATATTGTCCGTCCAGAACACCACTGACCTATTTGCTAATCATTGACCCCAAATTTTTATGGCTACCACGATAGAAAAAAGTTCCAACAAGGTCAGATTTTTTTATCAGGACTGCGGCAATCCATTCTGGGGGCCATGGGGCAGCACTCCACTCCCCACCCAGGTATGCCCCGTACCCAAACCCGCTTGCCGCATCTGTAAACAGGTGCAGCGCCTGGTTTAACACTGGTGGATCCCGCCATAGGCAAACTCCATTGAAATGCACCAAGAACCTTTCCCACACCTCAAGGTCTTCCCTCACCTCGGGAGTGACCCTGGCCCACCTGACTTGACCTACTGGCCCTTTCAGCTGGCCCTCCAAGCAACGGTTAAAAACCCTGCCCATCGGGGTGGCCCTACCCGCGAAATTAAGGAGGCCCAGCAACGATTGGACCTCCATGAGTGGGACCCTGACCTCCCGGCGCACTTTCCGCACCAGTTGCAGCATGCGGAACACCTTGTGCTCTGGAAATCGACATACTGTCCGTCCTGTGTCTATCTCCATACCCAGGAATGTGAGACAGGTGCACCGACCTTGCGTCTTATCGTCCGCAAGCGGCACCCCAAATCTCGCCATAATGTCCTGCATTACGTCCATCAGCAGCTCACATTCATTTGAACCTGCTCTCCCCACCAACAAAATGTCACTGAGGTAATGGGCCACTGACCCACCCCCTGGATGCCTTCTTTACCACCCAGTGAAGGAATTAACTGAAGCACTCGAATAGGGAACAGGACAGGGAACACCCCATGGGTAAGCATCTGTCCACGTAGTACGCCCCCTCGAACTTTATCCCCATCAGCCTGAAGGCAGATGGGTGTAAGGGCAGAAGCCGAAAAGCGGACTCGATGTCCAGCTTTGCCATTAGGGCCCCCGGGCCGCAAGCTTGCACTATTTCCAATGCATCGTTGGTAGTGCACCGAACTCAGCTCCGGGTCGGTGGCGTCATTCACTGACGCCCCTTTTGGCAATGACAGGTGATGGATCAACCTGAATTTCCCCGCCTCCTTTTTTGGCACCACCCCCAGAGGTGAGACCACAAGGTCTGGGAAAGGTATGGCCGCAAATGGGCCAGACACCCTGCCCAATGTCACTTCCTTAGCCAATTTCTCCCTGACCACCTGTGGAAACTCATATGCTGTCTTTAAATTCCTATGCACAGAAGACCCCACCACCTGGCCCAGCACTTGGATTCTAAAACCCCCTTCCAACCCCGACCAGAGCAACCGAGCGGCGTCCAAGTCTGGGTAGTGTGCTAGCCACGTTTACATGGCCGCCAGTTTAAGTGGCATTGGTGCCCTTAACACTAACTCCCGGCTTGCGTCCCTGCTCCTTCCTTTTGTTGCACTCAACTCCCGGGTGCGGCCCACCACAGTGTTTGCAAATGTGCCGAAAGGAACAACTGCTCCCCCTGTCACATTGCCTGTCTTGAAATTTCTAGCACTCCCTCCCCCGCATTTTTGGGCAGGATCCAGGACACACTGTCCCTTGACAAACTGACACCGGAGAGGGGGAACCCCCTTCCAACCCCAATTTGGACCACAAATGCAGGTCCTGTGTGCCAAAATGCAACAAAGGATTGCCCACCATTTTCCTGTGAAAGGCCATGTCGTAGTCACTCCATGCCCCTTCCTTAAATCTTGTATAGATATCCTCTATGGTATCCTGATACTTGAGTAAGTTATGTCCCTGCAGGTGCCACCTATCCTCATAGCATGCTGCCAGGACCCTGAAGCACTTCAGCCATTCCTCATAGGTCTCCGGCCTGTGCACTTTCTTCCGACCAGCCGCATCCGCCGCCCTCTCTTTAGCTCTGTACACATCCAGAGAGAGGTCGAATACATTCACGTATCGCCCCTCCTGAATTTTCTTAATGACCTTCTGGTTCAGATGGCCGTAAAGCGAGTTCACCAGACAGGGATAAGTATCCCCCTTTGCCGCCAACTTCCTGGGGGTTTGACCCGCCGGTTGTGTGGTGCCTCCTAGCCCTGACGCCCCTACGGCATTTCCACCAACCCTGGAACCCCCACCTTAGCCTTTGCCTGTCCAGCTGCCATTTTCTTGATCCACCTAAACAGTCTCCGATGCCGCTTACCCACTAGCCCCAAGTCCTCCCCACTATCTGAGTTAGACCCACTAGTGGATGACCCCGTGTCAGCATGTGTAATGTTAAGTGCATAGTACTCACAAGTAGCCGGCTGATCTCCTTCCTGCGGTGCTTGAGGCGCTGCTCGTGAAGCAAATTGAAATTAACATTTCGAGGTCCAGACAGCATTTTGCATTACTGTGCGTTTACCTTTATAGAAATGTAAAGCTTAGCATTTTCCATTCAAAACTAGATTCAACATGGTTATTGTTTATTAGTGAGTTATGTTTTGTAAAAGTGTTAGCAGAAATAGGTATTTTGTATTTTGGCACTGTTGTATAGTTCTGTGATATACTTAAAAACTAAATTATAAACTGCAGGGATAATTGGTCACGTTAATTTAAAGCCATGAAATATTGTGACACCCTTTAGATATTCATACCTATAACAACCCGGTAGTACCAGTATTAATCACATAGTATAACGTGGAAACACAATGGAACAGTATAAAACAATAAGTGAAGAAACTATCACTTAACTTTTAACAATAGAGATTGAACACATGCAGAATCTAGAAAAGTACTAATTTGAGAGATATGCTATACCCGCATCCGATACTAGAATTAGTGTTGGACTGAGGAGAGGTAGATTGGGGCATAAGAGTGGATAACAGTCCACAGCACAAGTACATGTGTTATAGTTCAGCCGACTCCGGTAGGTAAGCTAACCTCATTGTGCCTGGAGTTCCATTCACTAAGAGTAAGAAGGTTATAATTCAGCCAACACCCATAGCTAAACAGGTCTTACACTGCTTCCACCAGTAGTGTAACTTATGGGAACAGCAACAAAATGGTGTCTGAAAGTCTGCGTCCTGATGCCTCTTTTCTGCAAGTCCCATATCCTCATTGACAATCATGTCAGTTCCAGGACTGATGACCAATCGTGCATGCATGTCTCCACATGTAATGGTGTGCATACACTGCAGAAAATCTTTGCTGCCACTGCGGGACTAGAGGTGTTGTAGACGGCCTTCCTCTTGTTTCGAGATCTCTGGCCTCCGATATTGCTGTTGCTTCTCTCTTTAATGAGGGCGTTAGTCATGAGTCTGCTGTCCATCTCCCATATGTAGGATGTGGTGTTGCATGCCATGTTCTGCAGGGTAGGTGTAACAACCTTCCTCTCTGTATAGGGTTAATCTTTTTGGCCTCCTTTTCAATTCACTTATCCTTTATAAGGAACGCCTTTTCCTAATACCTTTGCTTGGTATTAAGGATCTCACCTGGTTACTAGCCTTTCTACTCCTTCTAGGATTAGAACTACTTCTATAATCAAGTTGACTCCTGAGGAACTCTCTTCTTATTTATTTGGCAGTATTTCCTGCTGAAATAATTACCTCCGGACTTCGATTTGGACATCTCTCTCTCTGACTCCATACCTCTGCTCCGGAGCAACAACTGACAGGCGGGTGACGTCACCGACGGCCGCTCCGATCACCTCCGCACACGCCACGCTACAGAATCTGGCTCCGGTTACTTTCCGCTGCTTGTTCAGCTCTGTAAAGCAAACACCTCACTCTCTGGTCTCTCTCAAGCCGTTAGCATATCCTTTGACCACGCTTGGTAAGCGAACCTATCACCATTGTAACTTAGAATTCAAACACATTATTTGATTGCATTTATCTGACGTCTATTTGCTAAGTACTGTGAAAGTTATTCTACCTGCTTTACTTGCTAACTTGTACCGGCTAATCGTTAACTACAGCATATCTAAGTCACATATGCTGTGTTAACTATAAGCTAAATAAAACATCCTAAGTTAAATTCATAATTACAGCAGTCATTGTTTTTATGAGACATTTGGGATAACACATTTTTCTCCAACATAGGTGTGTCCGGTCCACGGCTTCATCCTTACTTGTGGGATATTCTCTTCCCCAACAGGAAATGGCAAAGAGCCCAGCAAAGCTGGTCACATGATCCCTCCTAGGCTCCGCCTACCCCAGTCATTCTCTTTGCCGTTGTACAGGCAACATCTCCACGGAGATGGCTTAGAGTTTTTTAGTGTTTAACTGTAGTTTTTATTATTCAATCAAGAGTTTGTTATTTTGAAATAGTGCTGGTATGTACTATTTACTCAGAAACAGAAAAGAGATGAAGATTTCTGTTTGTATGAGGAAAATGATTTTAGCAACCGTCACTAAAATCCATGGCTGTTCCACACAGGACTGTTGAGAGCAATTAACTTCAGTTGGGGGAACAGTGAGCAGTCTCTTGCTGCTTGAGGTATGACACATTCTAACAAGACGATGTAATGCTGGAAGCTGTCATTTTCCCTATGGGATCCGGTAAGCCATGTTTATTACGATCGTAAATAAGGGCTTCACAAGGGCTTATTAAGACTGTAGACTTTTTCTGGGCTAAATCGATTCATTATTAACACATATTTAGCCTTGAGGAATCATTTTATTTGGGTATTTTGATATAATAATATCGGCAGGCACTGTTTTAGACACCTTATTCTTTAGGGGCTTTCCCAAAGCATAGGCAGAGCCTCATTTTCGCGCCGGTGTTGCGCACTTGTTTTTGAGAGGCATGGCATGCAGTCGCATGTGAGAGGAGCTCTGATACTTAGAAAAGACTTTCTGAAGGCGTCATTTGGTATCGTATTCCCCTTTGGGCTTGGTTGGGTCTCAGCAAAGCAGATACCAGGGACTGTAAAGGGGTTAAAGTTCAAAACGGCTCCGGTTCCGTTATTTTAAGGGTTAAAGCTTCCAAATTTGGCGTGCAATACTTTTAAGGCTTTAAGACACTGTGGTGAAAATTTGGTGAATTTTGATCAATTCCTTCATGTTTTTTCGCAATTGCAGTAATAAAGTGTGTTCAGTTTAAAATTTAAAGTGACAGTAACGGTTTTATTTTAAAACGTTTTTTGTACTTTGTTATCAAGTTTATGCCTGTTTAACATGTCTGAACTACCAGATAGACTGTGTTCTGAATGTGGGGAAGCCAGAATTCCTATTCATTTAAATAAATGTGATTTATGTGACAATGACAATGATGCCCAAGATGATTCCTCAAGTGAGGGGAGTAAGCATGGTACTGCATCATTCCCTCCTTCGTCTACACGAGTCTTGCCCACTCAGGAGGCCCCTAGTACATCTAGCGCGCCAATACTCCTTACTATGCAACAATTAACGGCTGTAATGGATAATTCTGTCAAAAACATTTTAGCCAAAATGAACACTTATCAGCGTAAGCGCGACTGCTCTGTTTTAGATACTGAAGAGCATGACGACGCTGATAATAATGTTTCTGAAGGGCCCCTAACCCAGTCTGATGGGGCCAGGGAGGTTTTGTCTGAGGGAGAAATTACTGATTCAGGGAACATTTCTCAACAAGCTGAACCTGATGTGATTACATTTAAATTTAAGTTGGAACATCTCCGCATTCTGCTTAAGGAGGTATTATCCACTCTGGATGATTGTGACAAGTTGGTCATCCCAGAGAAACTATGTAAAATGGACAAGTTCCTAGAGGTGCCGGGGCTCCCAGAAGCTTTTCCTATACCCAAGCGGGTGGCGGACATTGTTAATAAAGAATGGGAAAGGCCCGGTATTCCTTTCGTCCCTCCCCCCATATTTAAAAAATTGTTTCCTATGGTCGACCCCAGAAAGGACTTATGGCAGACAGTCCCCAAGGTCGAGGGAGCGGTTTCCACTTTAAACAAACGCACCACTATACCCATAGAGGATAGTTGTGCTTTCAAAGATCCTATGGATAAAAAATTAGAAGGTTTGCTTAAAAAGATGTTTGTTTAGCAGGGTTACCTTCTACAACCAATTTCATGCATTGTCCCTGTCGCTACAGCCGCATGTTTCTGGTTCGATGAGCTGATAAAGGCGGTCGATAGTGATTCTCCTCCTTATGAGGAGATTATGGACAGAATCAATGCTCTCAAATTGGCTAATTCTTTTACCCTAGACGCCACTTTGCAATTGGCTAGGTTAGCGGCTAAGAATTCTGGGTTTGCTATTGTGGCGCGCAGAGCGCTTTGGTTGAAATCTTGGTCGGCTGATGCGTCTTCCAAGAACAAGCTACTTAACATTCCTTTCAAGGGGAAAACGCTGTTTGGCCCTGACTTGAAAGAGATTATCTCTGATATCACTGGGGGGTAAGGGCCACGCCCTTCCTCAGGATCGGCCTTTCAAGGCAAAAAATAAACCTAATTTTCGTCCCTTTCGTAGAAACGGACCAGCCCAAAGTGCTACGTCCTCTAAGCAAGAGGGTAATACTTCTCAAGCCAAGCCAGCTTGGAGACCAATGCAAGGCTGGAACAAGGGAAAGCAGGCCAAGAAACCTGCCACTGCTACCAAGACAGCATGAAATGTTGGCCCCCGATCCGGGACCGGATCTGGTGGGGGGCAGACTCTCTCTCTTCGCTCAGGCTTGGGCAAGAGATGTTCTGGATCCTTGGGCGCTAGAAATAGTCTCCCAAGGTTATCTTCTGGAATTCAAGGGACTTCCCCCAAGGGGGAGGTTCCACAGGTCTCAGTTGTCTTCAGACCACATAAAAAGACAGGCATTCTTACATTGTGTAGAAGACCTGTTAAAAATGGGAGTGATTCATCCTGTTCCATTAAGAGAACAAGGGATGGGGTTCTACTCCAATCTGTTCATAGTTCCCAAAAAAGAGGGAACGTTCAGACCAATCTTAGATCTCAAGATCTTAAACAAGTTTCTCAAGGTTCCATCGTTCAAGATGGAAACCATTCGAACTATTCTTCCTTCCATCCAGGAAGGTCAATTCATGACCACGGTGGATTTAAAGGATGCGTATCTACATATTCCTATCCACAAGGAACATCATCGGTTCCTAAGGTTCGCATTCCTGGACAAGCATTACCAGTTCGTGGCGCTTCCTTTCGGATTAGCCACTGCTCCAAGGATTTTCACAAAGGTACTAGGGTCCCTTCTAGCTGTGCTAAGACCAAGGGGCATTGCTGTAGTACCTTACTTGGACGACATTCTGATTCAAGCGTCGTCCCTTCCTCAAGCAAAGGCTCACACGGACATTGTCCTGGCCTTTCTCAGATCTCACGGATGGAAAGTGAACGTGGAAAAGAGTTCTCTATCTCCGTCAACAAGGGTTCCCTTCTTGGGAACAATAATAGACTCCTTAGAAATGAGGATATTTCTGACAGAGGCCAGAAAAACAAAACTTCTAGACTCTTGTCGGATACTTCATTCCGTTCCTCTTCCTTCCATAGCTCAGTGCATGGAAGTGATCGGGTTGATGGTAGCGGCAATGGACATAGTTCCTTTTGCGCGCATTCATCTAAGACCATTACAACTGTGCATGCTCAGTCAGTGGAATGGGGATTATACAGACTTGTCTCCGAAGATACAAGTAAATCAGAGGACCAGAGACTCACTCCGTTGGTGGCTGTCCCTGGACAACCTGTCACAAGGGATGACATTCCGCAGACCAGAGTGGGTCATTGTCACGACCGACGCCAGTCTGATGGGCTGGGGCGCGGTCTGGGGATCCCTGAAAGCTCAGGGTCTTTGGTCTCGGGAAGAATCTCTTCTACCGATAAATATTCTGGAACTGAGAGCGATATTCAATGCTCTCAAGGCTTGGCCTCAGCTAGCGAGGGCCAAGTTCATACGGTTTCAATCAGACAACATGACAACTGTTGCGTACATCAACCATCAGGGGGGAACAAGGAGTTCCCTAGCGATGGAAGAAGTGACCAAAATCATTCTATGGGCGGAGTCTCACTCCTGCCACCTGTCTGCTATCCACATCCCAGGAGTGGAAAATTGGGAAGCGGATTTTCTGAGTCGTCAGACATTGCATCCGGGGGAGTGGGAACTCCATCCGGAAATCTTTGCCCAAGTCACTCAGCTGTGGGGCATTCCAGACATGGATCTGATGGCCTCTCGTCAGAACTTCAAAGTTCCTTGCTACGGGTCCAGATCCAGGGATCCCAAGGCGGCTCTAGTGGATGCACTAGTAGCACCTTGGACCTTCAAACTAGCTTATGTGTTCCCGCCGTTTCCTCTCATCCCCAGGCTGGTAGCCAGGATCAATCAGGAGAGGGCGTCGGTGATCTTGATAGCTCCTGCGTGGCCACGCAGGAGCTGGTATGCAGATCTGGTGAATATGTCATCGGCTCCACCTTGGAAGCTACCTTTGAGACGAGACCTTCTTGTTCAGGGTCCGTTCGAACATCCGAACCTGGTTTCACTCCAGCTGACTGCTTGGAGATTGAACGCTTGATCTTATCGAAGCGAGGGTTCTCAGATTCTGTTATCGATACTCTTGTTCAGGCCAGAAAGCCTGTAACTAGAAAGATTTACCACAAAATTTGGAAAAAATATATCTGTTGGTGTGAATCTAAAGGATTCCCTTGGGACAAGGTTAAGATTCCTAAGATTCTATCCTTCCTTCAAGAAGGATTGGAAAAAGGATTATCTGCAAGTTCCCTGAAGGGACAGATTTCTGCCTTGTCTGTGTTACTTCACAAAAAGCTGGCAGCTGTGCCAGATGTTCAAGCCTTTGTTCAGGCTCTGGTTAGAATTAAGCCTGTTTACAAACCTTTGACTCCTCCTTGGAGTCTCAATTTAGTTCTTTCAGTTCTTCAGGGGGTTCCGTTTGAACCCTTACATTCCGTTGATATTAAGTTATTATCTTGGAAAGTTTTGTTTTTAGTTGCAATTTCTTCTGCTAGAAGAGTTTCAGAATTATCTGCTCTGCAGTGTTCTCCTCCTTATCTGGTGTTCCATGCAGATAAGGTGGTTTTACGTACTAAACCTGGTTTTCTTCCAAAAGTTGTTTCTAACAAAAACATTAACCAGGAGATTATCGTACCTTCTCTGTGTCCGAAACCAGTTTCAAAGAAGGAACGTTTGTTGCACAATTTGGATGTTGTTCGCGCTCTAAAATTCTATTTAGATGCTACAAAGGATTTTAGACAAACATCTTCCTTGTTTGTTGTTTATTCCGGTAAAAGGAGAGGTCAAAAAGCAACTTCTACCTCTCTCTCTTTTTGGATTAAAAGCATCATCAGATTGGCTTACGAGACTGCCGGACGGCAGCCTCCCGAAAGAATCACAGCTCATTCCACTAGGGCTGTGGCTTCCACATGGGCCTTCAAGAACGAGGCTTCTGTTGATCAGATATGTAGGGCAGCGACTTGGTCTTCACTGCACACTTTTACCAAATTTTACAAGTTTGATACTTTTGCTTCTTCTGAGGCTATTTTTGGGAGAAAGGTTTTGCAAACCGTGGTGCCTTCCATTTAGGTGACCTGATTTGCTCCCTCCCTTCATCCGTGTCCTAAAGCTTTGGTATTGGTTCCCACAAGTAAGGATGACGCCGTGGACCGGACACACCTATGTTGGAGAAAACAGAATTTATGTTTACCTGATAAATTACTTTCTCCAACGGTGTGTCCGGTCCACGGCCCGCCCTGGTTTTTTTAATCAGGTCTGATAATTTATTTTCTTTAACTACAGTCACCACGGTACCATATGGTTTCTCCTATGCAAATATTCCTCCTTAACGTCGGTCGAATGACTGGGGTAGGCGGAGCCTAGGAGGGATCATGTGACCAGCTTTGCTGGGCTCTTTGCCATTTCCTGTTGGGGAAGAGAATATCCCACAAGTAAGGATGACGCCGTGGACCGGACACACCGTTGGAGAAAGTAATTTATCAGGTAAACATAAATTCTGTTATCTCTGATAGAGAAATGCTGACATATTTTATATGTTTTCTAAGGAAGATTGTTTGAATTGTTACAGAATACCAAGCCAAAAAAAATAACAAGATTAAGTGTGATGGATCCTGTGGAACTTTCAAACTATGTGGTAACCTTAGGCCAAAAGGTTGATCAATTAAATCAGGGTCTTAGAGATTTACAGATAGAAAACCAGACTTTAAAAAATATCATCAAAGAAGGCCTAACCCCAGCACACCAACACACTGATTCCTCCCCAGAACCACCTGTGAGTCCACCAGACAAGTTTAGTGGAGACAGGAAACAATTCAGACAATTTATCAATGCTTGCACATTATTTTTCACTTTAAAACCTAAAACTTTTTCTAATGATAAAATTAAGGTTTTAACAATGATATCTTATCTAAGAGGTGAACCCCGTGTCTGGGCAGATTCACTCTATGAACAAAATAATCCAATAATTAATTCTTTTGATAATTTTCTTAGTTCATTATCCTCTCTCTATGAAGATCCACACAGACAGAGTACAGCTGAACAAAAACTCAGAGGTTTAAAACAGAATAAAAGGGCTGTGGAGGATTATATTTCAGAGTTTAAAATCTGGCAAATAGATTCTGGATGGAATCAGGTTTCCTTAAAGAGCCAATTTAGATTAGGTTTATCAGAACCTATTAAAGATGAATTTGCCAGATTAGAATTACCAGATGATTTAGAAGCTTTAATGCAGTTAAGTATAAAGATAGATCACAGACTTAGAGAGAGGAAACAGGAGAAGTTTTCCCATGACACCAATAACAGATATCATGACTCAAGAGCAACACTGCAGAATACAAAGGGTACAGAAGAACCTATGGATATAGGGACCATTAAAGGACCTTTAACTTCAGATGAAAAGATCAGACGTAGACTCAATCATTTATGCCTATATTGTGCATCAAAGGATCATGATGTCTCAAATTGCCCAGTACTTAAAAGAGTTAAAAAGGGTAAGAAAACAGACAATGAGTTAACCCTGAAATTAACTAACACTCGGGTAACAAACTGTCTTATTCCCGTCTCTTTACAGTGGGACCACCACCGCCTGTGTTCTGAAGCTGTAATCGATTCTGGGGCATATTCTTGCTATATAGATTCTGCACTTGTATTGTTGAATAAAATTCCACTTGTTAAAAAGCAAAAGCCTGTATTAGTGCGTCTCATTGACGGTAAACAACTAGAATCTGGGCCTATTACACACCAAACAGTACCCATTAAGGTTATATCACAAAACAACCATCATGAATATATTACATTCGATGTGTTGTCATCACCCATTTTCCCACTTGTATTGGGGTTACAATGGTTAAAATTACATCAACCAACAATAGATTGGGAATCTAATAACATACAATTTACTTCCAGCTACTGTAAGACCACCTGTTTACCACATATACCCTTATTAACGATCACTGAAACTAAAATCCCGAAAGAGTATACAGATTTTGAATTAGTATTTTGTAAAAAAGAGGCTGAATCACTTCCACCCCATCGGCCATATGATTGCCCAATTGATTTAATTCCTGGATCTGACATACCATATGGGCACATATTCCCATTATCAGAATCTGAATTGTCACATTTAAAAACTTACATAAATGACAATCTCCGAAAAGGGTTCATAAGACCTTCAACCTCTCCGGCAGGAGCAGGTATCTTTTTTGTTAGAAATAAAGACCATTCTCTACGTCCAATTGTGGACTACAGGGAATTAAATAAGAGAACTATAAAAAATCGCTACCCTCTACCCTTAATACCTGAATTGATTGAGAGGTTGCGAGGTGCAACTGTATTTACAAAACTTGACCTAAGGGGGGCGTATAACCTCATAAGAATTAGACCAGGTGATGAGTGGCTCACTGCCTTCAGAACCCGATATGGGTTATACGAATACACCGTTATGCCCTTTGGGCTTTGTAATGCCCCTGCCACGTTTCAAAGATACATAAATGACATTTTCAGGGATTTACTTGACATCTCCATGGTCATTTATCTGGATGATATCCTGATTTATTCATCCAACTTTGAAGAACATGTTAGACAAGTCAGAACTGTACTCTCTAGGTTACAAGCACATCAACTGTATGTGAAATTAGAGAAATGTATATTTCACTCTCAGGATATCACATTTTTGGGTTATCATATCACACCACAAGGAATTTCAATGCAAAATGACAAGGTTTCTACCTAAATCAAGTAACTATAACACAATTCTGGTGGTTGTTGATTTATTCACGAAACTTGCACATTTTATACCCTATCACAAACTTCCAACATCATTGGAAACTGCAACTTTATTAATAGAACACGTCATAAAATTGCATGGGTTACCTCTATCCATTACTACGGATAGAGGTACTCAGTTTACTTCTCGTATGTGGAAAGAACTCTGTACAGCATTGAATATCGAACAACGTTTAAGTACTGCCTACCACCCCCAGACGAATGGCCAGACGGAAAGGACGAACCAGTGGTTGGAGGAATATCTCAGGTGCTTTGTGACCCAGAACCAAGAAAATTGGTCATCACTGCTACCGCTGGCTGAATTCGCTCATAACAACGCATATCATACCGCAATCAAGAGCACACCTTTCTTTGCGAATTATGGCTTTCACCCAATCTTTCACGTTAATCCACAACATGACAGTCATTGCCCTGTTGTTAACGACACCACTAACAGCATTTCTGAAACCTTCTCTATCTTAGCTGAAAACATTAAGATTGCTCAGGACAGACAGAAAGTGTATTACGACCTCAGAAGGGGTCCTTCGCCTAATTATATGATTGGAGACTTAGTATGGTTATCGACTAAAAATCTTCGTCTCAGTACACCAACTAAGAAACTGAATAGATTCTACATTGGTCCATTTCCAATAAAAAAAATTGTAAATTCTAATGCAGTGACATTGGATCTCCCTGTACAATACAGGATACATCCCACTTTTCATGTCAATTTGCTCAAACCGTATAAAGAACTCAGGAACACATCCTTGAGATCTATTCCTCAGGTACCCATTGTTCCTGACTGTGAGTTTGAAGTCGAGAAAATACTTGACTCTAGGAAAGTCTCTGGTAGGTTACAATACCTCATCCATTGGAAGGGTTACTCATCCGATGAAGACTCTTGGGAGCCGTCAGTAAATTTATCTGCCCCAAGGTTGGTGTCGCTATTTCATCGTCGGAATCCGGATCGGCCTCGTCCTTGAACCTCGGAGTGGTTCATTTTTGGGGGGCCCTCTGTAACAACCTTCCTCTCTGTATAGGGTTAATCTTTTTGGCCTCCTTTTCAATTCACTTATCCTTTATAAGGAACGCCTTTTCCTAATACCTTTGCTTGGTATTAAGGATCTCACCTGGTTACTAGCCTTTCTACTCCTTCTAGGATTAGAACTACTTCTATAATCAAGTTGACTCCTGAGGAACTCTCTTCTTATTTATTTGGCAGTATTTCCTGCTGAAATAATTACCTCCGGACTTCGATTTGGACATCTCTCTCTCTGACTCCATACCTCTGCTCCGGAGCAACAACTGACAGGCGGGTGACGTCACCGACGGCCGCTCCGATCACCTCCGCACACGCCACGCTACAGAATCTGGCTCCGGTTACTTTCCGCTGCTTGTTCAGCTCTGTAAAGCAAACACCTCACTCTCTGGTCTCTCTCAAGCCGTTAGCATATCCTTTGACCACGCTTGGTAAGCGAACCTATCACCATTGTAACTTAGAATTCAAACACATTATTTGATTGCATTTATCTGACGTCTATTTGCTAAGTACTGTGAAAGTTATTCTACCTGCTTTACTTGCTAACTTGTACCGGCTAATCGTTAACTACAGCATATCTAAGTCACATATGCTGTGTTAACTATAAGCTAAATAAAACATCCTAAGTTAAATTCATAATTACAGCAGTCATTGTTTTTATGAGACATTTGGGATAACACATTTATCTCTGATAGAGAAATGCTGACATATTTTATATGTTTTCTAAGGAAGATTGTTTGAATTGTTACAGTAGGGTCACATCGAATGGACGCAGAATTTTTTTGGTCGGGAGGGCTGATCCTCTAACTTTACTAAGATGCATAGGTCCATGCAGGACAATAAGAGTCGGTCTAGCCTAGGCGGGAGTATGTCCCTTATTTCAGTTAGAATGCGGGTGTCAGTGCATGGTTCTTTAGTCTTGAATAATTCCATTGCTAAGGTGGAATGTTACTATATAAAACGTGGCGGTAGAAAACATGCCACCTCGCCAGAAGGCTTTTTCGGTTTTAACTTGCTTCTTGGCGGCCATGGGGTGGTGTACCTTGATCCAGGAGAGGTCCCGGGCACTAATATTACCAAGGGATATTAGGATGGCGGAATATATAGCCACTTTTTACTTTAAGCTGTACGGAGCCTCAAGAATCAATAGCCATCTTGGATCGCCGTCCACCGGAAGTCGTGCACCAGCATTTTAAACATAGCACTTGTTCAGAGAGCCTACGTTGCTTGTACCATTTGGTAAAAACTCAATTTGCTAATTGCTGACATGATACAAGCCCTACTGGTGCTCTGAGCATTTGTAGTATTTAAAATACTGTTGCACTTTAAATACTACACATGCTCAGAGCACCAGTAGGGCTTGTATCATGTCAGCAATTAACAAATTGAATTTTTACCAGATGGTACAAGCACCTTAGGCTCTCTGAACAAGTGGTGTGTTTAAAATGCTGGCGCATGGTGCATACTTAAATGCACTTTTGAAACGGCTATAGCTTTTCTTAGAAGCATTTTTGCTAATACATGTATATTACAAAAATGCTTCTATTCAAAATTGAAATGCATCCATGTGGATTCCAGTTTTAGCTAGAATGTCCCTTTTAAACATTAATTTCAAAATTGTATTATTCTGGGTGCAATATCACTCGAAACAGACAGATGCCCCATAAATAAAGACCCCTTATACGGCTCCTCCTTATGGCTGTATTCTGTATTCTGATGCCACCTCTGCCTTAAAAAGGTAATAAATTAAGGTTTTTATACTTTGCTTATACACTCACCAGCCACTTTATTTTTTTAGGTATACCTGTTCAATTGCTCGGTAACACAAATTGCTATCAGCCAATCACATGGCAGCAACTCAATGCATTTAGGCATCTAGACGTGGTAAAGACAACTTGCTGAAGTTCAAATCAAGCTTTTAGAATGGGGAAGAAAGGGCATTTAAGTAACGTATGTGGCATGGTTAATATGGACTAAAATCTCTTTAAAATATTTTATTATATCTTTTCATGTGACAACACTGAAGAAATGCCACTTTGCTACAATGTAAAGTAGTGAATGTACAGCCTGTATAACAGTGTAAATTTGCTGTCCCCTCAAAATAACTCAACACACAGCCATTAATGTTTAAACAGTTGGCAACAAAAGTGGAAATGTCCAAATTGGGCCCAAAGTGTCAATATTTTGTGTGGCCACCATTATTTTCCAGCACTGCCTTAACCCTCTTGGGCATGGAGTTCACAAGAGCTTCACAGGTTGTCACTGGAGTCTTCTTCCACTCCTCCATGACGACATCACAGAGCTGGTGGATGCTAGAGACCTTGCGCTCCCCCATCTTTCGTTTGAGGATGCCCCACAGATGCTCAATAGGGTTTAGGTCTGGAGACATGCTTGGTCAGTCTATCACCTTTACCCTCAGCTTCTTTAGCAAGGCAGTGGTCGTCTTGGAGGTGTTTGGGGTCATTATCATGTTAGAATACTGCCCTGCGGCACAGTCTCTGAAGGAAGGGGATCATGCTCTGTTTCAGTATGTCATAGTACATGTTGGCATTCATGGTTCCCTCAATAAACTGTAGCTCCCCAGTGCGGGCAGCACTCATGCAGGCCCAGACCATGACACTCCCGCCACCATGCTTGACTGTTGGCAAGACACACTTGTCTTTGTACTCCTTACCTGGTTGCCGCCACACACACTTAACACCATCTGAACCAAATAAGTTTATCTTGGTCTCATCAAACCACAGGACATGGTTCCAGAAATCCATGTCCTTAGTCTGCTTGTCTTGAGCAAACTATTTGCGGTGTTTCTTGTGCATCATCTTTAGAAGTGGTTTCCTTTTTTGGACGACAGCCATGCAGTCCAATTTGATGCAGTGTGCGGCGTATAGTCTGAGCACTGACAGGCTGACCCCCCCACCCCTTGAACCTCTGCAGCAATGCTGGCAGCACTCATACGTCTATTTGCCAAAGACAACCTCTGGATATGACGCTGAGCACGTGCACTCAACTTCTTTGGTCGACCATGGCAAGGCCTGTTCTGAGTGGAACCTGTCCTGTGAAACCGCTGTATGGTCTTGCCCACCGTGCTGCAGCTCAGTTTCAGAGTCTTGGCAATCTTCTTATAACCTAGACCATCTTTATGTAGAGCAACAATTCTTTTTTTCAGATCCTCAGAGAGTTCTTTGCCATGAGGTGCCATGTTCAACCTCCAGTGACCAGTATGAGAGAGTGTGAAAGCGATAACACCAAATTTAACACACTTGCTCCCCATTCACACCTGAGATCTTGTAACATTAACGAGTCACATGACACCGGGGAGGGAAAATGGCTAATTGGGTCCAATTTGGACTTTTCCACTTAGGGGTGTACTCACTTTTGTTGCCAACGGTTTAATATTAATGGCTGTGTGTTGTTATTTTGAGGGGACAGCAAATTGACACTGTTATACAGGTTGCACACTCACTACTTTACATTGTAGCAAAGTGTCATTTCTTCAGTGTTGTCATGAAAAGATATAATAAAATATTTACAAAAATGAGAGGGGTGTACTCACTTTTGCGGGATACTGTACATAAATGTAATGGGATTTGTTCAACTTTTCTGTAACATCATCACATGGGTTTCATTTATAGGAACAGATAAGTTAAAATTAAAGTTTTATGATTGAGGTAAAGCATGCAATTGGTAACAACTTAAAAATGTACTTTGTTTTGTTCTCTGGTTATTGTTTGTTGAAGAGTAAACCTAGGTAGGCTTGTAAGAGCTTTAGCACTCTATCAACAGTGTTTGCAACATTGCTACAAACAATGAATGCACAATCCTACCAGCCTACTTAGTTTTACTCTTCAACAGAGTTTTTAAAATGGCATGTTCTACTGATGGAATCAAACCTCTATAAGTTCAGTTATACATTTGAAATACCCTGTTTTATGTAGAACAAAGGAAGACATTGAGTACAGTGTCTCTTTAAACCATTGGCTGCATTGTGTCTTACTGTGAAAGGGTTAAGTACGTCCGGTAATCAGGCGCAGCCTCACAATGTGTATAAACATAAGGAACACCATTGGGGCATTTTGGGTTTTTAATAAAGAATGAGTGTCAGATTTTATGGTTTATATACAAGTTTTGACAACCTGCCATGCTGTATTTGCACATTCTTACCAAGCTAAATTTAGAGATTGTAGTTCAGATCTACTGATGGTTGGTGACATTGTGTAGGACGTGACAGTAACTTGCTTACTTTTTCTTTACTTCGCATGTCTGCCATGTCCTCATTATCAGTAGTGCTGCTATCTGTGGTACTTTTACCATGATACTAATAATATCACACTTCTTCCTAACATATATTAAAATCTTAAAATGAAATTAAAGGGACATGAAACACAATTTTTTTCTTTAATGCTTCAGACAGAGCATGATATTTTAAACAACTTTACAATTATCTTCTATTATCTATTTTTTTGTTGTTGTTCTCTCTGTATTTTTGTTAAAAAAGATACCCAGGTAGGCTCAGTTGCTGCTGATTGGTATAAATAAAAAGAGAGAACAAATAAAAGAGAGAAGCTATTATGCTATTGTTCGTTCCCAGGTTGAGCGCTTCTCTCTTTTTATTTATGTAAATTATGACATTTAGGACAGTCTCCCTAAGTGTCATGCGGTAATCCAGACGTGGACCCGTTGCTCAGTGTGTCTAGAGGGATATGGCTGCACCTCACTGACAAGGCCCACAATAGGCCGAAACATACGTCTGGGGTTTTGCTTTTTCTCTCGTTCAGAGAGGGATTGCCTGGTATTACAGGGCTGGACTATACTGTGAAGTCAGGATCAGTCTGATATGCTTCAGGAAAGTTTTTCTCTGTGAAAGGCACATATTGAGCAAAAAGAGGCTGCTTCTTGGGTGGTAACTAGCCATAGAGCAAGCTATTATGCTATTGTTCGTTCCCAGGTTGAGCGCTTCTCTCTTTTTATTTATGCTGCTGATTGGTGACTGCACATATTATTGGCTCACCCAACGCTCCCAATAGTACATTGCCGCTTCTTCAGCAAAGGATACCATGATAATGAAGCAATTTTGATAAAAGAAGTAAATTGAAAATTTGTTTAACGTATTTGGGTTTCATGTCCCTTTAAACTTTAAACTCTCATACTCACACATACCAAAGGATAACAATGAATAACAATGAATATGATGTTTTGCAGACTACTGCTTCCCCACATCATTTATCTAAAAACCTACAACCACAAGTGCCACACTCTGGTCCTTGTGCAGCCCATTGTTTTCACTGAGCCACCTGTAGATTTAAAGATGTGGCAAGCAGGGCCATGTCCAGGGACTCTGTTGTTCTAATAAGGATCCTAGACCTGTGAGTCTTGTTATAATAAATGTTCACTAGTAAAGATACTGCCTTCTTGTGTTTCTCACAGCTACTCTGTTCCTTTAGCATCCAAATGTAACCTATTATCTTGCCAAAATGAGCTATAATGGCCAATAAAACCAAAGTCTCCTTCCCTGTACCACTTATTTAACCAAGAGTTAAATTCTGTTATACACTACATCTTTACTACTTCCTGCCCATATACAGGTAAAATAGATGATACAGTTGATGCCTGGCCTAGGTCACAACAGCAGCAGCAAAATGATTACTAGCCAGATCATTTATTCCTAAATGAACAGTCATATCTAACTCACTTTCCTTTCTTGCTGCCTTAACAATTCTCAAAATTCAATTCTTATCCCTGTGAGCAGTAGCTCTTGGAAAAACTTGGAAAAAGTACACATTCTTCAAAATGGAGTCACTCACAGACAGTCTCTTGCTCCAAAACACATTTGCAGTTATTACCTGTGTTGTCTTTTTGGAGATCCGGCTATCCATAGATTGGACTTACCTGTTACAGCCTCAAAATCCTCAGAAACAGCAAGAGCAGAGTAGGAGTTTTGCTATGGCAGAGGTTGAGGGCAATGCGTCTGCTCTACTGCTCTCACTCTTCCAGAGCCTACAGTAATTCATCTGCTTCTACTTGTTATTTCTTCCCAAGGCAGCTTTTTGAGACTTATAACTTACCTTAGCTTTAAGGTTAGCTACGGTAAGTTACACAGGACAGCCCAATAATATACAAAATGTTGCACTATAAAAGGAATAACCCAAAATAACCCTCATTAACTCCTCAAATAACACAATATTTTCTTTCATGTAATTGGCAAGAGTCCATGAGCTAGTGACGTATGGGATATGCAATCCTACCAGGAGGGGCAAAGTTTCCCAAACCTCAAAATGCCTATAAATACACCCCTCACCACACCCAAAATAGTTTTACAAACTTTGCCTCATATGGAGGTGGTAAAGTAAGTTTGGCTAAGATTTCTACGTTGATATGCGCTTCTCAGCATTTTGAAGCCCGTTTCCTCTCAGAGTACAGCGAATGTCAGAGGGATGTGAAGGGAGTATCACCTATTGAATGCAATGGTTTTCCTCACGGGAGATCTATTTCATAGGTTTTCTGTTATTGGTCGTAGAGATTCATCTCCTACCTCCCTTATTCAGATCGACGATATACTCTCATATTCCATTACCTCTACTGATAACTGTTTCAGTACTGGTTTGGCTATCTGCTATATGTGGATGGGTGTCTTTTGATAAGTATGTTTTCATTACGTAAGACACTCTCAGCAATGGTTTGGCACTTAATGTATTTATATAAAGTTCTAAATATATGTATTGTACTTATTTGCCATGATTCAGGTTTTCAGTATATTTCCTTTTGCAGACTGTCAGTTTCATATCTTGGAAATGCATTTTTTACAGAAATGTATTTCTTACCTGGGGTTTAGTCTCTTTTTTTCAATTGACTGTTTTTTAAATTCGTGGGCAGAATTAGGCTCGCAAGGGCGTTTATTATAAGTTTATAAGTTTATTGCGTCATTCTTGGCGCGAGGTTACGTTTGTTGACGCAAATTCGTCATTTGCGGCGTCTTAGTTGACGCCGAGTCTTTCACAAGGTTGCGTCATCTGTGACGCGAGTGTGTCATTTCCGGACGTTATTGGCGCCAAAAATTATTTTTTTGTTTGTGTGCGTCATACTTGGCGCCTAATATTTTCATTATTTAAGACCCCATTTCTATATGCCTCTTGCCTTTTTCTCTATCAGAGGGCTATGCTGTTTGCATTTTTTCCCATTCCTGAAACTGCCATATAAGGAAATTGATAATTTTGCTTTATATGTTGTTTTTTTCTCTTACATTTGCAAGATGTCTCAATCTGATCCTGTCTCAGAAATCACTGTTGGAATCCTGCTGCCTGATAACAGTTCTATCAAAGCTAAGTGCATTTGTTGTAAACTTGTGGAGGCTATTTCTCCAGCTGTGGTTTGTAATAGTTGTCATGATAAACTTTTACATGCAGAAAATGTATCCATCAGTAGTAGTTCATTACCTGTTGCTGTTCCCTCAACATCTAATGCACAAGATATACCTGTAAATTTAAAAGAATTTATTTCTGATTCTATTCAGAAGGCTTTATCTGCCATCCCGCCTTCTAATAAACGTAAAAGGTCTTTTAAAACTTCTCATAAAGTTGATGAAATTTCAAATGACCGGCAAGATGCTGAATTATCCTGCTCTGATGAGGATCTATCTGGTTCAGAAGATCCTACCTCAGATATTGACACTGACAAATCTTCTTATTTATTTAAAATGGAGTATATTCGTTCTTTGTTATAAGAAGAGTTGAATACATTGGATATGGAGGAAACTAGTCCTCTTGATATTAAAACTAGTAAACGTTTAAATTCTGTTTATAAACCTCCTGTGGTTACTCCAGAGGTTTTTCCAGTTCCTGATGCTATTTCTGATATGATTTATAAGGAATGGAATAGGCCTGGTACTTCTTTTATTCCTTCTTCAAGGTTTAAAAAATTGTATCCTTTGCCAGCAGTTACTTTAGAGTTTTGGGAAAAGATCCCCAAAGTTGATGGGGCTATCTCTACTCTTGCTAAACGTACTACTTTTCCTACAGAAGATAGTACTTCTTTTAAAGATCCTCTAGATAAGAAACTTGAATCTTATCTAAGGAAAGCCTATTTATATTCAGGTCATCTTCTCAGACCTGCAATTTATTTGGCTGATGTTGCAGCTGCTTCAACTTTTTGGTTGGAGACTTTAGCGCAACAAGTATTGGATCCTGAATTGTCTAGCATTGTTAACTTGATTCTACATGCTAATAATTTTATTTGTGATGCCATTTTTGATATAATCAAAATTGATGTTAAATCTATGTCTTTAGCTATTTTAGCTAGAAGAGCTTTGTGGCTTAAATCTTGGAATGCTGACATGGCTTCTAAGTCCAGATTGCTATCTCTTTCTTTCCAAGCTAATAAGTTATTTTGTTCTCAGTTGGATTCAATAATTTCAACTGTCACTGGGGGGAAGGGAGTTTTTTTGCCTCAGGATAAAAGACCTAAAGGTAAATCTAAAGCTTTTAACCATTTTCGTTCCTTTCGACAAAATAAGGAACAGAAACCTAATCCTTCCCCCAAGGAATCCAAGCCATTTAAGAAATCAAAGTCAACCCCTAAGTCCGCATGAAAGTGCAGCCTTCATTCCAGCTCAGCTTGTAGGGGGCAGATTAAGAATTTTCAAAGATGTTTGGACCAATTCGGTTCAAAATCAATGGATTCTCTCAGGGGTACAGAATAGGATTCAGAGTAAGACCGCCTGTGAGAAGATTTTTTTCTCTCATGAATTCCAACAAACCCAGTAAAGACTCAGGCTTTCCTGAAGTGTGTTTCAGACCTGGAGTTATCAGGGGTAACCATGCCAGTTCCCTTTCAGGAACAAGGTCTGGGGTTTTATTCAAATCTATTCATTGTCCCAAAGAAAGAAAATTCATTCAGACCAGTTCTGGATCTGAAAATTGTAAAATCGTTATGTAAAAGTACCAACTTTCAAAATGGTGACTATAAGGACTATTCTGCCTTTTGTTCAGCAAGGGCATTATATGTCCACAATAGACTTACAGGATGAATATCTTCATATACTGATTCATCCAGATCATTATCAGTTTCTGAGATTCTCTTTTCTAGACAAGCATTTCCAATTTGTTGCTCTTCCTTTTGGCCTAGCGACAGCTCCAAGAATCTTTTCAAAGGTTCCCGGTGCCCTACTCTCTGTAATCAGAGAACAGGGTATTGCGGTGTTTCCTTATTTGGATGATATCTTGGTACTAGCTCAGTCTTTACATTCTGCAGAATCTCACACAAATCAACTAGTGTTGTTTCTTCAAAGTCATGGTTGGAGGATCAATTTATCAAAAAGTCCCTAGATTCCTCAGACAAGGGTAACCTTTTTGGGTTTCCAGATAGATTCAGTGTCCATGACTCTGTCTCTAACAGACAAGAAGAGACAATTAAAATTGGTTTCAGCTTGTCGGAACCTTCAGTCTCAATCATTCGCTTCAGTAGCTATGTGCATGGAAGTTTTAGGTCTCATGACTGCAGCATTGGACATGATCCCCTTTGCTCGTTTTCATATGAGACCTCTCCAGCTTTGTATGCTGAATCAATGGTGCAGGGATTATACAAGGATATCACAATATCCTTAAATCCCAATGTTCGACTATCTCTGACTTGGTGGTTAGATCACCATCGTATAGTTCTAGGGGCCCCTTTGGTTCATCCAACCTGGACTGTGATCACAACAGATGCGAGTCTTTCAGGTTGGGGAGCTGTTTGGGGATCTCTGACAGCACAAGGGGTTTGGAAATCTCAAGAGGCGAGATTACCAATCAATATTTTGGAACTCCGTGCAATTTTCAGGGCTCTTCAGGCTTGGCCTCTGTTGAAGAGAGAACCGTTCATTTGCTTTCAGACAGACAATATCACAGCTGTGGCATATGTCAATCATCAGGGTGGGACTCACAGTCCCCTAGTTATGAAAGAAGTATCTCGAATACTTTCTTGGGCGGAATCCAGCTCTTTCTGCGGTACATATTCCAGGTGTAGACAATTGGGAAGCGGATTATCTCAGCCGTCAGACTTTACATCCGGGGAGTGGTCCCTCCATCCAGATGTGTTTTCTCAGATTGTTCAGATGTGGGGTCTTCCAGAAATAGATCTGATGGCTTCTCATCTAAACAAGGAACTTCACAGCTACCTGTCCAGGTCCAGGGACCTTCAGGTGGAAGCAGTGGATGCGTTGACACTTCCTTGGTGTTACCAACCTGCTTATCCTGCTTATTTTTTCCCGACTGAGTGATCTCCAAAATCATCATGGAACAGTTGTTTGTATTGCTGGTAGCTCCAGCATGGCCTCACAGGTTTTGGTATGCAGATCTTTTTCGGATGTCCAGTTGCCAACCTTGGCCTCTTCCATTGAGGCCGGACCTTTTGCCTCAAGGTCCGTTTTTCCATCAGGATCTCAAATCATTAAATTTGAAGGTATGGAAATTGAACGCCTAGTGCTTAGTCATAGAGGTTTCTCTGACTCAGTGATTAATACTATGTTACAGGCTTGTAAATCTGTTTCTAGAAAGATTTATTATCGAGTTTGGAAGACTTATATTTCATGGTGTTCTTTTCATAAATATGCTTGGCATTCTTTCAGAATTCCTAGAATTTTACAGTTTCTTCAGGATGGTATGGATAAGGGTTTGTCTTCAAGTTCCTTGAAGGGACAAATCTCTGCTCTTTCTGTCTTAATTCACAGAAAGATTGCTAAGCTTCCTGATATTCACTGTTTTGTACAGGCTTTGGTTCGTATCAAGCCTATCATTAAATCAATCTCTCCTCCTTGGAGTCTTAATTTGGTTTTGAAGGCTTTACAGGCTCCTCCGTTTGAGCCTATGTATTCTTTGGACATTACACTACTTTCTTGGAAAGTGTTGTTCCTTTTGGCCATCTCTTCTGCTAGAAGAGTTTCTGAATTATCTGCTCTTTCTTGTGAATCTCCTTTTCTGATTTTTCATCAGGATAAGGCGGTTTTGCGGACTCCATTTAAATTGTTGTCCCTTCCTTGTGTCCTAATCCTAAGAATTCTTTGGAGAAATCCTTACATTCTTTGGATGTGGTAAGAGCTTTAAAATATTATGTTGAAGCTACTAAAGATTTCAGGAAGACTTCTAGTCTATTTGTTATCTTTTCTGGTTCTAGGAAAGGTCAGAAGGCTTCTGCCGTTTCCTTGGCATTGTGGTTAAAACTTTTTTGATTCATCAAGTTTATTTGGAGTCGGGTCAAGCCCTGCCTCAGAGAATTACAGCTCATTCTACTAGATCAGTCTCCACTTTGTGGGCTTTTAAGAATGAAGCTTCAGTTGATCAGATTTGCAAAGCAGCAACCTGGTCTTCTTTGCATACATTTACTAAATTCTACTGTTTTGATGTATTCGCTTCTTCGGAAGCAGTTTTTGGTAGAAAAGTTCTTCAGGCAGCTGTTTCAGTTTGATTCTTCTTCTTATGTTTTAAGTTTTTTCTTTTCATTTCATGAGAATTAACTTATAGTTTTGGTTGTGGATTATTTTTTTCAGCGAAAAATGGCTGTTTTTTTTTTTTTTTATCCCTCCCTCTCTAGTGACTCTTGCATGGAGTTCCACATCTTGGGTATTGCTATCCCATACGTCACTAGCTCATGGACTCTTGTCAATTACATGAAAGAAAACATAATTTATGTAAGAACTTACCTGATAAATTAATTTCTTTCATATTGGCAAGAGTCCATGAGGCCCACCCTTTTTATGGTGGTTATGATTTTTTTGTATAAAGCACAATTATTTCCAAATTCCTTTTTTTTATGCTTTTTACGCCTTTCTTTTTCACCCCACTACTTGGCTATTCATTAAACTGAATTGTGGGTGTGGTGAGGGGTGTATTTATAGGCATTTTGAGGTTTGGGAAACTTTGCCCCTCCTGGTAGGATTGTATATCCCATACGTTACTAGCTCATGGACTCTTGCCAATATGAAATAAATTAATATATCAAGTAAGTTCTTACATAAATTATATATTTTTTTTTTTTTTTAAACTAACCGTGCATTGTCTTGATATACAGAGCACGGGAGGAGGGCAAAATAGTGTTTGTTTTTTACAAACTGTTTGTCTTCTCATCTGAGACTTTTTTATTACTCTGATGACAACATTTAATACGTTTAAAAGGTAGAGGATGTAAAGGTTCCAATTTTTTACTCTGTACAGAGATTTTCAAACTTTCAAGAGAACCATTGCCTACATTTCATATCTGACATATGCCAATGTTGAGAAGCTCTCTTAAATTTGTTGCTTGCTTCTTACTAGAAAGAACATTTCATATATGGAAAGGAATTAAACACATAAATAAACCCAGATCAAGAGCACAAATGCACTACTAGGAAATAGCTGAACACATCTATTGAGCCACTGACAAGCTACCATTTACCAGCTAGCTCTCATTAGTGCATTACACTGCTGAGCCTACCTACGTATGCTTTTCAACAGAAAATACAAAAAAAAGAATACATTTGGTAATAGAAGTAAATATTAAAGTCTCTTAAATTGAATGCGCTGTCAAATCCTTAAACTTAATTTTGACTGAATAAATGTTTCTCAAACTAGTGCCTCTCATTGGAATGCGTGAGAGTGAAATACCGGTGTAACATTTCTTAAAGATATTTCTCTTAAAGGTTATATGTGTACTATATGGGGCCGAATTATCATGCTCCAAATGGAGCTTGATGTCCCTTGTTTCCGGCGGGCCTTCAGGCTCGCCATAAACAGAAGTTATGAAGCAGCGATCTAAAGGCCGCTGCTCCAAAACTTGTCCGCCTGCTCTGAGGGGCGGACAGAAATCAACCCAAATGAATATGATCGGGTTGACTGACACTCCCTGCTAGCAGCCAATTGGCCGTGAATCTGCAGGGGGCGGTATTGCACAAGCAGTTCTGGTGAACTGCTGGTGCAGGGGTCGTCAAGTCCTACTTAAAAAGTGGGAACTCACTAAGATTCCACCCCCCTCACAGTTAATGTGTTATACTTACATACATGTACACACACACACTCTGTATGTATATGTATCTAATCTAGGATAAAAAAATAAAGGTGGCACATGGTTTAAAAGGCTAAACCTTTATTTTGGAGCAACGTTTCAGGGATCCTGCCCCTTTCTCAAGCTTGAGAAAGGGGCAGGAGCCCCTAAATGTTGTTCCAAAATAAAGATTTAGCCTTTTAAACCGTGTGCCACCTTTATTCTTTTGACCTATATTTCAACATTTGGGCCTTAAGGGTGGTCCTATTAGGTGTTGCACTGGACCCAGTTCATATTAAGAGTGTTCCTATTTTTGGACTGTGTTGTGCGGATCCCACCTGTTTTCTTTACATATGTATCTAATCTATACACCTTGGTTAATGAAAGCAAATTAAAACCAATGAAAGGTTAAATGGTTGCCTTTGGACCTGAGACTCCTCCTCTGTCACAGAGTCTCATCCACTTAAGGTTCAGCAGTCTTATTTCTGCTGAGGGGTCTAAATAACCCCAGAATAAGCCACACATAAATGTAAGCACCATGTGTTCCACACAGTGCCAGGTGATCATATAGCAGGACCACTGACAGGCTTGCATTTAGTGTATTGCAGGAAGTGTTACTGCCCATTACTAGAAGATCACACTATCCCTCTAACCAGACTGTGCTCCAGCTCTTCCCAAGAGCAGCAGAGTGTTTACTGAAGCGTTTCTGATCTCTGTCCAGGGGGAACTTAGTTCCACCTGCAAAAATAGTGCAGGTACTCAGTTCCCATGCATTCCCGCCCGACTTGACTGATGTGCTAGGGCAAAGATAAATGCCGACAGCGTATGCTGTCGGGATTTATCAATGTGCAGCGGACATGATACGCTACATTGTATCATGTCTGCTCGCAATTTCATAAATATGCCCCTATATGTTTGCATACTGTGTATATGTTGTCTAAAAAGCAAAGATTTAATATAAATTCATAATACATTAAAGTGATGTTAAACCTTAACTAATCAAATGCCATATAGTTAATCTTTGTCATTAAAAAAAGTATACAGTATGTGTACCCTTTTCTGTTTTTAATCCATCTGTTAAAGGGTTAAATTATTGCTTATAGTAATGTTTCTATTGCAATGTTAGGCCGGCCCACTTGGATGAACTCTTTATTTTTTTATTTTTATGACAGTTCTAGTGAACATCCAATCAGTGTGTGTCATTTGACAATCTTGAAGTCTTCCCATTTAAAGCCCTTAGAAAGCCTTAGTGTTGATTTGACTGCTATACATTGCAACCCAGCCAAAAGAGGAAATGGAAGAGGGGAGAAGGAACAGACAACAATACCACTTAGGATTATATAAATATTTTATTATAAAATATATATACACTTTTAAAAAAAATAATTATGTGGTTTTACTTGAAAACTAATATATTTTTCATTGCAACCTTCTTATAGTCTGAAATTTACCATCACTTTAACTGTTTTGTGTATGAAATCATGTAAAGTTTCTCTTACAGCAGTTTTGCTTCACTTTTGCAATAAACAATGTCATATAACTTGTTAAAAAATGACCATTTGATTTTTTTTCTACACTATCACTCCTGACTTTTGTCATCAAACATCAGGAACCAGAGGATAAAGTATCACTTTAGGTCTTCATTTATTATGCAGATAGTCCACAGCTCCAATTTCACAAAGTACTTTTCAATTTAAGACATTACACATCTACACTGCTGCCTTTTTGTTTTCAATAAAATTGTGAATCCCAATATATGGTTGGTGCCTGGGAAGCAGTGTTTACATGCATAGTCACATGGAAGGTTTTCATATTATTAGTTAATTTTTCGTAAAAATGTATACATTACAAGCTATTTAAATGCAATATAAGTAATCTAGATCTTTTATTCTGCATTTAGGATATAATAACACAACTATTGTTACATAGAGAGGGGAAGGCACTGTATTTTTTTCTTATAGCTAAGTAATCTCTATTTAAATTGTATTTACTATGGCTTGTGCTCTGTGTGTAATAAACCTCTTATACAGACATCTTGACTTCCTAGGTTTGGAAACATTGCTTTTGGTTATCACAATCTTTGTTATGCAGAAAATATAATTTAAGAAACTATAATCAGTTGCCAACCTACCTCCACACTGGCTTCACACAAATGAAGATCTTATCGGATCTACAAAAAATACAACTAACAAAAAAGATGTCAACAAAAAGGCTTTGGTGTGACTTGGTTAAAAATCCATAAATTTATTAGTTAAAAATAGAATATATTTGACTTGAGTATATCATCAACAAAATACACACTACTGATTATACTAAATGTAAACTATCAAAACATAAAGATATAAATTATAAATACACTTAAAGGGCCATAATACCCAAATGTTTAAACACTTGAAAGTGATGCAGCATAGCTGTAAAAAGCTGACTAGAAAATATCTCCTGAACATCTCTATGTAAAAAAGAAAGATATTTTACCTCAAAAGTTCCTCAGTATCCACCTCCCATTGTAAAGGATTTCTAAGCAGCATTTTAGTGTGTCTGTCCTGGGACATCTGAAGGGATGAGCATCGTGCACTCTCATCTAATTTCACCAATCAGGTAAAGGAAGTTTACAATGAAATCTCATGAGAGTCAAGTCAAATCTCATGAGATCACAGTAAAAGTTCATGACCTCAGCACTGCTGATGCTGATTGGCTGCTGTTCATTTCTTCATTTTTTTTATTTTTTTTACCTGCAGCTGGGAGCAGTTGAGTATAACTTTTTACACAGAACTTATTCTGCTGAGCTGAGGAGATTGTGAGGTAAAATATCTTCCTTTTTTACATAGAGATACTCAGGTGATATTTTCCTGTCAGCTTTTTACAGTTATACTGCATCAGTTTCAAGTGATTTAGCATACGAGTATTATGTCCCTTTAATTGAATTGTGAATCCCAATGGACAAAATAGTGTCAAATATAAACTTCCGGAAATTATAATAAATTCTTCTTAAATCAATATATGTTACTACGTAAATATTCTCTTGAACAATGTGCAAAGTGTGCCAGCGTGAAAAAGCCTATATTAAAAAACATACTGACATAGTGTATATTGATAACAAATATATCAAACTCATACGTGAACCAAAAATGCTTGTCAAATATAGGATACTCAAAGAAACACGAGCAGTATAATGCCTGCCATTTATGCATAAAAACTCTGTTGACAAGTTTCTGTAAAACTTTAAAGCTATGTATAAGTTCATAATTATGATAAAAGCAATCTTAAATGGACATTTAAAATGAAAATTAGAAATAAAATTGAAGTCATATAAAATAGCATTTAAATTTGATATCAGATTTGCTTTTTTCTCTTGGTATCCATTGTTAAGAAGCATACCTAGGTAGCCTGAGGAGCTGGAACATACAACTGGGGCTTGATGCCGATTGGTAGCTACGCGAATATGCCGCTTGTTATTTGCTCAATAGATTTTCCCAGCTAGCTCCAAATAGTACATTGCTGCTCTGGAGCTAACTTTGGGGGCCTATATATCAATGTGCCTAAAAAAAAAATGGGGGGGGGGGGCGGAGCGAGCCCAGCTACGGACCAGACAGATGTTACAGGAGCTCCATCTGTACCAGAGTAAATTTACAAATTAAATAGAAAACGAGCAACAGGGATCAGCACAAAGTGGGCTCATAAAGACCGGGGGCACTTAAGGCTACTAAGAAAATGGTCTAGAGTTGATTTGGACACGTTTATTTGAAGTTACTCAGGCCATACCGGCCCTCTGAGAGAAAGGGGCGCCATCTTGGGTTTTGACAGACTTGGGATTTTAAGCTGCTGCTCTTTATTCCAGGCAACTGAGATATCAAGTAATTCGACTCGCCAAGAAAGATGATCACTGAGGTACAAAACTTTGCAGGCTTATTATGTTAGACATTGGAAGAACAGATCTCTGGGCTACGCCTAATGATAGTTCAATGCTTTGAAAATGTTAATACCCCACGAGGTCTTCAAGATGGCGTCAAACAGAGACCCTTTGTGATCATGCAAAATCCTCGGAGACACCTATTAAACCCCAGAGCCCTGACCCTGATATTTCTATTATGGAGCTGACTGCATTGCTAAATGGCTATGAACTGCAGCTCCTAGTTGTGATAGCAAGCACTCTGTTCACTGTAACCTGTCTGCGCTGCAGAAATAGAAGCTTTTCTATGGAGGCCACGGTACGGATGTTAACCGTTCCTAACACCACACCTATCAGAGGTTTACTGGCATCCCAGAAGGTAAAGGATCACTTGGCAAATAGGGACCCGAGGGTACTGAGGAGAGAAGATGAACGCAAACAAGATACGAGTGGTGTACAACCACAAAATAACTCCGCTGCATCGGTCTTTCAATATGTTGCAACGGTGAGGAAGGGGATCTGCGTTCTGGGGCTAGACGCTTCTGTATGGGGTCTACAAGAAAAGCTAAGTGGAACTGGCTCCATGTTGTGTAGCTATTTCAACACTTGGTTTGCAGTGCAACCGACAGCCCAGATGATTGCTTCAAGTTCAGATACTCCTCAATTTCAATAGGTCCATGTTCAATTGGGAGATAAGTACTACACTACCAAGGGCTATTGGAAAAGCTCAGGCCAGCTATCAACCAACCCTCCTGATAGATTAGGTGTTGGCTAAAAGCGGCTTCTTGTTTCCCCTGGAACATTACTAGCGTGCAAGATTCTTGGACTAATACACCTCCGGTGAACTTATCTAGTTGCTTTTTTCTCACCTATAGCAAACTGTATTTACTTGTGCTGTTAAGCGGTATAGGAAATCTAATGTCAGTTTATGTGTCAGATATTACCGTGTTTTGTCATTGATTTTTATGGTTACATATGTTTGTAGATAACAGCTCTTATCTAGTTATGTAATGTAGATGTGCTATGCCTTTTCTGACCTATCATACAGTTATACTTAGATGCATTAGCATATGGCTAACGCCTTCTATGCCGGTAGCTCTAATATATAAAATATTGGATACAGGTTTAGGACATTGCACTTGGGGTGCAGTGACCCTTTTTTGAGACATGTTTAAGGGGTTCTATATGTTTGTTCTATATGTTTGCTACTGTTATTGGCATGGCTGGCTGACATAATTAGACATAATCGTCCACCATTTTTCGTGACATATTCTGCAGATGAGTCCTCTCAAACTGGGTCTCTAATAGGAGTTTGCAGACCAGGGGTATTTATACAATTTGAACAATGGCTAAGGTTTAGATCTACAAGTTTACTCAATCGCTTGGTTAAGTCAGGACATAATTATACTTATATTAAGGGGTCATGGGACACACACTTACTCCAGTAATGGTATTGTATAGTACTTTTTGTGCTCTACTGGGAGAATAGGTTATGTGATGTAATTTAAAATCATTAACATTTGGAGCAACTCAAGGCAATAATTTGAGACTGTATAAGTTGGTTACTGGTATTTTGCCCAACTATTTATTATACATTGATTTTAGCTAATTTTCCCCACAAGCCATATATACTAATAGGAGTTAAATTCTTAAGTATGTTCAAATCTCATTTGTAAAAGTCTAAGTGTGGGGTTTAATTATGTTTCAAACTCTCCATCATCTACGTTTTTTTCAAATGTATATTAACACCTACTACTATCAAAGTCTTTGAGCGAGTACACCAGATATGAATAGGATACCCTAGAAGTCATTCGACATTGGTCATTAAATAATTATATCAGGGAGTTACATAGAGCATTTATTAGAGCTGCAGCATAGCTCTTTATAGTGGATATTATTCATATAGAAAGCATGTATTTATATTACAGTCTACATATCTTCTACGGTCCAAAATTGACCTCACATACATATAATCCCCTGGTGTTTATACTCGGTAGCTACATTGGGGGAACAAAAACCCACATAAGCATTGGGTCATTTTCTGAAAGGCTATATTGCTTTGCTAGTTATTACTATAAGCTTTGCTTTATTTTTATCTTACTCAGCTCAGTACCTTTTCCTTTTATAGATTTAGATACTGGCTGATAGATAATAATCCAGCAATGTTTTTGGTATAAGAGAATATACATAGATTTCGCCCTGTGACTATATTTCCCATAATAGTGGCTCCGCCCTACCCCAGATTTTGTTTACCGGTTAAACAAAGGAACACAGATATCATAGTACTCTTCCCCGATACCTATTATATATTTACATCAATATTGTGGCCATTAATAATCCCTCCCTTATTTTATCTATTACTTCCTCTATATTGATTTATCTCAGTAACTAGGCCCACAGGGGACCATATTTGATCTAAGGGGAATAGATATTAGAGAATATAAATAAAAACGAGGTTTCACTTTTATAATTCAATTTACGATGTAGACTATTAGTTCAAGCGATGCTACTGATGCAAGATCATTATTTTTTTCTTTTTCTGATTTGTCTACAAGTAGGAGACATGTTAATTTTGTGTGGCTATGATATTTGATGTTAGGTTAAATTTTCTCACAGTTAACATGAGGACTATTGTGTAATACAGTGTTAATTTTGGCAGCAAATTTCTATTTAGTCTTAGTTTTAGTCTTTTGACTAAAATTCCATTTTAATTTTAGTCGTATTTTAGTCATTTGAATTGTTTTAGTTTTAGTCTAGTTTTAGTCGACTGAATCTCCAGTAGATTTTAGTCGACTAAATCTCCAGTAGATTTTAGTCGACTAAAATCTTAGGGGTGTAGTTAAAGTGTAATGCATTATTTAAGCATTTCTCTATAATTTGCAAACTGATTATATACTCCAGGAGTAAACATAACAACTGTTAATATTTATGATATTAAGGTTTAAACATGCAATACAGACACAGATTTAGCCGTTGTGATATGTAACATCTTTATTAAGCTTAAAATTAAATAAAACCAAGTTTCATAAACAAACAGAAGTGTAAGTTTAAAATATAAAAAACAACAACCTGTAAACTGTATTGGCTGTATTGAACAAATTACCCATAATAAAAACTTTAACAGTTCTCTGTTACTAATTAAAACAAGTATTAAGTAACTCAACACAACAAAAAGTTTCTGCAGCTAGCACAGGCACAGCATAACTTAAACCCATATTCGTGGGTTATGCTTATTTCTATAGGAAGAATCAATTCATTGTTCACAGATTCGAAAACAATTTGGCAACGATATTAGCACTGCTCTAGAACTTCCAAACTCATTATATACTCCTGGAGTAAAGGTTTATTAACCTGTTTCTATTTATGGTATTAAGGTTTGAACATGCAATACAGATTTAACAGATTTATGGATTGATTATAACACCTTGCATAAAATGTTTTTGTCAGCAAATTTTGATTTAGTTTTAGTCATAGTCTTTTGACTAAAATGTCATTTTGATTTAGTTTTAGTCATAGTCTTTTGACTAAAATGCCATTTTAGTTTTAGTCGTATTTTAGTCACTAGACTTTCATTAGTTTTATAGTCATTTTAGTCTAGTTTTAGTCGACGAAATTAACACTGGTGTAATATGCTCTTATATGTTTATTCTGGTTCTTTAATCTACTGTAACATGTCCCTTGAGAATAATGGAAATTGAATTTTCAATGTATATTATATGTTTTGAACCCCTCAATAAAAAAATGTACGTGTTAAAATCCACATCACTTCAACCCACCGAAATGTATCAAAAAAGGTGCCGGATATCTTTGTGTCAAATTGGACACAATTGAACAGTAGGAAAAGTCTCGGCACTCAAAGGATCCCTTTTTAATATTATTCAAAGTCACTGGAAGCTCAATATGCTGTGTCTTCACAGCCAATATGACCGTATTTTCACAATATATCAATCATTGATAGCAATAAGCGATTTTCAACACTGCGCTATTTAGGAGTATACACTATAGAAGAAAAGCGTACACAGTGCACAAGCCTTACCAGTAGGCTGCGGGATGATCTCTGGAGTAATTTTCTGCCCTCTTTGGTTGGTCCACAGGAGCTGTCTTTTTCCTCCGGCGGTCCGCTCAGCTTCACACAGATAGCTGCAAAACCGCCACCTCCGACTTGTGCCCGAAGTAATCGTTCCAAACGAATATTTGGTTCTGTAGCAAAAGGGCAGTTTACCAGGTTTAAAATAAATTGTTGCTCTGAAATGTTATATTCTAAACATGCAGAGGCATTGTCTGGTAAATTAAAAGATAGGGGCTATTCGAATAAAACAGTTGAGGCAGCAAAAAGAGTGGTAGCAAGTATAAAGAGAGAGGATTTGCTAAAAGAGAAGAATAAGCATAGAACAGTGGATGATAGGGTAACTTTTGTTACCCAATACAGTAATCAACATCATCAGATCTGTCAGATCATTGAAAAGCATTTACCACTTTTACAAGCTGACAACAAGCATATTAAAGTTTCATGTCAGGGCGGTAGATTTTCGTTTAAGAAAGGCTTGTCCATAGGGAATCATATAGCCCCCACAAAATTAAGGAAACTAGTCATGACACAGGGTTCATGGCTCAGATTCAAGGGAATCTTTCACTGCAGTAATTCAACGAGAAAAGCATGTGAATTTCTCCAGGAAGGGGATTCCTTTAGAAGTTCAGTAACATGAGAAACATTTCATCACAGGATGTGCCTCAATTGCAGAGAGACATATGTGGTCTACCTTTTGACCTGCACCCTATGTGATCTACAGTACGTGGGACTCATGACAAGCGAGGTCCGAGAAAGAGTCAGGAAACGCATCACAAATATAAAATATTACTCTCTAACTACGCCCTTAGCACAACACTTTAAAATTCAACATCACAAATGTCCCACATTTCTTAGATGGACAGTGATAGAAAAAATACATAATGACAAAAGAGGACAAAGCAGAGAATCTAAATTAGCACTCAGAGAGGTATTCTGGATTCACAAATTGAAAACCAGAATACCTATAGGACTCAATTCTGAATACGATGTAATTTCTGGCAGTAGAACAGCAGCTATAATCATAATATTCACACATTTTCAGAATTAGTACATATTCTCTTATCTTTTTTTATCTTCATCTTTCATCTTTCATCATCTTTCCTAGAGATTTTCAAAGAATAGTTTGGAAGGTAAAATGTCCAGTTCAACCTTTCTAGCTGTATAAAATGGTGATGAGTTCAGATAATATTCAAAAAAATTATAATAACTGTTTATTTTTGAAGAATTGATTATTGGATAGATACATACGTTTGTTATTACTTTTAATTCATAGTGTAGATTATTTGTGCATGTGTGCCAGTATTGAAGTCAAGGAACAAAGAGGCATTGTGGTCAAAACTAGAAACAGTGTTTAGATAAATTTGACCTTTTACCAAGCACAAAAAAATGTCATATACAGTATCTCACAAAAGTGAGTAGTACACCCCACACATTTTTGTAAATATTTTATTATATCATGTGACAACACTGAAGAAATGTCACTTTGCTACAATGTAAAGTAGTGAGTGTACAGCCTGTATAACAGTGTAAATTTGCTGTCCACTCAAAATAACTCAACACACAGCCATTAATGTCTAAACCGTTGGAAACAAAAGTGAGTACACCCCTAAGTGGAAATGTCTAAATTGGGCCCAATTAGCCATTTTCCCTCCTGGTGTCATGTGACTGTTAGTGTTACAAGGTCTCAGGTGTGAATGTGGAGCAGGTATGTTAAATTTGGTGTTATCACTCTCCCACTATCTCATACTGGTCACTGGGAGTTCAACATGGCACCTAATGGTACAGAATTCTCTCAGGATCTAAAAAAAAGAATTGTTGCTCTACATGGCCTAGGCTATAAGAAGATTACCAAGACCCTGAAACTGAGCATGGTGGGCAAGACCATACAGCGATTTCATAGGACAGGTTCCACTCAAAACAGGCTTCGCCATGGTCGCACATGCTCAGCGTCATATCCAGAGGTTGACTTTGGGAAATAGACATATGAGTGCTGCCAGCATTGCTGCAGAGGTTGAAGGAGTGGGGGGTTAGCCTGTCAGTGCTCAGACCATACACCTCACACTGCATTACATTGGTCTGCATGGCTGTTGTCCCAGAAGGAAGCCTCTTCTAACGATGATGCACAAGAAAGCCTGCAAAAAGTTTGCTGAAGACAAGCAGACTAAGGACATGGATTACTGGAACCATGTCCTGTGGTCCGATGAGACCAAGATAAACTTATTTGGTTCAGATGGTATCAGGCGTGTGGCGGCTACCAAGTGAGGAGTACAAAGACAAGTGTGTCTTGCCTACAGTCGAGCATGGTGGTGGGTCAGGGCAGTATTCCAACATGATAAAGACACCAAACACACCTCCAAGACGACCACTGCCTTGCTAAAGAAGCTGAAGGTAAAGGTGATGGACTGGCCAAGCATGTCTCCAGACCTAAACCCTATTTAGCATCTGTGGGGGAGCGCAAGGTCTCTAACATCCACCAGCTCCGTGATGTCGTCATGGAGGAGTGAAAGAGGACTCCAGTGGCAACCTGTGAAGCTCTGGTGAACTCCATGCCCAAGAGGGTTAAGGCAGTGCTGGAAAATAATGGTTCCCACACAAAATATTGCCACTTTGGGCCCAATTTGGACATTTCCACTTAGGGGTGTACTCACTTTTGTTGCCAACGGTTTAGACATTAATGGCTGTGTGTTGAGTTATTTTGAGGGGACAGCAAATGTACACAGTTATACAGGCTGTACACTCACTACTTTACATTGTAGCAAAGTGTCATTTCTTCAGTGATGTCACATGAAAAGATATAATAAAATATTTACAAAAATGTGAGGAGTGTACTCGCTTTTGTGAAATAATGTATATGTAATTGGAATCATGACTATGTATACAAAGGATACAAATAACTTTTGAAATTTCACAAGTTAAAGGTACATAATTAGAAATGTACGATGTAAGATGGAGTATTTTTTAAATCAATGTGCTTGATTGCCAAATATTATGAATGATTATGATTGTTTATTTTCACATTTGCAACATTAACGCTACACTTGTCAACATAGCAACAGTTAATATGTTTGATGTTTTCCCTAGACTCACCTATTTCAGTGATCTGTTAGGAGACATTCCTACACCTTATCCAATCAGAAGAAGAGTTTGTTGTTTTTAATTAACCTATCAGAACGAGTTAGGCCTTTTAAATAGAATCAATGTATGCAGTTCCTACATGCTATGACTACAGCTAATGGCGAAACGCGTTAGCAGTGACTCTATTCTTGACTGTTTTTTTATGTTTTCTGAGATGTTTCTTCCCTTTTTTTTTTTAACTAGAAGCTGCTGTATGCTTAACAAGATTACTTTAATCTACGGAATTTGCCTGGTGCTCCTAACTCTTCGTTTTCACAAATATTGATGTCAAATTGGACAGGCAGAGATTTCTAAATCTGAAATCAAACTAGATGCAGATGATTGGATTTAAAAAAGTTGTCTGTGTGTTTGAACTTGTGTAGTTTACCCACGTGATCCACATTTACTTGCGGGAAAGTTGTACCAGGATGCTCTGCGACATGTATGAAAACTGACACGCAATCAAAATTCAAACAACTATGACAGCTGCTGGATTCAGCAAAGTCGTACGAAATGATAAATTCTGAAATGACCCGTATAGTGTATATTGCATTTTAATATAGTACGTAAATGTCTTGGGAATGTTGGTTGACCACAAGACTGGAAACAAATTGAAATAATCCGATAGCCAAGAGGTGCAGAACAGCCAATAATTTCAACATGCCTGGGTAGCTCATGTTCTAAAAGTTACTGGCTCCAAAGATTCCTTTATCTGTTCAAAAAGCATCAGTATTGAATGCCTTGAAAACCTTTACGGAGAGCCGGCTAAAAAAAAGCCTAACACCTGCAATAAAGGAGTGTAAAGCTCCGTAACGCATCCCCATTGATTCCTATGGGGAAAGAAAATTTATGTTTACATCTAACACAATATAAACCCTGAGTCTTAAACACCCCTAATCTGCCGCCCCTGACATCGCAGACACCTACCTACACTTATTAACGATGGTTTAGGGGTTAATAGGTAGTTTATGGGTGTTAGTGTACTTTGTAACACTTTAGTTATGAGTTTTATGGTACAGCTTTGTAACGTAAAACTCATAACTACTGACTTTCAGTTTACGGTACGGATCTTGTAGTTATGGGCTGCACCGCTCACTTTTTGGCTGACAGGCAAACTCGTAATAGCGGCGCTGTGGAAGTCCCATTGAAAAAGGACTTTTTAAAAAGTGTGGTAGTTACGTTACGGCCAAAAAAGTGTGCGGTACAGCTATACCTACAAGACTCGTAACAGCAGCAGTAGTGAAAATGAGCCATAACTCTGCTTTTTCACTCATAACGCAAAAAGCTGATTTAGCTGAATACTGGCGGAAAATTTGTAAAAAAAATTTTAAGAAGCAGATTTAAATCCGGGGGCAGACAAAAAACATTGTTTTGACCAGTGTCATCACTTTAATAAATCAAGAAAATAGACTGCGCTTTATTTGAAGCATGAACACTGGCGAACAGAGGGTTGAAGTTTTGCACTTTTATGTCCCTATTTTTTTTTTTTTTGTCTTAGTCGTCTGAGTTCCTATTTTTTTATTTTTTTTTATTTTTAGTCAGATTTAGTCTTTTCAGCACTGTATAGTTTTAATGAAGAACATTATAAGTAATCTTAGCCAACCAAAACAGGCTTTACTGTAGTTGTAATCAAATATTTTGTAATTATGGTTCTTCTTAAACATATAAAATATATACTTTATTCAGTTCAATACTTTTGCCCTCGCTCCTCATGCTCAATTGGCCAGTTCTCAGTTTGTGGTAACACAGTATTTTATTTGTTAACAACAATGCAAGTACATTTTGTAACTGTTTTTGTCATCAACAGTAGACTTTTACCTGGTCTCATTTCCATCATAGAAAGTTGACTAATAGCTTAATTTGTAGTTTTTGTCAGCACAATAAACATTGGGTTAAACACATTAATAACCTTCTTTTAAAGGGACACTAAATACATTTCATGATTTATATGTACCACGCTATAGTACCCTGGCAGTTGTTGGCTGATGGTAAGAGTGCATACACCCTACTAGTTCTATATATATATATATATATATATATATATATATATATATATATATATATATATATATATATATATATATATATATATATATATATATATATATATATAATCTCAAAAGCAGAATGCACTCTGGACCAATATTCTATTATAATTTATTTTTTCATTTTCTTATTTTTCTTTCTTTTTTACTTTCATATTTATTTTCATTTTATTACTATTCTTTTTTCTTTTGTATTATTATTTTTTACTTTACATTTTCCTCCTTTTTTTTTCT